>NC_041392.1:556044024-556093360 GCF_002162155.2 Triticum dicoccoides | reverse complement strand
CGGTAGCATTCGTATATCAGGTGCTCTGGAGAATGTACCGATCCCAGGTTGGTATGAGCATAAATAAATCTTTGAACTGTCCGAAAAACTAAAAACCTTAAATATTTTTCTAATTTGTGTGTGCATTCCCAATTTGTTGCTGCCAGTGCGAGCCCCACGTAGTATGAACCTGATGAAGGCCAGAGTTCAGTTAAGGGGCAGTGGGTGGCAAGGAGGCAGCAGCAGCAATGTGCTTTCCAGGGCTGACCACAATGAAGGAATGTCACCAGAAGGAAGGTTTGTCTATCGAGGTTCGCAGGGACATACTCTGTCAGATGAACTAACGGCAATTCAGCAAAGGGCAAAAGAAGACATTGAACGTGAGCCTCCATATGAATTCTTTACTTATAGTAATCTTATTTGTTCATCGCTGGACATGAAAAAGATAAGGGAACCTAATTTTGAACACTTATAACCGATGTGTTAGGTGTTGCAGGCACACGAGGCCTCGGACGTGTGTTGCTTAGGCTACTTGCATCCAACCAAGTTGTCTCCGATTATATTGATGAGCCAGCTGACAAGGGCAGGGACGAGCGGTTAATGAACCTAGCTACATCAGCTCTGAACTTGGTCAACCGTGCTGTTGACAATCCGGAGTTGTCTGAGGGTAAGTAATTAGAAGAACACACATTCAGGTCACCTAGGGAGGAGATTGTTAATTTTCCCTTCAACAGGAATCTTCGAAGAATCTACAAATCTGCTGTCAGGATTGGGCTTGGGTGGAAACAGTGGAGGTGAGTACTTAGCATGCTGGAACAAAATCGTGAACATATTTGTGAGGGTATCATATTCAGGTTGATATCAGAGGATTGACACATTGTTTTGTCTTGAAAAACAGGGCCCTCAACTCCAGTGAATGAACACGGCAATGGCGGCCCGGCGGTACCTGGCAACAATGAGATTGACAACATTGATTGGGATGATCTTGAGAAAGAAAGCCCACTAGTTGCAACACAGGAACTGATTGATAGTGACAAACTCTTAGCTAGGAACATGGAAGCTATGTTCAATGAAGCAAGTACATATCCCATTCTGATGAAGTAGAATGAAATTCGGAGAAATGTACATACTTCAAAATATGACGTCACTAAAAAAATTCCCGATTGGCAGATATGCATGATGCGTCGCTAAATGTGTCATCAAATGTTGAAATAGATCTCGTGGGGAGTGAAGTGGCAGTGATTGGCTCATCCAATGTGGCAGCAGGAGGTGAGAACATGGAGCAGCAGGTTGCATCTCCTGTGGGGCAGGACACGGTTGATGAAGACCACATAAATTACCTGCTATCATGTATGAACACTTGCATCCGATGGATTGCATGGATTGGAGGTATGTTGTTGTTTCGTGTATGCAGAAGCGATCTGCTACAAACCTGTTGGTTAGTCACGTGTCCTCGTAGTTGACATGCTGTTATCTTTTTCTATGGCTCAGCAATGTTGGTAGTTGGGAGTGGGAGGCCCGACGATGATACAGACGTTGATCCTCCATGCAATGGAGTTATACTGCTGGGTTGGCATGATGAAGGCCATGAAGCACAAGCTGAGGCTAGAAGGGAGGGGTACGTAATAGCCAGAAGGAGAAATACCGGAGACGGATTGTGGATGTTACGACGAATTGTAGACCTGGCCCAGCATACCGTAGGGAAGACGAAGGTAATTTTACATTTTGTAGACACGGAATAAGATGGTTTTGGGATCTATAAACAAATCATGATGATTGTTCATGTTGATTGCCTCTATTTGGTTCTAGACGGGGGTGAAGGACCTGCTTCAACAAAGAGACTAGCTGCTGAAGGAGGTGCCTCTGCAACCAGATTCCAGCAGGCTATTATGAGCTATCTGAAAAAATGTGGGATGGAGTGCAATAATAATCAGTGGAGCATGGAGCATGGGGCTGGGATGAAGGCACATACTGATCAAGATAGCTCAAAGGGTAAATGCAAATGGGGGGACAAGTACCCAAAATTTGTTGGTCTATCCCATGATGAACTGTCGAAGGGGAGTATTGAGAAGTTCCATGCTAACATGCTAACCGTCGAAGGGGAGTATTGAGAAGGGGAGTATTGAAAAGGTAAAAGTCTTTATCATTGTGCATTGCCATTTCATTACTTTTTATTTGATGACGAGCATGATATACATTATAAAACTGGTGCCATGTTCTAGGAAATGGGTGAAGCACTTCCAACCAATACTGGCGGTGGCATCTGGTGAGGACATTAACGACGAACTCACTCCAGGTGGTGATGTGACGTTTAACCTCATGCGATGCATAGTGCGCGCACTAGTGGAGAAAGAAAAAAATGTACAAAGGCTGACTGGACAGATGGAGAGGACTCTTTGATCCTAGATTTGTGGTACGAATTGTACTTACGAAAAAAATTGCAAGCACGTATCAAATAAGTAAAGTGAAATTAAAAAGATGCTAACCTTTGTTTATGGGAAATTATTTGCAGGACGAGGTGTGTAAAGACGATGAGGATAAGGACTGGGGTTACATCTACAGCATGATGGACTCTAAGTCGATGGGGTACAGAATTGAATGGCTGACCAAGGTAAAAATCCTCCTGAATGTAGTACTGAGAAAGACCATGCTATCGAAATTCCTGAGATAAGAATACTGACATTTGTCTATTCATTGATTGTGAATGTAATAAATCAGTTCATGTTCCCGGTGCACCTCATGGACTGTTGGTCTATGTACATCCTGGACACAAACAAGAAGGTGATGTTGGTGCTCGACCAAACAGAAACCGATCCAACAGATGAGATGAAGATAAAGCATGATTCGCTCGCTAGGAAGTTCCAGCAAAGATTTTGTTGTCTTATGAATGACGTGTTTGGTGTGTTTGGTGGTGAGCTAGTTGAGACGGGTGGATGGTCTTTTGTTTACCCTCTGGTCACACAACATGAGCCATGCAGCAGGTAGACTCTATGGTCTACATGCATTCCCTAACTTGAAACATTCCATCAACCTGAAGTACTGGGCGAATTGAACATATGTGTCCTGCTTTCATCATGTACTCACAGTGAGGACAGTGGAGTTTACATGGTGCACTACTTCAAGGAGTTCACAGGGCTTTACCTACGCTCGACTCTGAACCAGGTATGAAGCCTTTCTTTTCCAGCATTTTGGAAATGTCAAAAAGGATCTGGGATTTGGTGCAAAGATTGATCCTGTGGGTGCGGTCTTTTCGACAGGCACAAATTGATGATATGCGGAAGAAGCTTGCTTACGAGATAGTGACGATGAAGGGGAACAAGGGGGACATCCCGGAGTTCCTTTATGAAGCGACCATTGACTGAACTTGGAGGGAAAAGTGATATGAGCGGTAAAAAATGGAGCCTGGCAATATCTTTTGGCGGCACGAGTGTTTGGCGTTTAGAACGGCCAACAGATAAAATGTTGGAAATTTGGTAGCAGATGGACAACCCCCACCCCCACCCCCCACCCTAGCTTGTAATTTGTATGCACTATGGTACTGTAATGTAATCATAGATGGACCCTAAATTCAGACTAGATGAACTTGTGTGGTATGGTATTGTAGTGTGCTCGTGCATGGACCGTACAATCAGACAATGTGAACTACTGTGCATGTTGGATTAAATGTTCAGACATGATGAAGTCATGTCAAAAAATGCAGTTTAAATTGTTCACCCCAATAATACACATAAGATGCCTCACGGCGAGAGGCTTGTAGGGCCATGTGAAACATGTGTGGCAAATTAGTGGAATGATACGTATGTGAAGAAGATGTGCGGCTATGTGTACTGAAATCATTGTCTCTAGGTGCAACTTCATGATTATTTCAACATGGTAGATACTAATGGCGAAAAACAAGGACCAAGCGTGTACCTCATGCATCGTCGTATATTTCATGTGTGCAACGAAACTTTGGGTATACTTAAATCATGTGTTAGCATAACCATTGTGGGCAATTGAAAACACATATTTATATGAGGAAGTAAAAATTTGTGAGGCTTCAGACATGTTTGTTCATAATCATTGACCATGAGAGAAAAGGGAGTGAATAACAAAAGAGCGGCCTAAATGATGGAACCATGTAGGCTTTGTCGATAACATAGCAAAACAATGAAAGGCATTCGAAATAGATAAAAGTTTTCATTTATCCGATAAAAGCCGATCCAGAGACGTGATCATGCGACCACCCGCACAAGTCTCGGGTAGGCTACAGTTTACGTTCTAGCATACCCCATATCAAAATACTACCGGGCAGGGCCCTGGGAGCTAGATGTTCTTAAAATACATGACACACGAATCCAAGTACATGATGGCAACAAACAACCGATAGCTGATTTGGAATGATATGTACGCTCCAACCATCAACTCGCCGAATGCCTACTCGGACTGATTCGAGCTGAAGAGACTGTCTGGGGGTGCTAGAGCCGCCCATAGAGCATCATGCGCCACACTAGCAGAATTTCCCTGAAGTTTAAGACACTCATGTAGTGCATGTCTTTTGGTTTTGCCAGCATTGTGTTGTGTAAGGCAATATATTTGTGTTGGATGTAGTCAGACAATAATGAAAACAAATGCTCAAAAACGAACTAGATTAGATAAACACATGTTTCTTCACTGCACAAATAAGTTTGACGGTGGATATATTTCAGCAACTGTGGATTTATGTGTTAAAAAAAGAAATTATGAACCATTTGCATGGTCGCTAAATGTTGCCTGTACATACCTGAGGAATGTTTCTTCGGCTACTACTGGGTAAACCGTTCCCCAATGACCATCCTGGGTTGGCCATCCAGCATAATACTCATTCTGGCACAGGAATAACGCATGGTGAAGCTTCCATGCAATAAGTTCATGCTTATCTTTTGTGAAATCATCAGGGCCATTCCATCTGATCTTCGGGTCCAAAAAATGAATCTTCCTCGACATCATGTCCCACATCAATAAAACCCATCCAGCTTCGAGGGGTACTGGCAGGAAGAACTGCGCAAAGAAGCAAAAAGGAAATCATTTTTTGAGTTAGGGACACATAGCAAAAACATGGGGAAATATTGATAAAGTCTTTCTTTTAAGAATAGGAAGTAAAAAGTTTTGTTAATACCATCTGAGATGAGGTTATATCGTAAGGCATGTCCTTGCCGACTAGTTGCTTCTGAATCGAAATGTTGTTCACATAGTCGTGGTCATACAGCACAATTGTCTGTAAAACCAAATCAAATGACAGTTCAAAACTCTCATAAGGGTATAACTTCATTGGCAAGTATAAAGAGTCAATAACTTCAGAGCTTTCGAAGCGAGTGCGGATGAAGGGGCATTACCGCAAACTCCGTTTCCATGTTGTGCCTCCAGTTGAGGTACGGACATTACCTATTGGCTTCCATATCTTACTGAGTGTACCTTCTACATATAATGGAAGCAAGTTCGTGATCGAGACTCCGACTGCCAATGAGCTGATGAAACATAGCGATCCCTGTAACACTGACAAGTCTGGGGGAGTGGTGGATAACATAATGCCTGTAAAAACAATCATACTAACATTGATTTAAATTGTTGTCAGAAAAAAGACTATGGGGAACAAAACATTTAGATAAATTGAAATGTCCTAACAAGGGCAGGGATGACATCACGGACCTCTTAAGATCACTCTCAGTTAAGTTGGAGAAGTATGCAACTATCATATATGTGGTTTCAGCGTGCGGTGGTAGTGGTAAAACTCCACGCTCCCATGGATTTGTTGCATAACCATGCTGAAAAATGTACTTCCTCTTTGGAAGTTTACCCTGGGTTTGGCCAAACACGCAATGGTTGTTTTCGCTGGGAGATCAGCATACATTTGTGCAACTTCGCGAATGGTGTCTTTGAAGTAGTTAATCACAATGGATGATTCTGAAATCAATTTTTTTCTTGCGGATGCAGAGTCCTCATTGCTTGCGTTTCGTTTCCTTGATGATCCACCCTGGTTAAGCGGTGACATAGCTGTGTACAATATTAATAGCATGTCAGGTATGTGGCGCGTGTCATGAAACCAACTATAAAAACAACACATGTGGACGGGGGCACTTATACAGTAGGCAGGGGTTGGCACCGAACCTTCTCCATCAGACAAATCAAGCATGTGCCCCTGGATTCTTTGCCCAACAGGAGTGCTGAAACATACATTCTTGGCAGTAGCGGCACCTAAATAAAAGCAGAAAGAACATAAAGACAAATTAGTAGTCATCAGAGGTTCACAAGAAAAAAAGAATGTGCATGCACACTGCATGCGTAGATAGAGCATGTGTAAAACCTGATGCATGACACTCTGTGAACCCTCGCGTACGACAGCAAAGGCGCCGACCTGAAATTGATTTCAGAATTTTCTCTGAATAGTTGAGCATATCTGACTGCAATGCATTTTTTGCCTGCGATAGAACCACTTGGATGGCGTTGGATGCTTCTGTCAAACGCCTAATTGAGTTGGCATTCTGCTGTTTCATGATCATGGTTATCTCATCAGTCACCTGCAAAAAAAAGATGAGTACTTGAAAAACAGGCAAGCATACGAAAAACAGAGTACTCTGAATGCCAGACAGTATAACAAATAAACATACGAGGTGTGGGTACTGCTGTCGCAAGAAGTTGGCAAGGTCCAAAGGCCCTACTACACGTGGCATTGTGTTTGGAGTCGCAAAGTTCTCCTGACGGCAACCAGTACCAGGACAAGGAGATTCTGTTGTGGGAGTTTTTGCAGAGCGTGGAGTGGTCCCAGCCCTTGGCAATTGCTTGGTGGTGGAAGACGACGGAATTGTGTACTGAACCTTGTGTCACACATAACAAACATTCGCCGGGTCTCGGAGCTGGACAGCGTATACAATAATGGATTATGGAAAATGATAATAAAATAAATAAAAGACAGGCATATGACCAGTACAAAGAGAGAAATCACATGGGATGCAGGTTTCCATGAAACATCTTACGTTTGCATGGGAATATGACATAGATCCCTTTACTGGGTCAAGAGCCATGATGAGCATTTTGTTTAGTGTATCCGGGTCGAAGTCAATGATCCTTGGTAGTACATTGTGTGGCTTATTCAATATACCAAGATCAAGATTGTCGAGCAGAAAAACCTGCAAATACAAGTCATTTTATTTATTTTCCTACGTAGGCGAAAACAAATGTGTGGAAAACATGACTACAAATGTTACACTACATCTACCTGAAAGAAGAAATGACATCCGGCGAGGTTAGTTGAATGATTGTTCATCATCATATCTCTCTTGAGTTTTCGTACTGTGTCGAGCAAATACTGGAGGACATACTCACACCATTTGAACTGTTGTATCATTTCAGTGTTGGCAATTGCCCCCCAGAAATCAATGGTCGAGTAGTTGTGCTTCGTGGTCGGAGCGAGTACATGCCCCATGACAAATATGACAAATGCAATTTGAAAATAATCTTTCTCGAGCTTGCTAGAATTCTCATTAATATCATGCATCAGGAATTGTTCTGCCGCGCACAAGCTATGCACTCCTGTCTTATTCATTTCAAGGGTTGACTTGATGAAGTGGATTGCTTCTGGATTGATATTTGCATCTCTCCCTTTCATGCTACGGTTCTCGCAAGGGATGCCAAAGACCTTAAAGACATCCTCAGCATAGAACTTGAGCACCTTACTTTCTGACAGCCTTAACTCTCTACCACTAACACTAACCCTACTCATAATCCAGGCACTGCATCTGAGATTTAACTTTTGAATGTCGGGGAGCTTGAGCATACCTCCAAAACCAATCTCTTCCACAAGCCATTTCTTGTAGTCGCTGAAAGTCTTGATGACACTGAGAGCGTGCTTTAGAGAGATGCATGAAGTTGGGGCGGGGGGTCTCCACTCCTGGCGTTGGAAGAAGATTCATCCAGGGCAGCGTGCAGACCTTGCTGACCGGCCGGTGCGTTCGCACTTTCAGATCCATCTGCGTCCGCCCCGCAGCTATCAGAATTTGAATATTGTTCATCCTGTCAACAATTAGTTCACGAAGATGTATTAGATTCAGGCTATCGTCTTCCGAGGACACAAACGAGTTTGTAACCAATGTAGATTGGACGGCTAGTATGTAAACATACTATTCGCTAAGAGCTGAAGATCTTGATGCATAAAACAACTGTAGGAGAGATCCTTTCCGCCAAGTTGGGACGACGAACAAGGAACTCTAGAGGCAATGAGGGCGACCAGAGTTGGGTGGGCGTAGGGGATGAAATGAGTGGTGTGTAAGGAAAGGCGATGTGGGTGGGTAGATAGGGTAGATGGATGCAGGTATGCAATGAATACAGCGTGCGCAACCTCCACAGTATGTTGTGCAGCTCGGTGACTTCAGAACGATCGAGACGCGTGTTCCTTTCGGAGAGGAGGTACCAAACGATGGAGATGACGAGTGAGGTCCATCTGTTGGGCTGTATAATGGAGTTGAGTACGTTAAAAATAAAGAACAAACAACCAAAATAAAAAATGCACTGTATACTAAATGGAATTGATAACTGATTAACTAACACAGCAAAGCTTCATTAGTTCCAGATAGTGCGTTACATTAGAGTACGAATTACATGTTCTGGTAAACAGACTTAGAGGTAAAGGGAGCCACCCTTGAACACCATTAATTCCCTAATCATATTGCCTAAGGCAAACTAGGAACAACCAAATCCGCAGTCGAGCATCACACACACACTTTTGCTAAGAACCCTTCCCGAAATGTCAACGTATGTCGTACTAAGAACGAACTAGTTACCGCCGCCAAAATAGATGGCCACAACGAACAACAGAAACAGTAGAGTGAGCATGATGTTGCTAGCGGCAAGGATGAAAGCTGTTGCCCCCAGCGCCTGAGAACCAGAAGCAGCAGCTGCGACGGGCCTGAAGATCTGGTTCACCAAAACGGTCTCCGGCGTCGCTAGAGGGTGATTCTGACCCTGGTTCGCCTGGACCTGATCCTGGTTTGCAGGTGGAGCGACGATGCCGGCCGGGTTTGCCTGCATCTGGACCTGGAGCACCCCCGCTTGCTGCTGAGCACGGGCGATCTGGTACGGAGTCATCCTTCTGACGTAGGCCGTCTGAAATTCAAAGAACCAACACTCGTGAGCCTGTGAAAAAATGAGGAGGAAAAATGCGAGATTCATCTGACAGATCTGATCCAAGAAAGCAAAACCAACGGGTCGAGTTATGGTACAAAACATAGCAACTTACATCATAGCGGACACACTTGTAGAACCGCTACCCCGCCTTGCTCCCGGTTCTTGCTACATTGGTTTCCAGATCCGCGCCGCAGAAGGGACACCTGATGAGATCAAGAGGGAAATCGGCTGGCACAGGGAGAGAGGAGGACGACGAGGCAGACATGGTGGCTCAGGTAGACTAGGGTTTGCAGCAGAGAGCGAAACCGAATGGGGGATTTTCTAGAGTGCGGATGGCCGTGGCAGCTAGGAAGCAATTGCCTGCATTTATGGCGTCCCTATACCTGACGACGTTGGTCAGACCAGCGGAACACACGGACCAGCAAGGCTCAGCATCCGTGACGATCCATCCTCCATGTATCTGTTCAGACATGAGAACGCGAAGCTCCGTCGCAATCAATGCGAGCGGCTGGCAGAAGCATGAAAATGGAAAAATATGTTGTGAAATACACTAGAAGGCACAGATCAAAACGCAAACAAGCGGAGGAGATGTCGGGATCAGCTGGGCTCGCGCTCAGAAATAGATATTCGACAACTATCTAATTTTTCAGTCAAGTAAGATGGAATAAACACATATGCGTAGGCGCGTTAGCAATATAGCGCCACAACATAAATGCAGGGATAAAAAACAACAACGACGTCAATGTTTTACATGTTATTTCTAATAAAACTTCAAAACGATTTATCTCTCCATACATCATTTGGGTTTATGACCTTTTTTTGAAAAGTTTGGGTTTATGACTTGTATCTATAGTTGGCTTTCTTTCCATGGGTTTATCGAAAACAGAGTATTTCCAACTAAACTACCACATTGCGACCAACCTTGACAGAAAACTACCACTTTAAGATAAAAATGCCCAAAACTATCACTTTTGGACTGTATTTGGCAGGAAACTAACAAGTCAGGAGAGTTTTTGATTTGGCTCATTTAAACCCGTTTGTGACAGTCTGGGCCCACCCGTCAAGGCTGGAAAAGTCAACTATGTTAACTTTGACGGTTAACATGTGGGCCCACATGTCAGTTTCATCTCCTACCTCTAAAATTCCCATTGAGGGTCTAGATCAAGGTCCCCGTTAACTTTGGTCGTTAACACAGATATGAATATATGAAAACTCTCCTATGGACTAGTGGAGTGTGCATCTAAGTTCCTTGTTTATGAAGACCTAGAGCATCTAATGGTGCTCATCAACAAGAAGTTCCTATTTCTATCAACATAATAATTCAAATAATATTATTTCGGACACACATAATAATTCAAAGAGGTAGGTGGGCGGAGGGGAGTGGCAGCAGGGCGAGGTCGGCAGGGCGGCGAGGCGATGCGGGCAAGGCGGCGCGGCGGGGTGGAGGGGCAGCAGGGCGAGCCAAGCCGCGATAGCGGGGCGACCATAGCATTCAAATTTCACAAGATGAAAAATGCAGAGGGGCAACCATAGCATTCAAATTCACACCAGCAAAGCGAGAAGGCCATGCCAATAACAACATGCAAAACTTTCGGACATCAGCAAATGCTTTAAAAGCACTTCCAAAATAAAATGAGTTAAGCTTTGTGAAAAATCGCATCACACTTGTCAGAAATAACCCTTGTAACATAACATTGCGATTCAAGTGGATAAAAATAGTCAAATCTACAAAATCATCTTGTTACAAAATAAGGGAATCCACAACCAGCACCTAACCTATGGCCATGATTTGGTCTGTTGATCAGTTGATAGAGGCGAAGGTTGAAGGAAATATGCCCTAGAGGCAATAATAAAGTTATTATTTATTTCCTTATTTCATGATAAATGTTTATTATTCATGCTAGAATTGCATTAACTAGAAACTTAGTACATGTGTGAATACATAGACAAACAGAGTGTCACTAGTATGCCTCTACTTGACTAGCTCGTTGAATCAAAGATGGTTAAGTTTTCTAGCCATAGACATGAGTTGTCATTTGATTAATGAGATCACATCATTAGGAGAATGATGTGATTGACTTGACCCATTCCGTTAGCTTAGCACTTGATCGTTTAGTATGTTGCTATTGTTTCTTCATGACTTATACATGTTCCTATGACTATGAGATTATGCAACTCCTGTTTACCGGAGGAACACTTTGTGTGATACCAAACGTCACAACGTAACTGGGTGATTATAAAGGTGCTCTACAGGTGTCTCCGAAGGTACTTGTTGAGTTGGCGTATTTCGAGATTAGGATTTGTCACTCCGATTGTCGGAGAGGTATCTCTGGGCCCTCTCGGTAATGCACATCACCATAAGCCTTGCAAGCAATGTGACTAATGAGTTAGTTGTGGGATGATGCATTACGGAACGAGTAAAGAGACTTGCCAGTAACAAGATTGAACTAGGTATTGAGATATCGATGATTGAATCTCGGGCAAGTAACATACCGATGACAAAGGGAACAACGTATGGTGTTATGCGGTTTGACCGATAAAGATCTTCGTAGAATATTTGGGAGCCAATATGAGCATCCAGGTTCCACTATTGGTTATTGACCGAAGACATGTCTCGGTCATGTCTACATAGTTCTCGAACCCGTAGGGTCCGCACGCTTAAAGTTCGGTGATGATTTGTATTGTGAGTTTATGTGTTTTGATGTACCGAAGGTAGTTCAGAGTCCCGGATGAGATCGAGGACATGACAAGAAGTCTCGAAATGGTCGAGATGTAAAGATCGATATATTGAACGACTATATTCGGACATCGGAAAGGTTCCGAGTGATTCAGGTATTTTTCGGAGTACCCGGGAGTTACGGGAATACGGGAATACGGGGAAGAGGTGTTGGGCCTTAATGGTCTTTAGTGGGAAGGAGAGGCAGCAACTAGGAGGTGGCACACGTCCCTCCCAAGCCCAGTCCGAATTGGACAAGGGGTTTGGGGCGCGGCCCCCCTCTCCCTTCCTTCTCCCCTTCCCTCCTTTCCCCCCTTCTCCTAGTTGGACTAGGAAAGGAGGAAACCTACTCCTACTAGGAGTAGGAATCCTACTCCCTTGGCGCGCCCCTCCTAGGGCCGGCCTCCTCCTCCCATTCTCCTTTATATACGGGGACAGGGGGCACCCCAGGACACACAAGTTGATCTGTTGATCTATTCCAGCCGTGTGCGGTGCCCCCCTCCATCATATTCCACCTCGGTCATATCGTAGCGGTGCTTAGGTGAAGCCCTGCGTCGGTAGTAACATCATCACCGTCATCATGCTGTCGTGCTAAAGGAACTCTCTCGTGAAGCTCTGTTGGATCAGAGTTCGCGGGACGTCATCGAGCTGAGTGTGTGCTGAACTCGGAGGTGTTGTACATTCGGTACTTGGATCGGTCGGATCGTGAAGACGTACGACTACATCAACCGTGTTGTGCTAGCGCTTCCGCTTTCGGTCTACGAGGGTACATGGACAATACTCTCCCCTCTTGTTGCTATGCATCACCATGATCCTGCGTATGCGTAGGAAATTTTTTGAAATTACTACGTTCCCCAATAGTGGCATCGGAGCCTAGTTTTATGCGTAGATGTTATATGCACGAGTAGAACCAGCATGTCATACTTTGGTTCGGCGGTATTGTTGGATGAAGCAGCCCGAACCGACATTACGCATACGCTTATGCGAGACTGGTTCTACCGACGTGCTTTGCACATAGGTGGCTGGCGGGTGTCAGTTTCTCCAACTTCAGTTGAACCGAGTGTGGCTACGCCCGGTCCTTGAGAAGGTTAAAACAACACTAACTTGACGAACTATCATTGTGATTTTGATGCGTAGGTAATAACGGTTCTTGCTCAGCCCGTAGCAGCCACGTAAAACTTGCAACAACAAAGTAGAGGACGTCTAACTTGTTTTTGCAGGGCATGTTGTGATGTGATATGGTCAAAACGTGATGAGATATAATTGTTGTATGAGATGATCATGTTTTGTTAAAGTTATCGGCAACTGGCAGGAGCCTTATGGTTGTCTCTTTATTGCATAAGATGCAAGCGCCATACAATTGCTTTACTTTATCGCTATGCGTTAGCAATAGTTGCAAGAGAAATAGTTGGCGAGACGACCATATGATGACACATTTATAGAGATCAAGATGATGAAGATCATGGTGTCATGCCGGTGATGATAGAGATCATGACGGTACTTTGGAGATGGAGATCAAAGGCGCAAGATGGTCATGGCCATATCATGTCACATATTTTGATTGCATGTGATGTTTATCCTTTATGCATCTTATTTTTCTTAGTTTGGCGGTAGCATTATAAGATGATCTCTCACTAAATTTCAAGGTACAAGTGTTCTCCCTGAGTATGCACCGTTGCCAAAGTTCGTCGTGCCGAGACACCACGTGATGATCGGGTGTGATAAGCTCTACGTTCATCTACAACGGGTGCAAGCCACTTTTGCACACGCAGAATACTCGGGTTAAACTTGAAACGAGCCTAGCATATGCAGATATGGCCTCGGAACACTGAGACCGAAAGGTCGAGCGTGAATCATATAGTAGATATGATCAACATAGTGATGTTCACCATTGAAAACTACTCCATCTCACGTGATGATCGGACATGGTTTAGTTGATTTGGATCACGTGATCACTTAGATGATTAGAGGGATGTCTATCTAAGTGAGAGTTCTTAAGTAATATGATTAATTGAACTTAAATTTATCATAAACTTAGTCCTGATAGTATTTGCATATCTATGTTGTAGATCAATAGCTCGCACATAGCTTCCCCGTTTATTTTTGATATGTTCCTAGAGAAAAATAAATTTAAAGATGTTAGTAGCAATGATGCGGATTGGATCCGTGATCTGAGGGTTATCCTCATTGCTGCACAGAAGAATTATGTCCTTGATGCACCGCTAGGTGACGGACCTATTGCAGGAGCATATGCAGACGTTATGAATGTTTGGCAAAGCTCGGTATGATGACTACTTGATAGTTTAGTGCACCATGCTTTACAGCTTAGAACCGGGACTTCAAACATGTTTTGAACACCACGGAGCATATAAGATGTTCCAAGAGTTGAAATTAGTATTTCAGACTCATGCCCATGTCGAAAGGTATGAGACCTTTGACAAGTACTTTGCCTACAAAATGGAGGAGAATAGCTCAACTAGTGAGCATGTGCTCAGAATGTCTGAGTGCTACAATCACTTGAATCAAGTGGGAGTTAATCTTCCAGATAAGATAGTGATTGACAGAATTCTCTAGTCATTATCACCAAGTTACTAAAACTTCATGATGAACTACAATATGCAAGGGATAATGGAAACGATTCCCAAGCTCTTCGTGATACAGAAATCGATGAAGGTAGAAATCAAGAAAAGCATCAAGTGTTGATGGTTGACAAGACAACTAGTTTCAAGAAAAGGGCAAAGGGAAGAAGGGGAACTTCAAGAAGAATGGCAAGCAAGTTGCTGCTCAAGTGAAGAAGCCCAAGTCTAGACCTAAGCCTGAGACTCAGTGCTTATACTGCAAAGGGACTGGTCACTGGAAGCAGAACTGCCCCAAGTATTTGGCGGATAAGAAGGATGGCAAGGTGAATAAAGATATATGTGATATACATGTTATTGATGTGTACTTTACTAGTGTTTATAGCAACCCCTCAATATTTGATACTAGTTCAGTTGCTGAGATTAGTAACTCAAAACGGGAGTTGCAGAATGAAGAGAGACTAGTTAAGGGTGAAGTGACGATGTGTGTTGGAAGTGGTTCCAAGATTGATATGATCATCATCGCACACTCCCTATACTTTCGGGATTAGTGTTGAACCAAAATAAATGTTATTTGGTGTTTGCGTTAAGCATGCATATAATTTGATCATGTTTATTGCAATGAGGTTATTCATTTAAAGTCACTGAATAATTGTTGTTCTGTTTACATGAATAAAACCTTCAATGGTCATACACCCTAGGTGAATGGTTTATTGAATCCCGATCGTAGTGATACACATATTCATAATATTGAAGCCAAAAGATGCAAAGTTAATAATGATAGTGCAACTTATTTGTAGCACTGCCGTTTAGGTCATATTGGTGTAAAGCGGATGAAGAAACTCCATGTTGATGGGTTTTTGGAATCACTTGATTATGAATCACTTGATGCTTGCGAACCATGCCTCATGGGCAAGATGACTAAGACTCCGTTCTCCGGAACAATGGAGCGAGCAACAGACTTGTTGGAAATAATACATACTGATGTATGCAGTCCGATGAGTGTTGAGGCTCACGGCAAGTATCGTTATTTTCTGACCTTCACAGATGATTTGAGTAAGATATGGGTATATCTTCTTGATAAAACATAAATCTGAAACATTTGAAAAGTTCAAATAATTTCAGAGTGAAGTGGAAAATCATCATAACAAGAAAATAAAGTTTACAATCTGATCGTGGAGGAGAATATTTGAGTTATGAGTTTGGTCTTCATTTGAAACAATGCGAAATAGTTTCGCAACTCACGCCACCTGGAACACCACAACGTAATGGTGTGTCCGAACATCATAACCGTACTTTATTAGATATGGTGCGATCTATGATGTCTCTTACCGATTTATCACTATCATGTTGGGGTT
The DNA here is from genome assembly GCF_002162155.2 of Triticum dicoccoides. Taxonomy (NCBI): domain Eukaryota; kingdom Viridiplantae; phylum Streptophyta; class Magnoliopsida; order Poales; family Poaceae; genus Triticum; species Triticum dicoccoides. Next base: position 556,077,593 of record NC_041392.1, on the reverse strand, counting down.
ATGCATTAGAGACAGCTGCATTCACGTTAAATACAGCACCATCTAAATCCGTTGAGACGACTCCATATGAACTGTGGTTTGGCTAGAAACCTAAGCTCTCATTTCTTAAAGTTTGGTGCTGCGATGCTTATGTGAAAAAGTTTCAACCTGATAAGCTCAAACCCAAATCGGAGTGTCTTCATAGAATACCAAAAGGAAACTGTTGGGTACACCTTCTATCATAGATCCAAAGGAAAGATCTTTGTTTCTAAAAGTGGATCCTTTCTAGAGAAGGAGTTTCTCTCGAAAGAAGTGAGTGGGAGGAAAGTAGAACTTGATGAGGTAATTGTACCTACTCCTTGATTGGAAAGTAGTTTATCACAGAAACCGGTTCCTATGACACCTACACCAATTAGTGAGGAAGCTAATGATGATGATCATGAAACTTCAGATCAAGTTACTACCGAACCTCGTAGGTCAACCAGAGTAAGATCTGCACCAGAGTGGTACGGTAATCCTATTCTGAAGGTCATGTTGCTAGACCATGACGAACCTACAAACTATGAGGAAGCAATGATGAGCCCAGATTCTGCAAAATGGCTTGAGGCCATGAAATCTGAGATGGGATCCATGTATGAGAACAAAGTGTGGACTTTGGTTGACTTGCCCGATGATCGGCAAGCCATCGAGAATAAATGGATCTTTAAGAAGAAGACAAACGCTGATGGTAATGTTACTATCTACAAAGCTCGACTTGTTGCGAAAGGTTTTCGACAAGTTCAAGGAGTTGACTAAGATGAGACCTCCTCACCCGTAGTGATTCTTAAGTCCGTCCGAATCATGTTAGCTATTGCCGCATTTTATGATTATGAAATTTGGCAAATGGATGTAAAGACTGCATTCCTGAATGGATTTCTGGAAGAAGAGTTGTATATGATGCAACCTGAAGGTTTCATCGATCCAAAAGGTACTAACAAAGTGTGCAAGCTCAGCCGATCAATTTATGGACTGGTGCAAGCATCTCGGAGTTGGAATATATGCTTTGATAAAGTGATCGAAGCATATGGTTTTATACAGACTTACGGTGAAGCCTGTATTTACAAGAAAGTGAGTGGGACCACTACAACATTTCTGATAAGTATATGTGAATGACATATTGTTGATCGGAAATGATGTAGAATTTTCTGGAAAGCATAAAGGAGTGTTTGAAAAAAAATTCAAAGAAAGACCGTGATGAAGCTGCTTACGCATTGAGCATCAAGATCTATAGAGATAGATCAAGATGCTTGATAAGTTTTTTCAATGAGTACATACCTTGATAAGATTTTTAAGTAGTTCAAAATGGAACAGTCAAAGAAAGAGTTCTTACATGTGTTACAAGGTGTGAAATTGAGTAAGACTCAAAGCCCGACCATGGCAGAAGATAGAAACAGAATGAAAGTCATTCCCTATGCCTCAGCCATAGTTTCTATAAAGTATGCCATGTTGTGTACCAGATCTATTGTATACCCTACACTGAGTTTAGCAAGGGAGTACAATAGTGATCTAGGAGTAGATCACTGGACAGCGGTCAAAATTATCCTTAGTGGAATAAGGATATGTTTCTCGATTATGGAGGTGATAAACGGTTTGTCGTAAAGGGTTACGTCGATGAAAATTTTGACACTGATCCAGATGACTCTAAGTCTCAATCTGGATACCTTTTGAAAGTGGGAGCAATTAGCTAGAGTAGCTCCGTGTAGAGCATTGTTGATATAGAAATTTGCAAAATACATACGGATCTGAATGTGGCAGACCCATAGACTAAACTTCTCTCACAAGCAAAACATGATCACACCTTAGTAATATTTGGGTGTTAATCACATAGCAATGTGAACTATATTATTGACTCTAGTAAACCCTTTGGGTGTTGGTCACATGGCGATGTGAACTATGGGTGTTAATCACATGGTGACGTGAATTATCGATGTTGAATCACATGGCGATGTGAACTAGATTATTGACTCTAGTGCAAGTGGGAGACTGAAGGAAATATGCCCTGGAGGCAATAATAAAATTATTATTTATTTCCTTATTTCATGATAAATGTTTATTATTCATGCTAGAATTGTATTAACCGGAAACATAATACATGTGTGAATACATAGACAAACATAGTGTCACTAGTATGCCTCTACTTGACTAGCTCGTTAATACATAAGGTAGATCGGAGTCCCGGATGAGATCGGGGACGTGACGAGGTGTCTCAAAATGGTCGAGACGTAAAGATTGATATATTGGACGACTATATTCGGACATCGGAAAGGTTCCGAGTGATTCGGGTATTTTTCGGAGTACCGGGGAGTTACGGGAATACGGGGAAGAAGTGTTGGGCCTTAATGGGCTTTGGTGGGAAGGAGAGGCAAAAGCCAGGAGGTGGCGCGCACCCCTCCCAAGCCCAGTCCGAATTGGACAAGGGGTTTGGGGCACGGCCCCCCTCTCCCTTCCTTCTCCCCTTCCCTCCTTTCCCCCCTTCTCCTAGTTGGACTAGGAAAGGAGGAAACCTACTCCTACTCCCTTGGCGCGCCCCTCCTAGGGCCGGCCTCCTCCTCCCTTACTCCTTTATATATGGCGGCAGGGGGCACCCCAGGACACACAAGTTGATCTGTTGATCTATTCCAGCCGTGTGCGGTGCCCCCTCCACCATATTCCACCTCGGTCATATCGTAGCGGTGCTTAGGCGAAGCCCTGCGTCGGTAGTAACATCATCACCGTCATCACGCCGTCGTGCTGACGAAACTCTCCCGTGAAGCTCTGCTAGATCGGAGTTCACGGGACGTCATCGAGCTGAACGTGTGCTGAACTCGGAGGTACTGTACATTCGGTACTTGGATCGGTCAGATCGTGAAGATGTACGACTACATCAATGGCGTTGTGCTAACGCTTCCGCTTTCGGTCTAAGTGGGTATGTGGACAATACTCTCCCCTCTCGTTACTATGCATCACCATGATCCTGCGTGTGTGTAGGAATTTTTTTGAAATTAGTACGTTCCCCAACAAAGGTGTCCCGATGTTTCGATAAGATGGTGGCTATCATTTTTCGTGAGAGTCGACCTTGACAATCCTACTACGAACGTGCGAGATGCCGCGCCTTAGGAATCGCTAAACCAACTTCCGAGGGGTTATTGACCATGCCGGAGCACGATCAACCTAACCACGAGGGTCTGTTTCCTGCGAGCAAACAAAGAACAAGCAAGAAACTGAAATTGCAATCTGGATATTGCGAATATAAGAGGAAAGCTTTATTGATGAAGGTGGGGTTCTGTGACGACTTTGTCTGGTCGTTGAACACAAACGAAGTACGCGAAGTTGCAGCTATGGTGAACTTTTAATCTAACAAAACCCAAAGTCTAAACGATGCCCTAAGGGCTGTATATATGGAGGAAAGAGGGGGGTTGTGGCCCTTGGAGGAGGGGTCCGAAACCAACCCTAACTCTTGTTTCCCCACACATACAGACTCTAAAAACAGCCTATAATCAAGTATTTCGAAATTACATGAGTCTGTCCCAAAAATAAGGTGACGCAGCACCTAGAATAGCCTCTGGACGAAATTTATGAAGTGGCATCTTGTATATTTCCTCCAAGGCTTCATGCACTCATTATGGTGGCTTCAAAGTCCTAGAATCATCACTTGTAACTCCGTTCTTGTTCCCCTTGCGCATGCCATCATCTTCATGCTTGAACTTTCTCCAAGGTTCATCTTTCTTGTCCAAGCTAGGCCCTTCATTTGTAAGCAAAACAAACGTATCCAATTTAGGTTGCATCGTATTCTCATGAACATTAGAATCGTTACCAAGAAACGAAAGTACCTGGTAATTGAATTGGCGTGCTCGAGCTCTAGTAATTGGTCCAGTATGTATAGCAGCAGGGGATGTGGGTGTAACAATGGTATTGATGTCCTCATCATCTTAAAATGAAGTCGTCCTCGAGGGAAGCTCATCTTCCTCACCCAAATAAGGCTTCAAATCTGCAATGTTAAAAGTGGGACTAACCCCAAAATCTGTAGGCAGCTCAAGTTTATATGCATTATCATTTATTTTCTCTAACACCATAAAAGGACCATAGCACGTGGCATTAGCTTTGATTTGCGCAAATTAGGAAATCGATCCTTAAGCAAATGTAACCAAACAAGATCTCCAAGTGCAAACACAACATGTTTTCTACCCTTATCTCCAGCAAGTTTATATTTAGCATTCATACGCTCAATGTTTTCCTTAGTTAACTCATGCATTTTTAAAATCAATTCAGCACGTTCTTTAGCATCAAAATTAACCTTCTTCGAAGATGGAAGAGGCAACAAATCAATAGGTGCATGAGGTAGGAAACCATACACAATTTCAAAAGGGCACATCTTAGTAGTAGAATGCAATCAAAGATTATAAGCAAATTCAATATGAGGCAAACATTATTCCCACATTTTCTTATTATTCTTCAAAACAGCCCTAAGCATAATAGACAATGTTCTATTGACTACTTCAGTTTGTTCATCAGTTTGGGGATGACAAGTAGTACTAAAAAGCAGTTTAGTCCCCAACTTAGCCCATAAACATCTCCAAAAGTGGCTAAGAAATTTTGTATCATGATCTGAAACAATATTATTTGGCACACCATGCAAGCGAATAATTTCACGAAAAAACAAATCAGCAACATTAACAACATCATCGCTTTTATGACATGGTATAAAGTGTGCCATTTTCGAGAATCTATCCACGACAAAAAATATGCTATCCCTCCCCTTTTTTGTCCGAGGTAAACCTAAAACAAAGTCCATAGATATATCCTCCCAAGGAACACTAGGTACCACTACTAGAAATCTACGTTTTACCTAGAGCCAAGATCTTTACCTAGAGCTCATCAGACAACTCAAGGGATAGACAAGCTATGAACAGTGCCCTCTAGGGAAAGATGAATATCTAGCAAAAAATAATTGGAGCTTAAGATTTCCCTAGGGTGGTGCCATGTACAAAGATCAAAGCCCAAAAAACATGAAGAGATGCCCCGGTGTGCCCACGTAGATTGACCTCCCGCGCTACGCTCGCGCCATTTTTTTCACTTCGCAAAGGTTGGGGCCATAGTCTAGTGAGAAAAGGAAGGGATAAAGGGCGCGTAGAGGAAAAAATCGCATGTGTCTCCTTCACGCCTCGCCCCTGTCCCAAGCGGTGACGCCGCCAGACCAAAACTTTCCTCTCTCTTAGATCTCATCTCCCCCCGTTCCAGCCTTCCGCGCCTCGCCCTGGATCACCCAGCTCCGCCGCTCCGGGCCCGCCCCACTGCGCCGCTCCCAGGCCAGCCCCGCTCGGCCGCTCCCCTGCCCACCCCATTCCGCCGCTCCACTTCTATTTCCCCTTCTCTACCGCATTGATGACCTAGTCACACCATGGTCGGGAAGGGCGTGGTGGCCCTGGCCATGCCGGCTGGGTGACGGCATCGTGCCACTAGCGGCGACTCCATCTGCGATGCCCTCAACTCGTGTTGCCGCCCTTGACCGTGGTAAATGGTGTCGCCCCCGCTGATTGGACGACGACCGGATCTGCGTGCTGTTGTACACCACTGCTACCATCCATAAGGTTCTCTCTCTATCTCTCTCACTCTCTGGTTTAGGTTATCACTTATGTGCTTTGCTGGCCTATGTGCAAACGCACAAGTGTGCAAATATAAGAGCGGAAGCTCTAGGTGATAATGTTCTTTTTGTCCTTTTGCTGGTTGTAACTCAAGGTTGAGATATTGATCTCTCCTCTCCTATAAACATATTTTTTTATTGTTCATGACTTATATTGCATGCAACCTATGTGAACATACATTCATTTCTGACTCTTTCCACCCCTTGTTCATATCGAGAAAATATGGTACCTTCTTTTGTGAAAAGAGAAAGTACGACCCATGGAAGCGTAAGTATACGAGCTAGCTACTTAATTTTTCGGCTAACATGACACCCAAGCATATTACAGTGAAGCTAGCAGGTGGGCAGCCAATATTTTGGCGGATGAATTGGTTGCCCTCGGCTTGCCCGTGTATTGGTGAGAAATGCATGGGCAAACGCAGGCTGGGTTGGGCAAGCCAAATATTTGGTGTCCAACCAAACAGCAGCCAAAACTCATGGGCACGCCAATATTTTGGCAAGGCCAGCTTTGGCTCAAAACCAAACACACCCGAACACATGAATGAACCATTGAACCATGTAAATTGTGGTCAGAATGTAGCCACTAAACACAATGAATAGGAAATATTTCATGTAGTCTATCTGTTAAATTTGTTCACAGTTATGCAAGTACATGAATGACAAAAATAGTAGCTTCACTGATCCATCTTGTGTGTGTGTGTGTGTGTTATAAATCAATTATCTAGGTGGTTGAAGACTTGGCAACAAACACTTATCTATTTGCTATTATTATGTTTACCATGATTTTCTTGTTGATTATAAATTCTTCTTTTCTATCTTTATCTTATTTGTCTCAAGAATCACACATTACAAGATGACAATTGGAAGAAAAGCATATCGACTTTCTCGAGCCATCAAACATGTGCCTGCTGCTCGGAACACTATGATGGATACGTAAGAGTTTCAGATCTTCCTCCTGCTATTCCAAATAATGAAGACCGGCCTACTGGGAAGATGTATGTCTTATTAATTTGTATAAGTAGTTTCTTGTTCTACAATATTTTTCCTTTTCTAATACTTGTTTGTTTCATTTACAATTTGCTAGATTTGAAAGTAACCACCATGTGAATTTTCTTGTATTGCAGACTTTGGCAACTAACCAAGGAGTGCCTATTGCAGAAATACCACCGCCGCCAGTTCCACCTTCTCATTCACTTTCTCCTCCTGGATCTCCACAACGATCTACTATCCAAGTATGTAACCATCCATCTCAAGCAAACACACAAACATAAATACATTTGAAGCATGATAAGGATTACTTCTAAAACCTGACTCTTCTTTTGCAGATTCTAGAAAATAGCAAAGAACCACCAGCTTTGCGTGCTCAACAAGAAATAAATCCTAGCTCTCTTCACGTATGTATTTCTCAAACTAATCTCAAATGATACAACTATCGATGTTCTGTTCGTTGTGATGTTCACATACTTGTGACAATATGCATGCTTCTTTGATGTATGATGCTAACCTATGTGGTGCTGGATCATTTGATTAATGGGGTTGTGTGAGATGTTGGAGGGATCATAATATATTTTCGTATGTCCTGTTGTCCAATTTATAGTTGTTATTCTGCCAAAATTTATACCAATTTTTGCATTTCTAGGTTCTCATTATTGGAAATAGGAAATTCTGTTTAGAACTTTGGTGACTTGATGTAACACACTAATTTGCATTGCAACAGAGTTGAGTGTAGTTCATACTTTATTTCGAAAAAAAGATAATCACTTCTTTTGTGATTATGTGTAGAGTAAAAGTAATATCTCACAACTTAAGGTAGATTCTGGGTTACTAGAGGTGTGAGAAGTACTTAACTTTAGCCTTTTTATTTCCTGGAACAGTTTCAAAAAGTTCTTTATGAACATACCCTAGAATAGTTTCACGCGATTCAAACTAATGCATCACAAATGAGTGACTTTATGGCACCTTGATCCTTTCCTTATGCTTTCTATTTTTTTCCTTCTTATTGTCATGTTCTAGCCTTTGAAAATTTGCAAATCTTACTTTCCAGGAAGGCAGGAACATGGTGTTGCCTCAAGTGTTCGTGTTGCAGACGATGAAGGGATGTTTGGGGGATTCTTTTTCAGTCAGTCACTATTGAGCAACCAGTTGGGTTCGTGATGTTAACATGGTGGTACATGTTTTGGTGTAACATTTTGGTGCATGTATAGTTAACATGCTGGTACATGTTTTGTGATGTAGAAAACTCTAGTTGACCTACATTAGTATATACGTGCTAATTAAGATGTTTACTCAGTTAGATGTAGCAAACTCTGGCCAGCGTGCCTATTTTTTTGTCAAACATTTGATGGCTGGTGATGTCTTGGCATCTATTGTATGCATGTGACGATTGATACTATCTATATATTTGATGTTATTTTCATTTCATAATTATATCCATTTTGGATTATTTGAATTATGAAGTTAAATTTAAATTACACATTTTAATTATGTCATGTATGGGGCTGGTGTTTCCCTACAGTATGTAACTCTAGGGGAAGTATGGTGATGTGGTGGAAGAGGGCCCCATAGTCTTTCCCTAGGGCTTGGCTGTAGGTAAACAACTATACACTGGGATGTAGGATCCATATGGAAATCTTTCCCTAGGGCTTGTGCCCCTAGGTAAAGAAACTTTCCCTACAGCTTGTTGGATGCACCCTAGGGGAATAAGTCTTTACCAACTATACTATACCTAGGGTTCTTTACCTAGGGCAAGCCCAAGGTAAAGTCTTTCGCTATGGTTTTTCCTATTTCACCAGGGTATATGGCTCTAGGTAAATGTGGATTTCTAGTAGTGTATAGGCAAAGGAAAATATAAACCATAAGGATTGAGTCGTGACTTAGCTTTTTGACATGTAGTGCAGGGAGCAACAAAATGCTCAACATCTCGTTTCATCTTTGGCTAAAAGAAATGTGTAGCAAATACGTCCTCCGTCTTCTTCACGCCAAAGTGCCCCATTAATCCTCCTCCATGCGCCTCCTGCAACAACAAAAGACGAACGAAGCTAGCTGGAATGCATAGCTTGTTAGCACAGAACACAAATCCATCATTAATGACGAACTTGTTCCACGTTCTTGCTTCTTTACAATTCTGCATTACATCTTTAAAATCAACATCATGCACATATTGATCTTTGATGGTCTCCAAACCAAATACTTTGAAGTCAAGTTGTGAAATCATAGTATAGCGACGAGATAATGCATCAGCAATAACATTTTCTTTACCCTTCTTCTGTTTAATGACATAAGGGAAAGTTTCAATGAATTCAACCCATTTAGCATGTCTACGATTCAGTTTATCTTGACTTCTAATATGTTTCAACGATTCATGATCAGAATGTATAACAAATTCTTTGGACCATAAATAATTTTGCCATGTTTCTAAAGTCCGAACAAGAGCATATAATTCTTTATCATAAGTAGAATAATTCATACTAGGCCCACTCAATTTATCAAGCATATAATCTAGCCTAGGAATAATATGACGATAACGAATAGTAATATTATTAATGCCTCTACAATAAACACACATACGCGACGTACCATCCTTTTTAGAAACTAGTATAATAGGAGCAGCACAAGGACTAAGAGATTCACGTATATAACCTTTGTCGAGCAGCTCCTATACTTGACGCATAATCTCCTTCATCTCCTCTAGATTGGTACGGTATGGCGCACGGTTAGGCAGCGAAGCACCGGGAATTAAGTCAATCTGATGCTCAATCCCTCGAATAGGTGGTAATCCTGGTGTCACGTCTTGTGGAAAGACATCAGCAAAATCCTGCAAAATGTTAGTGACAGCAGGAGGCAAAGAGGAAGGTACATCCTCAAAAGAAAATAACACCTCTTTGCACACAAAAGCATAGCAAACAAATTTGTTGAAATCTAGATCATCAATATCAGATTTGGTAGCAAGTAAACATGCACTTTTCAATTTAATTTTAGAAGCAACACTAGATGGTTTATTATTAGGCTTCATTTGTTGCTCATATTCTTTTGCCACAATCTGATTTTCACTCTTATTTTTCTCCTATTTTAATTTATTAGCTCTATTAATATCATATTTCAAAATGGAATCAGGAGTCATAGGAAGCAAAGTAATATTTTTGTCCTTATGAACAACATTATACTGATGATTTCTACCATGGTGTACAGTATTTTTATCAAATTGCCATGGTCTACCAAGTAATAAGGAACATGCTTGCATAGGTACCACATCACAATCAACATAATCAACATATGTACGTGTTACCTTAACCTTGTCGCTGTTGTTGAACCATTGGGTGTAGTAAGGATGTGGATGTGGTTGATACGCCTCCGTCGTATCTACTTTTACAAACACTTTTGCCCTTGTTTTGGACTCTAACTTGCATGATTTGAATGGAACTAACCCGGACTGACGCTTTTTTTAGCGGACTTGCCATGGTGTTATTTTTATGCAAAAATAAAAGTTTTTGGAATGACCTGAAAATCAACAGAGCATTATTTTGGAATATATAATAAATATTGGAAGGAAGATCCCCGTCAGGGGGGCCTCCACCTGTCCATGAGTGTGGGGGCGCGCCCTACCCCCCTGGGCGCACTCCCCTGCCTCGTGGGCCCCCTGACGCTCCACCGACCTCAACCTTGACTCCATATATTCACTTTCGGGGAGAAAAAAATCAGAGAGAAGGATTCATCACGTTTTAGGATACGGAGCCGTCGCCAAGCCCTAAACTCTCTCGGGAGGGCTGATCTGGAGTCCGTTCGGGGCTCCGGAGAGGGGAATTCGTCGCCATCATCATCATCAACCTTCCTCCACCACCAATTTCATGATGCTCACCACCGTGCGTGAGTAATTCCATCGTAGGCTTGCTAGACAGTGATGGGTTGGATGAGATTTATCATGCAATCGATTTAGTTTTGTTAGGGTTTGATCCCTAGTGTCCACTATGTTCTGAGATTGATATTGCTATGACTTTGCTATGCTTAATGCTTGTCAATAGGGCCCGAGTGCCATGATTTAAGATTTGAACCTATTATGTTTTCATGAATATATGTGAGTTCTTGATCCTATCTTGCAAGTCTATAGTCACCTACTATGTGTTATGATCCGGCAACCCCGAAGTGACAATAATCGGGACCACTCCCGGTGATGAACGTAGTTTGAGGAGTTCATGTATTCACTATGTGTTAATGCTTTGTTCTGGTACTCTATTAAAAGGAGGCCTTAATATCCTTTAGTTTCCAATAGGACCCCGCTACCACGGGAGGGTAAGACAAAAGATGTCATGCAAGTTCTTTTCCATAAGCACGTATGACTATATTCGAAATACATGCCTACATTACATTGATGAATTGGAGCTAGTTCTGTGTCACCCTAGGTTATGACTGTTACATGATGAACCGCATCCGGCATAATTCTCCATCACTGATCCATTGCCTACAAGGTTTCCATATATTGTTCTTTGCTTATTTACTTTTCCGTTGCTATTGTTATCATCACTACAAAATACCAAAAATATTACTTTTGCTATCGTTACCTTTTACCACCGTCATCACTACTATCATACTATTTTGCTACTAGATACCTTGCTGCAGATATTAAGTTTCCAGGTGTGGTTGAATTGACAACTCAACTGCTAATACTTGAGAATATTCTTTGGCTCCCCTTGTGTCGTGGTTTTGTCACGGCAGCTGTCCTAGAGAAAGTACTTAGTCGTGGAGCCATCGTGATGGGTTAGCTTGAAGGGGTTAAAGCGGACACAGGGACGCAGGAGATTTTATACTAGTTCGGCCCCTTCAATGAAGGTAAAAGCCTACGTCTAGTTGTGATGGAATTGATGGAGTTTCGATGACTAGGGAGCAAACAAGCTTCGCCTATGTCTCGAGTTGTTGTCTGTTGTCCCTGAACCGCCGCCGGGTCATCCCCTTATATACATGGGTGACTCCCGTCGGTTTACAGAGTCCCAATACCGGCTCATAGGTGTGTCCGGTTTGGTCTCTACTTATTCCTAACTTACAATACAAGTTGACTACTAATGCTGGTTTACGGCTACAGGCCTTGACCCGACCATGGGCCTTGAGCCCTCATCTGTCTTCTTGGGCTTTAACTGCTGACAAAGTTAACCCGGCCCAGATAGGCCGGTTTACGCCTAGTAGTAATATCCCCAACATTAGGCCCCAGATTGATTTGAACGGGTTCATGTCAATCCTTTAACAAAAGCTTCATCTTCAACATCTTCTCATAAATTGATAAACCGCCATGATGTCATCTTCTCTGACTGCTGTAAACCGGAGTGACGTCACCTGTCATAACGAAGCTATCCATTATGCTTCTTGTTTAATAGATCTGCGGAAATCGAGGCGACAGCTCTGTTTCGTGGCCCCTTGATTGTCGCGCCTGACCCATGTTCCTTCGCCTTATAAATGGGATCGAAGGGTCATTTCTTTTCTCCCCTTTGTGTCTTCTTCGTCTTCCTCGCGTCGCCAGCCTCGAAGCTCCGCCGCCGCCGTCGACCTCTGCCTCAACCTTGGCCGCTGCATCAACCTGAGCGCACCAGAGCATCGCGGCAACTTTCCGCGTCTTCCTCAGCTCCGGTAAATCTTCTATCCTCTCCCCCACAGATCTGACCTAGGGTTTCACAGTTCTTCAGTGTTCATCATCTGCCTCGTTCATACGATAGATCTTTAGATGGCTCTGCAAATCTTTATTCTGTGCAGTGGTAGCTATTTACCCTTCGCCTTCACTTACACATCTCAAAACCATAGATCTGTATGTACGTCTTGCTCATTGATTCGGTACTGCTCCTTTTGGACCTCTGAATATTTATCTTTTTTTTCTGAACTTGCTTCAGATCCATCGCTGTAGAGAAATCTTACGAAATCTGTTTCTGTAAACTTAGTCCTCTGCTTCAATGTTTAAACCCGGCGGTTTAACCTTGTAGGAAAAAATTGCCAAACCGGTATATACCATTAGTCCCCTTGTTGAACCGCCAGATGTTGTTGCTTCATAAAACTCCGGTTCAGATAGATCTGTCTCCGGTTTAACATTGCACATACCAATGTACCTTGATCAAATATATTTTTGAACCGAGATCTTCTACCTTGTAGATTCCATCATGGCCAAGCAAGTATATGAATGCAATTGGGTTTCTTCTCGCGTCACAGAGGCTCAGCTGGACGATCTAGTCCTGATCGGTGCTTTAGGCAGCAAAGATACCATCCATTGGAGGGCTCCTGGCTAAGAATGCCCTCCCACTCCTCAAGAAGGAGAAGTTGTTGTTTTCGTAGATCACTTAGCTCGGGGCTTTAAGCCACCCGGTTCTAAATTTTACTGAGATGTTTTGGCCGATTTCCAACTCCATCCACAAGATACTGGCCCCAATTCTGTTACAAATATGTGTCACTTCCAAGTGCTCTGTGAAGCGTTCTTTCAAGAGGAGCCCACAGTGGGATTGTTCCGAGAGCTTTTCCATGTAAACCGCCGTACTGAGTTTACTGACGGCTCCAATATGGAGTTGGGTGGCGTGGCGGTCCAGACAAGGAAAGAGGTCACATACCCTCATGCCAAACTGCACAGTCACCCCAAAGAGTGGAATCAGACATGGTTCTACTGCAAAGATACCTCCCCTGCTAGTGAGAATCCCTTGCCCGGCTTTCGTCCGGAGCGGCTCAGCAATACACATCCTTTTCCGCAAAGATTGACTGCCCAGGAGAGAAGCAAATATGCTCCTCAACTGTCGAAGCTCAGAGCCTTTATGGCTAACGGTTTAACAGGGGTTGATCTCGCTCGTTGTTGGATATCATGGAGCATACTGCCCCTTAGTCAGCGCTCCGGTTTGATGTGCGAGTATACCGGCAGTGTTGATGACTCACTGCGACATTCCAAAATCTAGCTCACCAATGAAGAAATCACAGAAGCTGTGAATAAGATGCTGAATGAACCGGAACATATTTGTGCTAAAAACGGCCTGCTTCCCTTCTGTGCTACCAACAAACCGCCAGCTGTAAGACCTTGATTTTTCCTTTTGCTGAATCTATTATTGATATATCTGGTCATTGTTTAATATCAGTGTCTATGTAATCAGGGCAATGATCCGTTTTGGAGCAAGAAATTGCCACAGGAGAAACCGGAAAAACCAGACAAACCGGAAAGAGCAACCCGGCAAAAGACTAAAGCTGTAAAGAAGACTACCCATAGGAAAAGGACCACTGCATCTTCTAATCCGGCCCCTGATGATGATGGGGATAATCCGGACCTTGAGGTAGAGCTTGACTCACTTGGCTTATTTTTCATGCGTCTTATTGATGATGATATTTGTCAGGATGATGCTGAAGCCAGCCACGCTGATGCTGCAGAGGTAATTATTCTCTCTTCTGATTCAGAACCTTTGCCTTCGCTAAAAATCCGTCAGGTAAACCGGAAAGTTAAATTTTCTCATCCTCTTGCTTATTTGGATCCCGAATTTCTTATGAAGACTCAACAGCACGAAGCTCGTCGCACAACCCGGCACAGCGGCCAGGTAGTTACCTCCGCCGGTTTACCGAACAGTCCGGTTCGGAAACGCCGTTCAGAGGTCTCTAATTTGCTTGTCAGTGATTGTCCTAAAGCGGGCTGCTTTCGTCAACCTCTTAATCCATCTGACTCCGATTACCAGGTTACTTCCCACTCATCTTCTGGCGAGTCATCGGCTACTCAGCTGCCACCGCTCAAAATGGTGCTTGGGTAAGCTATACTTATTATGATACTTGCAGCATATCGCCTTAGAACATATGCTGTATTTGATTTTGTTATTCTTTTCAGGGCCAAACCTAGGCCAAGCAAGAAGGCCCGCCTGGACAAAGCGGCCGAAGAAGATGCCGTTCTTGAGCCAGGCAAGACACCCGATCTTGAAGCGGCTATTCCTGAGGATATACCCAACGATCCACCGCAGCCAGACGACGATCTTATTGCTGAAGAAAGGCCTACTGATGCCTCATGTCCTGTCAATCAGCCCACAGGCTCCATCCGGATTGAGAGATCCACCGGTCCAGCAAAACCTACTAATAAGCCAACAGCTCTAGTGCAAACCGGCGACACTCAGGAGGACGAGGTTGTCATTACTGGCACTGGCCATACCGAGCCAAGCAATCCTGTTGCTTTGTCCAAACATTCTGCCAAGGAAGAATTTGCTGCCTTTGGTAAAGGCAAGTGGAATGCTGATCTGGCAACTTACGCTGCTCTGAACGCCCAAGATATCCATTCCGGCTACCTGAACCGGCTGTATACCAGCCGTGACTATGAAGCCAGTCTGGTTAATATGATGAAGGATATATACGAGGTAACTTCCATATGCTCTTTCCTGCTTGTATGCTTCAATACTTGCTGACTCTCCTAGCCCCCAAGGGCCGGTTTGTAATCTTCTTTCAAACCGGGACTTACTAACATAAATATTAATACTCTGAAATTCGTCGATGTAGCCCCAAGGGCCGGTTCAACTTAGCGTAGTTAAACCGGTACTTTAAGTAATTGAGATTGCCGCATCAGAATATATATATGAGCAAATAGCCATTAGCCCCCAAGTGCCAAGTTGAATACTTGTATTGATCTTGGGACTTTGTAAGCAATTGAAAGATGAAGATCGAATATACATTAGCCCCCAAGTGCTAAGTGCATAACTTGTTATGTGGTTGGTACTTCAATCCTTGTACCATTTTGTTGAAGCATATAACTGTCTGCATGCAGGCGGAGCTGAAAACGAAAGAAAGCCAAGTCGCCGATCTCCAAGAAAACCTGAAAACCCAACAAGCTGAAACCTCCAAAGCAAAAGAGGAATTAACCAACGCTTTAAGCGCCATGGAACAGCTTAAGGAGAGCTTCAAGAAGAAGCGGGCGGATTGGGCCACTGAAAAGTCCGCTTTAATCAAACGAGCAGAGGATGCCGAGGCTGCACTAAAACCAGTGGTGGATGAACTGACCAGCATAAAGCGGCACGTGCATGCCATGACTACTGCTATCTTTGGTAAGTCAGTTTGACTTCTGAATTGGCTCTGCCTTCTTACAGAGTTGCCGGTTTATTAACCCTTTATGGTATTTCAGGGACACGCATTGGTCACTTGGGGTCAAATGTGCGGAAGAAACTGAAAGCCACCTATACATTGGTTGAACAATTGTATACTGGTGCCCAGCAGATCATCTGTACCGCATCCCATAACAAACCGGCGCCCACTTTGATTCAAGACACTCTGATGAAATTGTCGGTGCTTCCTGCCCGGGTTGAAGAGCTAAAGAAATCTGCTGCTCGAACCGGTGCAATTAATGCCTTAATCCGGGCAAAAGCCTGGGTGCCGGATTTTGATCCTATTGAAGCGGCTCAGGGCTATCCCAGCTTGAAGGAAGACGGGTCAGAATTTGGTGAAGCGGATCTGCGAGCAATAAACCGGGAGGTACGTCCGCTAGCTTGTCAATTGGCTGAAGAAGCAGACTTGTCTCATTATCAAGCCCAATATGACAATCAGAACAAGCGAATAGCTGCACCAATCCATGAATCGGAAAATCTGATCCCTCCAATCCGTAAGCATACTTACGCTCCCGATATTGACCCGTCATTGCTGATCCATGATGAAGCTGTTTTTCAAGCATTAATGGGAATCGACTGGACAACTATTGATTTCCAGCCACTGGGTAGAGAAACAGAGGCTGAAGCAGCGCAGGATGACCCACAACCATCAGGCCAGGCTGGTGACCAAGCTTGAACCAGAAGCCGGTTTTAAAACTGCCTCTCCTTTGCAAAAGACAATGATATTATTATGGGCACCGTGTTGCCTTGTAATAGGCTAGCTGATACTTTAGATGTTGATATGCCTTCGTGCATAATTTGTTCTTCCTGTGGTGATGAATTTTCCAAAGCGCTTTCTGCAATAAGAAACTCTTCAAGTGCCACCGCGGTTGTACCGTCAGGCGGAATATGATGTCTGCATATATGAAGTCAAAACATCCAAAAAAATTAAGTATATAACCCAACTTTTGAGATACATAATACCTGCCATTGTTGAGCATGAAGTTGGCGTGGCCAATCTTGAAGCGGAGTTTTGCAAACCCACATTGTTGGAGGAGATAACAGCTCCTGTATATATATGACGCTGGTTTACCATGTAAACCGTGATGGGTTATAATAAACACCGTGTTACTCCATAAGAGGATGTTAACAACAAGGATCAAACCGGGCAAATAGTCTCCGGATTGACGTGAACTGTGTTCTGTCAATGGATTGGTTGAAAAAACTTTGTCGGTTTAAAAAGAACGCAAAAAGAAAAAAGTATCTTGTAAAGAAAAGTGCGAAGCAAAAGCAATGAGAAAACCGTTTGCAAAAAAGGTTTATTTGAGCTGATCAAATGGCGTTACCATGGCCGAACACGACCAAGCTCCTGTTAGGTGTAACTATGGTTCTAGTCAGGCAGGTCCCCAAATGAAACCGTGGCATTTATGCCGACCAAATGGCATGGCGATGGTTCGGGTTCGACCAAGCCCCCAAGTGATTCTGTGGCCTTAGGCCGATCAAGAGGCATGAGTGGTTCAGACATGACCAAGTCCCCAAGTGATCTGGTGGCTCTCGCCTATCAAGAGGTATGGTATTGGTTTGGACACGACCAAACCTCCAAGTGATATAACACGATGCTTTTAGAAAAGCGAACTCAAAGGGTAAACCGGAGGCCGCTTTAGAACAACTCCGTGTAACCACACATGATGTAAAAGAACAGATACCCCGCTTTAGCTGAGGTTCCGGTTTATTATAGTTAATCATAATATATACATCGTTGTAATATGTACATAGGTAGAACCAATGGCTCAGGTATAATAAGGCCGAAGATGAGCTATGTTCCACGGCCTGTTGGTTTCCTCCTCTGATGTACGTGAGTCATTATGCTCTCGAATAGCGATCAAATAGTATGACCCGTTGTGCAGATTCTTGCTGACCACAAAAGGCCCCTCCCAAGGTGGGGATAACTTATGCATATCAGTCTGATCTTGGATGAGCCGAAGCACCAAATCTCCTTCCTGGAAGGTTCTGGTTCTGACTCGGTGACTGTGATAACAACGAAGATCCTGTTGATAAATCGCCGATCGGGCGGCCGCTATGTCACGCTCTTCATCCAACCGGTCCAAAGCATCTTGCCGTGCTGTCTCGTTATCCGCTTCAATATAAGCCGTCACACGAGGTGAATCATGACGGATATCACTGGGGAGAACTGCCTCCGCTCCATAAACTATGAAGAACGGTGTGTATCCTCTTGACTGTTGGGTGTTGTATTGATGCTCCATAACACAGATGGTAATTCTTCTACCCAACAACCTGGCGTTCTCTGCAAAGGAACCATGAGCCGGGGCTTGATGCCTCTCAAGATCTCTTGATTAGCTCTTTCTGCTTGACCATTGGACTGTGGGTGTGCCACTGATGAAACGTCGAGCCGGATGTGCTCCCTTTCACAGAACTCCTTCATGGCACCTTTGGACAAATTGGTACCATTATCTGTGATGATACTATGTGGAAAGCCAAACCGGAAAATCACCTTTTTAATGAACTGAACCGCCGTGGCCGCATCACACTTGCTAACAGGTTCTGCCTCCACCCATTTTGTAAACTTGTCAACCGCCACAAGGAGGTGGGTTTTCTTATCTTTGGACCTTTTGAAAGGCCCAACCATATCCAGCCCCCAAGTCGCAAACGTCCAAGTAATTGGAATCATTATCAATTCTTGAGCCGGTACATGAGCACGTCTTGAGAACTTTTGGCAACCATCACATCGTCTGAACAGATCCTCCGCATCAGCATGAGCAGTTAACCAATAGAAGCCATGGCGAAACGCTTTAGCTACCAGAGATTTTGAACCGGCGTGGTGACCACAATCTCCTTCGTGGATCTCACGCAAAATTTCACGGCCTTCTTCAGGAGACACACAGCGTTGAAATGCTCCTGACACGCTGCAATGATGCAACTCGCCGTTGATAATAGTCATGGACTTGGATCGCCGGATTATCTGTCAGGCCAGAATCTCATCCTCTGGTAACTCGCCCCGGTTCTTGTACGCCAGGTAAGGAAGCGTCCAATCCGGAATAACATGAAGAGCTGCCACCAATTGAGCCTCCGGATCAGGAATAGCCAAATCCGCTTCACCAGGGATCTTGACCGATGGGTTGTGCAGCACATCCAGAAAAACATTGGGCGGAACCGGTTTGCGCTGAGAGCCCAGCCGGCTCAAGGCGTCCGCCGCTTCATTTTTCTGCAGGTCCACATGGTCCACCTGATAGCCTTTGAAATGACCTGCGACAATGTCCACCTCACGATGATATGCCGCCATGAGTGGGTCCTTGGAGTCCCAAGTGCCAGACACTTGCTGAGCCACGAGGTCCGAGTCACCGAAGCACTTAACTCGACTTAGATTCATCTCCTTAGCCATCCGGAGACCATGGAGCAAGGCTTCATACTCAGCTGCATTGTTAGTACAAGGGAACATTAAGTGGAGAACATAACAAAACTTATCACCTCGTGGGGAAGTTAATACGACTCCAGCCCCCGAGCCTTCCAGTTGCCTGGATCCATCAAAATGGATGGTCCAATATGTGTGATCCGGCTTTTCTTCAGGTGCTTGCATCTCCGTCCAATCATTGATAAAATCAACCAGTGCTTGAGACTTGATCGCCGTCCGAGGCACATACTTCAAATCGTGCGGCCCAAGCTCTATAGCCCACTTGGCAATCCGGCCAGTTGCTTCCCGGTTCTGGATGATATCCCCCAAAGGAGCAGAACTGACCACCGTAATTAGATGCCCTTGGAAGTATTGTTTAAGCTTCCGGCTTGCCATGAAAACTCCATACACCAGCTTCTGCCAATGCGGATACCTTTGCTTGGACTCAATGAGCACCTCGCTGATATAATAGACCGGACATTGAACCAGATGCTCCTTACCTGTCTCCTTTCGCTCCACCACAATAGCCACGCTGACCGCCCGAGCATTAGCAGCAACATATAGTAGTAATGACTCCTTGTCAATGGGAGCGGCAAGCATAGGCGGATTGGCCAATTGCCGCTTTAAGTCCTCAAACGCTTCATCAGCAGTAGAACTCTAGACAAACTGATCTGTCTTCTTCAACATCTGATACAAAGGGATTGCCTTCTCACCTAGACGACTGATAAACCGGCTTAACGCGGCAATCCGGCCTGCCAGGCGTTGAACATCATTGATACACTTCGGTCTAACGAGGGAGGTGATGGCTATGATCTTCTCCGGATTAGCCTCAATTCCCCTATTGGACACCAGGAAGCCTAATAATTTGCCCGCCGGTACACCGAAGACGCATTTGTCCGGATTAAGCATCATCTTGTATGTCCTCGGGTTATCAAAAGTTTCCTTTAAATCACCAATCAGAGTCTCCTTATCCCTGGATTTAACCACGATATCATCCACTAGGCGTGTACATTACGGCCAATCTATTTGTGTAGACAATTTTGCACACAACGTTGATAAGTTGCCTGAGCACTCTTGAGCCCAAAGGGCATAGACACATAGCAGAAGGCTCCAAAGGGAGTTATGAATGCCGTTTTCTCCTGGTCCTTAACTGCCATTTTGATCTGATGATAGCCAGAATATGCATCCAAAAAACTTAAACGCTCACAACCCATCGTAGCATCAATAATTTGATCAATACGGGGGAGGGCAAAAGGATCTGCTGGACAAGCTTTATTAAGATCTGTGTAATCCACACACATGCGTCAGGTGCCGTTTTTCTTAAGGACCAGCACCGGATTAGCAAGCCACTCAGGGTGAAAAACTTCAACAATAAAACTAGCTGCTAAGAGCCTGGCTACCTCTTCTCCAATTGCCTTGCGTCTTTCTTCGTTAAACCGGCGGAGGAACTGTTTCACCGGTTTGTATTTAGGATCCACATTAAGGGTGTGCTCAGCGAGTTGCCTCGGTACACCTGGCATGTCAGAGGGCTTCCATGCAAAAATGTCCCGATTCTCACGGATGAACTCGATGAGCGTGCTTTCCTATTTCGGATCCAAATTAGCACTAATGCTGAACTGCTTGGACGAATCGCCAGGTACAAAGTCAACAAGCTTAGTTCTACTGCCGATTTGAACTTCAGGGCCGGATCATGCTCCGTAGTTGGCTTCTTTAATGGAGTCATGTCCGCCGGATCAACATTGTCCTTATAATACTTCAGCTCCTCGGTGGCACAAACCGACTCTGCATAGGCCGCATCACCTTCCTCGCACTCCAAAGCGATTTTGCGGCTTCCGTGAACCGTTATTGTCCCCTTGTGACCCGGCATCTTGAGCTACAAATACACATAACAGGGTCGTGCCATAAACTTGGCGTAGGCCGGTCGCCCAAATAGGGCGTGATATGGACTTTGGATTTTCACTACTTCAAATATCAATGTCTCCGACCTGGAATCATGATCATCCCCAAAGGCCACTTCTAGAGCTATCTTACCAACAAGATATGCTGATCTGCCAGGTACCACATCGTGGAACACCGTATTAGATGGTTTAAGATTTTTGTCTGTTAGACCCATACAACGGAAGGTCTCATAGTACAAGATATTAATGCTGCTACCTCCATCCATGAGCACCTTGGTGAACTTGTAACCTCCCACCTGAGGCGCCACCACCAGAGCCAACTGACCCGGATTATCGACCTGGGGAGGGTGATCCTCTCTGCTCCATATGATTGGCTGTTCAGACCAACGTAGATAACGGGGTATGGCCGGTTCAACAGAGTTGACCGCCCGCCTCTGAACCTTCCGGTCTCGCTTGTCCAAGCTAGTGGTGAAGACATGATACTGCCCACTACTCAACTGCTTTGGGTTGCTCTGGTAACCTGACTGTTGCTGCTGTTGGTTGTAACCACCCTAGTTGTTCTGACTATTTTGACCATTATGTCCGCCCGGATTACCATTAAATCCTGAACCGAAACTTCCTCCACCGTAACCCGGCCCGGATCCTGAGCCACCGCCAGATTCGTGATCATACCGGAAATTATTAGAATTCTTGAACTCCTGCATAATAAAGCAATCCTTCCAAAGGTGGTTTGCTGGTGCCTCCTTCGTCCCATGTCTTGGACAGGGCTGGCTTAGCAGATAGTTTAGGGGTCTGGGTTAGGGTTGGGCGCCCCATTATGATTTTTCGGTTTACCCCTGCGTCGCTGGCCATTGTCCTGGGCATTAGTATTAGCCACAAAGTCCATGTTACCATCCGCTTTACGCTTGCCTCCACCACCATTGCCTGCCTAGTGATGCTGCTGACCTTTGGAGTTGATGTTCTTCTTTCCCTTCCCTGTCTTGTCATCATCATATTCAGGATCCTTGGTACTATCAGAATCAGCATATTTCACCAAAGCGGCCATGAGGGTCCCCATGTCAGTGCAATGACGCTTCATCCGTCCCAACTTTAGCTTCAGGGGCCCAAACCGGCAGTTGCCTTCTAGGGTTAACACTGCGGTGTCAGCGTTGATGCGGTCTGATGAGTGCAACACTTGTGAAACCCGGCGCACCCAATGAGTCATTGACTCTCCGTCCTCCTAGACGCATGCAGCTAAGTCCACTATCGACATAGGTTGTTTACATGTATCCTTGAAATTGCTGATAAACTGGGCTCACAATTGGGCCCATGAACTGATAGAATTAGCCGGCAAGCTTTTTAACCAAGTACAGACCGTTCCTTCAAGCATCATGGTGAAGTATTTCGCACACGCCGCGTCATCCACATCAAGCATCTCCATGGCCATCTCATAGCTCTCCACCCATGTCTCCGGAGGCTGATCCGCCGTGTAATTTGGTACCTTGCGCGGGCCCTTGAAATCCTTGGGCAGGCGCACATTGCGTAAAGCGGGGATAAGGCAAGGCACTCCCAAAGAACTAGAAGTAACACCAGGTTCGATCGAGATGGTTGGACGAACTGGCGTGAGCTGCCGAGCCTGATGTTGTGTGGCTAACTCAGCCTCTCTGCGCGCTCGGGCCCGGTTCACCACCTCCTGAGCGTTATCAGCACCACCCGTCGGGTTGTTGCCACGGGGTGCTCCACGTCCTTCGTTACTCGACATTGCCGGTTCATCCATATGTCTGCTATAGCTCCGGCTTGGACGGGGGGTCGAGTGGATCCGGTCGCGGTTGTACGAGTATGCTTCTTGTTGGACCAAAGCTGTCCTCAGAAGCTCCTTGACCCGTCGGGTCTCTACTGCCTGCGGCGAATCACCTTCAATTGGAATAGCCTCCAGCCGTGCAGCAGCGGCAACGAGATTGTCCATCGGGTTGGAGTAGTGACCTGGAGGTGTTAAAACAGCCTGAGGTATAACGGTGTTTTGACGAGGCAGGTCCATCTGACGACGCTGAACCGGTGACCCGGTCCCGGGAGCTTCCGCCCGGTTTCCCTCCAGCGGATTGCCGGTTCCTACTCCTGGAGTGTTGAAAAGGTCTCTGGCTTCAAAAACCGGAGGTAAACGGGATCGGTACTTCCTCCTCATGACTTCCTGCGACGCATTCTGGTCCAACATGAGCCTGTAGGCTTGTGCGTCTAAAGCGGCCCGCTCCGTGGCCATCCTGGAGTCCTCAGCTGCCAGATCTGCCTTGGACTGGGTGATCTGTTCCTTCACTTTTGCAATCTCGGCGTTGTGAACGCCCTGATCCGCCGGATTAGCCTCCGCCATAAGCACAGCCAATGCATCAAACAGCTCTGATAGAACTTGAGCCGGCGGGCGCACAGGGCCTCCTGCCCCGGCAGCCGTCGCTACTGCTGAACCGGAGGTTGTTGCTGCTGCGGTCGAAGAATGAAGCGCTGCCTGTGTGCCAGTCATGAATATTCCAACCCGGTTGGGCAGATCAGAGGGGTCCGGAATGTTGTCGCCATCAGAACAGCCCCCAATCCGGCCGTCTTGTAGCTGATAAAGAGATTCGGTTTCTCCGGTCGATGACTCATCATCGGAACAAACGACGGTATCGCCGCGAGATTCCGATTCATCCTCATAACTTCTTCCGTGGATGACTCCCAGGAAGGCATGCTTCATGGCCGGTTTAACCCGGGCGGATCGCGCACGCTGAGCCGTCTCGACGAGGTCGGTGCAGATGTCCGGCTCAGGGCCCGGCTCACTGATCTTGCCAATGAAAACGTGAATGCCTCCAAAGGGGACCCGGTACCCGTACTCAATTGAGCCGGCCTCGGGGCCTCAGCCTGCGTCGTCGATGTAGAACTTGCCGCGACGACTCTTAGTCATCCGGCCTACCGCGTAGCCCTCGAGTCCTTCAAAGCGGCCCTCCAAGAACCGGAAACCATCATGCGATAGCCCCATGGTGGGCGCCAACTGTCGTGGTTTTGTCACGGCAGCTGTCCTAGAGAAAGGACTTAGTCGTGGAGCCATCGCGACGGGTTAGCTTGAAGGGGTTAAAGCGGACACAGGGACGCAAGAGAGTTTATACTAGTTTGGCCCCTTCAATGAAGGTAAAAGCCTACGTCTAGTTGTGATGGAATTGATGGAGTTTTGATGACTAGGGAGCAAACAAGCTTCGCCTATGTCTCGAGTTGTTGTCTGTTGTCCCTGAACTGCCGCCGGGCCGTCCCCTTATATACATGGGTGACTCCCGTCGGTTTATAGAGTCCTAATACCGGCTCATAGGTGTGTCCGGTTTGGTCTCTACTTATTCCTAACTTACAATACAAGTTGACTACTAATGCCGGTTTACGGCTACAGGCCTTGACCCGACCATGGGCCTTGAGCCCTCATCTGTCTTCTTGGGCTTTAACTGCTGACGAAGTTAACCCGGCCCAGATAGGCCAGTTTACGCCCAGTAGTAATATCCCCAACACCTTGTGTCGAATCAATAAATTTGGGTTGAATACTCTACCCTCGAAAACTGTTGCGATCCCCTATACTTTTTGGTTATCAAGACTATTTTCTGGCGCCGTTGCCGGGGAGTATAGCTCTATTCTTTGAGTCACTTGGGATTTATATATGCTTATCATTATAAAGAACTTGAAAGACGCGAAAACAAAAATTTATCCCTCAACTACGAGGGGAGGTAAGGAACTGCCTTCTAGCTCTGCACTTGATTCACCTTCTGTTTTGAGTAAGCTTGCGACACCTACACCACACCTACCCCTGCTATTCATTCTGATATGTCGCATGTTATTGATGATGCCACTTCTACTATGCATGATACTTATCATGAAACTACTTCTATGCATGATACTACTGTGCCACTTGGTGAATTTCTTGATGAACAACTTGCTAGGGCTAGAGAGAATGAAATTATTGAAACTGATAATATTGATGAAAGTGATGATGAAGACTCTCCCCCTAGATATGAATTACCTATTGTTCCTGAAGGATATGTTATGGATGAAGAAACTGCTAGAGATTTTCTTGCTTGCAATGATAGGAGTGATCTTAAGAAATTATTAGCTAAGCTGAAACAAAAAACTCTGAATGCTAGAATGAAATATGATCCTGCTTATGCTACTTCACCTATCTTTGTTACTGATAAGGAGTATGATTTCTCTGTTGATCCTGAGATAATTACTTTGGTTGAATCTGATCCTTTCTATGACTATGAATCTGAAACTGTTGTGGCACATTTTACTAACTTAAATGATATAGCCACCCTGTTCACTAATGATGAGAAAACTCGCTATTATTATATCCTTAAAATATTTCTGTTCTTATTAAAGGGTGATGCTAATATATGGTTTAATTCTCTTGATCCTGGTTGTGTGCGTAGTCCCCGGGATATGATTTATTACTTCTCTGCTAAATATTTCCCCGCTCATAAGAAACTAGCTGCTTTAAGGGAAATATATAATTTTGTACAAATTGAAGAAGAGAGTCTCCCACAAGCTTGGGGGAGGCTTCTCCAATTACTTAATGCTTTGCCTGATCATCCTCTCAAAAAAAATGAAATACTTGATATCTTTTATAATGGACTAACCGATGCTTCCAGAGACCACCTGGATAGTTGTGCTGGTTGTGTTTTCAGGAAAAGAACACTAGATGAAGCTGAAGTTCTGTTGAATAATATGTTGACTAATGAAAATAATTGGACACTTCCTGATCCAATTCCTGAACCAACTCCTAAGCCAACTCCGAAGAAGAGGGGTATTCTATTTCTCAGTCCTGAAGATATGCAAGAGGCAAAGAAATCTATGAAAGAAAAAGGCATTAAAGCTGAAAATGTTAAGAATTTACCTCCTATTGAAGAAATACATGGTCTTAATTTACCGCCTGTTGAAGAAGTACATGGTCTTGATAACCCGACACAGGTAGTAAAGGTAAATTCTCTCTATAGATATGATAAAGTTGAAATCCCATTCACTAAGTTTGCTAGCCCATACTTGGATGAGTTTGATGACTTCATGGTTAAACAATAAAACTTCAATGCTTATTTTGGTAGAGAATTAAAACGCAATGCTGATATGCTTGAACACTTGGGTGATCATATGCCTAATGTTAAAGGTGAACTTAAACTTATTAGTAAACATGCTTCTATGGTTACCACTCAAGTAGAACAAGTACTTAAAGCTCGAAATGATTTGCTCAATGAATAAATAGTAAGAAAAATGATAATGTTGTTAGAGTTATGACTAGAGGTGGTAAAATGACTCAGGAACCTTTGTATACTGAGGGCCATGCTAAGAGAATTGAGCAATATTTTCAGAGAAATATTATTGATGCACCTAGTCCTTCTAAGAGGAAGAAAAAGAAAAATGATAGGACTTTGCATGCTTCTAGTGAACCTGTTATTGACACACTTGAGAATCCCAATGATATTTCTATTTCTGATGCTGAAACACAATCTGGTAATGAACATGAACTTAGTAATAATGTTAATGATGATGTTCATGTTGATGCTCAACCTAGTAATGATAATGATGTAGAGATTGAACCTGTTGTTGATCTTGATAACCCACAATCAAAGAATCAAGGTTATGATAAGAGAGACTTTGTTGCTAGGAAGCACGGTAAGGAAAGAAAACCATGGGTTCAGAAACCCATGCCTTTTCCTCCTAAACCATCCTATAAAAAGGATGATGAGGATTTTGAGCGCTTTGCTGAAATGATTAGACCTATCTTCTTGCGTATGCGTTTGACTGATATGCTCAAAATGAATCCTTATGCTAAGTATATGAAAGAAATTGTTACAAATAAAAGAAAGATACCGGAAGCTGAAATTTCCACCATGCTTGCTAATTATACTTTTAAGGGTGGAATACCTAAGCAACTAGGAGATCCAGAAGTACCAACTATACCATGCTCCATTAAAAGAAACTATGTTAAAACTGCTTTGTGTGATCTTGGAGCCGGTGTTAGTGTTATGCCTCTCTCTTTATATCGTAGACTTGATTTGAATAAGTTGACACCTACTAAAATATCTTTGCAAATGGCTGATAAATCAACTGCTATACCTATCGGTACTTGTGAGGATGTGACTGTTGTGGTTGCAAACGTTACTATTTTGACAGACTTTGTTATCCTTGATATTCCCGAGGACGATAGTATGTCTATTATTCTTGGAAGACCCTTTTTGAATACTGTAGGGGCTGTTATTGATTGCACCAAAGGCAATGTCACTTTTCATGCTAATGGCAATGAGCATATGGTACACTTTCCGAGGAAACAACCTCAAGTTCATAGTATAAACTCTATTGGAAAAATTCCATCGATTATTTTTGGAGGTTTCGAATTTCCTCTACCTACTGTCAAGAAGAAATATGATATTCTTATTATTGGGGACGTGCATATCCCCGTTGAGGTAACCTAGTGTTATTCGAAAATTCTTCGGTTTCATGTTATTCGAAATGAGTTTGTTAACAAGACCTGATCAACCTTGTTAGTGGATTCCTTTTGATGAGCATGAGATGGATGAATTTAGAAAACACAAATCTTTCTACCCTCTTTTTACTTTCTGTTATTAAATAAAGCAAAAATAGTAATTTCTGTCTATTTTCTGAATTATCCATGCAATAAATAAAAAATACCTCGAAAATAAAAGTTCTCCAAATGCCCTGAAATTTAAATATGATTTTTTTCTAGAATATTTGAGAATATCTGGCACTGAGAACACAGCAGGGGGAGCAAGCACCTGGCCACAAGGGTGGAGGGCGCGCCCCCTGCCTCGTGGGCCCATGGTGGCTCTCCTCCACTTACTCCAGCAACCACACACTCCTTCCTCCTCCCACAAACACCACTAACTAGCTCAAATCCGAATCCAGGCTCATTTTGCTGCCATTTTCGATCTCCTTACTCAAAGCACCTCTCACAAAATTGCTTTGGGGGATTGTTCCTTGGTATGTGACTCCTCCAATGGTCCAATTAGTTTTTGTTTGAGTGCTTTAGTCATTGCATATTTTTGCTGCTTAGGTGACCCTGTTCTTGAGCTTGCATGTCATATTTATGTGGTCAAAAGTAGTTTTGATGCATGATATTGCCTCTAGGCACTTGTAGGAGTAGTTGCTATCAATATTGTTGAGTTTGATTCACTTTTATTTTGAAGTTACTAAAAATTTCAGAAATTTTTCAGAGGAACAAATATGTTTAGGAAAATGTACCAAGGTGGTCCTTCAAAGAAGTAAGGACCCAGGCTCGCAATACGCGATGCCGATGAAGAACCACCGAGGGAAGCTCAAGTGCGGGCTTGTGAATGGCCTTCAGAGGACTTTATGGATCGAACAGGAATCAAGGAAGAATTTAACGCATATGTGCGTAATGCTGATCTTGAGAGGTTCGAGGCGAATAAGTGCCGCCAGTACCACCATCTCACTGATTCCTTTGTGAGGAGGTTTGAATTTTCATCATCACGCAACTCTCAAACTGTCCTGTTTGATCTTTATGAAAATTCTTATTGAAGGAAATATGCCCTAGAGGCAATAATAAAGTTATTATTTATTTCCTTATATCATGATAAATGTTTATTATTCATGCTAGAATTGTATTAACCGGAAACATAATACATGTGTGAATACATAGACAAACAGAGTGTCACTAGTATGCCTCTACTTGACTAGCTCGTTAATCAAAGATGGTTATGTTTCCTAACCATGAACAAGGAGTTGTTATTTGATTAACGGGATCACATCATTAGATGAATGATCTGATTGACATGACCCATTCCATTAGCTTAGAACCCGATCATTTAGTATGTTGCTATTGCTTTCTTCATGACTTATACATGTTCCTATGGCTATGAGATTATGCAACTCCCATTTGCCGGAGGAACACTTTGTGTGCTACCAAACGTCACAACGTAAATGGGTGATTATAAAGGTGCTCTACAGGTGTCTCCAAAGGTACATGTTGGGTTGGTGTATTTCGAGATTAGGATTTGTCACTCCAATTGTCGGAGAGGTATCTCTGGGCCCTCTCGGTAATGCACATCACATAAGCCTTGCAAGCATTGCAACTAATGAGTTAGTTGCGAGATGATGTATTACGGAACGAGTAAAGAGACTTGCCGGTAACGAGATTGAACTAGGTATTGAGATACCGACGGTCGAATCTCGGGCAAGTAACATACCGATGACAAAGGGAACAACGTATGTTGTTATGCGGTCTGACCGATAAAGATCTTCATAGAATATGTCGGAGCCAATATGAGCATCCAGGTTCCGCTATTGGTTATTGACCAGAGACGTGTCTCGGTCATGTCTACATTGTTCTCGAACCTGTAGGGTCCGCACGCTTAAGGTTTCGATGACAGTTATATTATGAGTTTATGAGTTTTGATGTACCAAAGTTAGTTCGGAGTCCCGGATGTGATCACGGACATGACGAGGAGTCTCGAATGGTCGAGACATAAAGATTGATATATTGGACGGCTATATTCGGACACCGAAAGTGTTCCGGGTGATCTCGGAGAAAACCGGAGAGCCGGAAGGTTACCGGAACCCCCCCCCCCCGGGAGAAGTAATGGGCCATATGGGCCTTAGTGGAGAGAGAGAGGGGCAGCCAAAGGTGGGCCGCGCGCCTCCTCCCCCCTGGTCCGAATTGGACTAGGAGAGGGGGCGGCGCCCCCCTTTCCCTCTCCCTCCCCACTTCTTTCCCCCTCCTAGTAGGAGTCCTACTCCTACTAGGAGGAGGACTCCTCCTTGGCGCGCCATAGAGGGCCGGCCGGCCTCCTCCCCTTGATCCTTTATATACGGGGGCAGGGGGCACCCCTTGACACACAAGTTGATCCATGTGATCATATTCTTAGCCGTGTGCGGTGCCCCCTTCCACCATAGTCCTCGATAATATTGTAGCGGTGCTTAGGCGAAGCCCTGCGACGGTAGTACATCAAGATCGTCACCATGTCATCGTGCAGACGGAACTCTTCCCCGACACTTTGCTGGATCGGAGTCTGGGGATCGTCATCGAGCTGAACGTGTGCTAGAACTCGGAGGTGCCGTAGTTTCGGTGCTTGATCGGTCGGGCCGTGGAGACGTACGACTACATCAACCAAGTTTAGCGCTTCCGTTGTCGATCTACAAGGGTACGTAGATCACACTCTCCCCCTCTCGTTGCTATGCATCACCATGATCTTGCCTGTGCGTAGGAATTTTTTTGAAATTACTACGAAACCCAATAGTGGCATCCGAGCCTAGGTTATATATGTTGATGTTATTTGCACGAGTAGAACACAAGTGAGTTGTGGGCGATATAAGTCATACTGCTTACCAGCATGTCATACTTTGGTTCAGCGGTATTGTTGGACGAAGCGGCCCGGACCAACATTACGCGTACGTTTACGCGAGACCGGTTCTCCCGACGTGCTTTGCACATAGGTGGCTTGCGGGTGACAGTTTCTCCAACTTTAGTTGAACCGAGTGTGGCTATGCCCGGTCCTTGCGAAGGTTAAAACAACACCAACTTGACAAACTATCATTGTGGTTTTGATGCGTAGGTAAGATTGGTTCTTGCTTAAGCCCGTAGCAGCCACGTAAAACTTGCAACAACAAAGTAGAGGACGTCTAACTTGTTTTTGCAGGGCATGTTGTGATGTGATATGGTCAAGACATGATGCTAAATTTTATTGTATGAGATGATCATGTTTTGTAACCGAGTTATCGGCAACTGGCAGGAGCCATATGGTTGTCGCTTTATTGTATGCAATGCAATCGCGCTGTAATGCTTTACTTTATCACTAAGCGGTAGCAATAGTCGTGGAAGCATAAGATTGGCGAGATGACAACGATGCTACGATGGAGATCAAGGTGTCGCGCCGGTGATGATGGTGATCACGACGGTGCTTCGAAGATGGACATCACAAGCACAAGATGATGATGGCCATATCATATCACTTATATTGATTGCATGTGATGTTTATCTTTTATGCATCTTATCTTGCTTTGATTGACGGTAGCATTATAAGATGATCTCTCACTAATTATCAAGAAGTGTTCTCCCTGAGTATGCACCGTTGCGAAAGTTCTTCGTGCTGAGACACCACGTGATGATCGGGTGTGATAGGCTCTACGTTCAAATACAACGGGTGCAAAACAGTTGCACACGCGGAATACTCAGGTTATACTTGACGAGCCAAGCATATACATATATGGCCTCGGAACACGGAGACCGAATGGTCGAGCGTGAATCATATGGTAGATATGATCAACATAGTGATGTTCACCAATGAAACTACTCCATCTCACGTGATGATCGGACATGGTTTAGTTGATTTGGATCACGTAATCACTTAGAGGATTAGAGGGATGTCTATCTAAGTGGGAGTTCTTTAAGTAAATTAATTGAACCTAAATTTATCATGAAACTTAGTACCTGATAGTATCTTGCTTGTTTATGCTTGATTGTAGATAGATGGCTTGTGCTGTTGTTCCGTTGAATTTTAATGCGTTCCTTGAGAAAGCAAAGTTGAAAGATGATGGTAGCAATTACACGGACTGGGTCCGTAACTTGAGGACTATCCTCATTGCTGCACAGAAGAATTATGTCCTGGAAGCACCGCTGGGTGCCAGGCCTGCTACTGGAGCAACACCAGATGTTATGAACGTCTGGCAGAGCAAAGCTGATGACTACTCGATAGTTCAGTGTGCCATGCTTTACGGCTTAGAATCGGGACTTCAACGACGTTTTGAACGTCATGGAGCATATGAGATGTTCCTGGAGTTGAAGTTAATATTTCAAGCAAATGCCCAGATTGAGAGATATGAAGTCTCCAATAAGTTCTATAGCTGCAAGATGGAGGAGAACAGTTCTGTCAGTGAGCATATACTCAAAATGTCTGGGTATAATAATCACTTGATTCAATTGGGAGTTAATCTTCCAGATGATTGCGTCATTGACAGAATTCTCCAATCACTGCCACCAAGCTACAAGAGCTTCGTGATGAACTATAATATGCAAGGGATGAATAAGACTATTCCCGAGCTCTTCGCAATGCTGGAAGCTGCAGAGGTAGAAATCAAGAAGGAGCATCAAGTGTTGATGGTCAACAAGACCACTAGTTTCAAGAAAAAGGGCAAAGGAAAGAAGAATGGGAACTTCAAAAAGAACGGCAAGCAAGTTGCTACTCAAGAGAAGAAACCCAAACCTGGACCTAAGCCTGAAACTGAGTGCTTCTACTGCAAGCAGACTGGTCACTTGAAGCGGAACTGCCCCAAGTATTTGGCGGATAAGAAGGATGGCAAGGTGAACAAAGGTATATGTGATATACCTGTTATTGATGTGTACCTTACTAATGCTCGCAGTAGCACCTGGGTATTTGATACTAGTTATGTTGCTAATATTTGCAACTCGAAACAGGGACTACAGATTAAGCGAAGATTGGCTAAGGACGAGGTGACGATGCGCGTGGGAAACGGTTCCAAAGTTGATGTGATCGTGTTCGGCACGCTACCTCTACATCTACCTTCGGGATTAATATTACACCTAAATAATTGTTATTTGGTGCCAGCGTTAAGCATGAACATTATATCTGGATCTTGTTTGATGCGAGACGGTTATTCATTTAAATCTGAGAATAATGGTTGTTCTATTTATATGAGTAAT
This sequence comes from Triticum dicoccoides, assembly GCF_002162155.2. Classification (NCBI taxonomy): domain Eukaryota; kingdom Viridiplantae; phylum Streptophyta; class Magnoliopsida; order Poales; family Poaceae; genus Triticum; species Triticum dicoccoides. The sequence goes on along the minus strand of NC_041392.1, from coordinate 556,044,928 downwards.
ATCTTTTATGGTCATGCACCCTTAAAGAGTGGTCTATTTTTGTTGAATCTCGATAGTAGTGACACACATATTCATAGTGTTGAAGCCAAAAGATGCAGAGCTGATAATGATAGTGCAACTTATTTGTGGCACTGCCGTTTAGGTCATATCAGTGTAAAGCGCATGAAGAAACTCCATACTGATGGACTTTTGGAACCACTTTATTATGAATCACTTGGTACTTGCGAACCGTGCCTCATGGGCAAGATGACTAAAACACCATTCTCCGGTACTATGGAGAGAGCAACAGATTTGTTGGAAATCTTACATACAGATGTATGTGGTCTGATGAATATTGAGGCTCATGGCGGATATCGTTATTTTCTCACCTTCACAGATGACTTAAGCAGATATGGGTATATCTAATTAATGAAACATAAGTCTGAAATGTTTGAAGAGTTCAAAGAATTTTAGAGTGAAGTTGAAAATCATTGTAACAAGAAAATAAAGTTTCTACGATCTGATCGTGGAGGAGAATATTTGAGTTACGAGTTTGGTGTACATTTGAAAAATTGTGGAATAGTTTCGCAACTCACGCCACCCGGAACACCACAGCGTAATGGTGTGTCCGAACGTCGTAATCGTACTTTACTAGATATGGTGCGATCTATGATGTCTCTTACTGATTTACCGCTATCGTTTTGGGGATACGCTCTAGAGACGACCGCATTCACGTTAAATAGGGCACCATCAAAATCCGTTGAGACGACGCCTTATGAACTGTGGTTTGGCAAGAAACCAAAGTTGTCGTTTCTGAAAGTTTGGGGCTGCGATGCTTATGTGAAAAAGCTTCAACCTGATAAGCTCGAACCCAAATCGGAGAAATGTGTCTTCATAGGATATCCAAAGGAAACTATTGGATACA
>NC_041392.1:556028876-556043575 GCF_002162155.2 Triticum dicoccoides | reverse complement strand
GCTTGAAGCCATGAAATCTGAGATGGGATCCATGTATGAGAACAAAGTATGGACTTTGGTTGACTTGCCCGATGATCGGCAAGCAATTGAGAATAGATGGATCTTCAAGAAGAAGACTGACGCTGACGGTAATATTACTGTCTACAAAGCTCGACTTGTTGCAAAAGGTTTTCGGCAAGTTCAAGGGATTGACTACGATGAGACCTTCTCACCCGTAGCGATGCTTAAGTCTGTACGAATCATGTTGGCAATTGCCGCATTTTATGATTATGAAATTTGGCAGATGGATGTCAAAACTGCATTCCTGAATGGATTTCTGGAAGAAGAGTTGTATATGATGCAACCAGAAGGTTTTGTCGATCCAAAGGGAGCTAACAAAGTGTGCAAGCTCCAGCAATCCATTTATGGATTGGTGCAAGCCTCTCGGAGTTGGAATAAACGTTTTGATAGTGTGATCAAAGCATTTGGTTTTATACAGACTTTTGGAGAAGCTTGTATTTACAAGAAAGTGAGTGGGAGCTCTGTAGCATTTCTGATATTATATGTGGATGACATATTACTAATTGGAAATGATATAGAATTTCTGGATAGCATAAAGGGATACTTGAATAAGAGTTTTTCAATGAAAGACCTCGGTGAAGCTGCTTACATATTAGGCATTAAGATCTATAGAGATAGATCAAGACGCTTAATTGGACTTTCACAGAGCACATACCTTGACAAAGTTTTGAAGAAGTTCAAAATGGATCAAGCAAAGAAAGGGTTCTTGCCTGTGTTACAAGGTGTGAAGTTGAGTAAGACTCAATGCCCAACCACTGCAAAAGATAGAGAGAAAATGAAAGATGTTCCCTATGCTTCAGCCATAGGCTCTATCATGTATGCAATGTTGTGTACCAGACCTGATGTGTGCCTTGCTATAAGTCTAGCAGGGAGGTACCAAAGTGATCCGGGAGTGGATCACTGGACAGCGGTCAAGAACATCCTGAAATACCTGAAAAGGACTAAGGATATGTTTCTCATATATGGAGGTGACAAAGAGCTCATCGTAAAAGGTTACGTTGATGCAAGCTTTGACACTGATCCGGACGATTCTAAATCGCAAACCGGATACGTGTTTACATTAAACGGTGGAGCTGCCAGTTGGTGCAGTTCTAAACAAAGCGTTGTAGCGGGATCTACATGTGAAGCGGAGTACATAGCTGCTTCGGAAGTAGCAAATAAAGGAGTCTGGATGAAGGAGTTCATATCTGATCTAGGTGTCATACCTAGTGCATCGGGTCCAATGAAAATCTTTTGTGACAATACTGGTGCAATTGCCTTGGCAAAGGAATCCAGATTTCACAAGAGAACCAAGCACATCAAGAGACGCTTCAATTCCATCCGGGATCTAGTCCAGGTGGGAGACATAGAGATTTGCAAGATACATACGGATCTGAATGTTGCAGACCCGTTGACTAAGCCTCTTCCACAAGCAAAACATGATCAGCACCAAGGCTCCATGGGTGTTAGAATCATTACTGTGTAATCTAGATTATTGACTCTAGTGCAAGTGGGAAACTGAAGGAAATATGCCCTAGAGGCAATAATAAAGTTATTATTTATTTCCTTATATCATGATAAATGTTTATTATTCATGCTAGAATTGTATTAACCGGAAACATAATACATGTGTGAATACATAGACAAATAGAGTGTCACTAGTATGCCTCTACTTGACTAGCTCGTTAATCAAAGATGGTTATGTTTCCTAACCATGAACAAGGAGTTGTTATTTGATTAACGGGATCACATCATTAGATGAATGATCTAATTGACATGACCCATTCCATTAGCTTAGCACCCGATCGTTTAGTATGTTGCTATTGCTTTCTTCATGACTTATACATGTTCCTATGACTATGAGATTATGCAACTCCCGTTTGCCGGAGGAACACTTTGTGTGCTACCAAACATCACAACGTAAATGGGTGATTATAAAGGTGCTCTACAGGTGTCTCCAAAGGTACATGTTGGGTTGGCGTATTTCGAGATTAGGATTTGTCACTCCGATTGTCGGAGAGGTATCTCTGGGCCCTCTCGGTAATGCACATCACATAAGCCTTGCAAGCATTGCAACTAATGAGTTAGTTACGAGATGATGTATTACGGAACGAGTAAAGAGACTTGCCGGTAACGAGATTGAACTAGGTATTGAGATACCGACGATCGAATCTCGGGCAAGTAACATACCGATGACAAAGGGAACAACGTATGTTGTTATGCGGTCTGACCGATAAAGATCTTCGTAGAATATGTAGGAGCCAATATGAGCATCCAGGTTCCGCTATTGGTTATTGACCGAAGACGTGTCTCGGTCATGTCTACATTGTTCTCGAACCCGTAGGGTCCGCACGCTTAAGGTTTCGATGATAGTTATATTATGAGTTTATGAGTTTTGATGTACCGAAGTTAGTTCGGAGTCCCGGATGTGATCACGGACATGACGAGGAGTGTCGAAATGGTCGAGACATAAAGATTGATATATTGGACGGCTATATTCGGACACCGGAAGTGTTCCGGGTGATCTCGGAGAAAACCGGAGAGCCGGAGGGTTACCGGAACCCCCTGGGAGAAGTAATGGGCCATATGGGCCTTAGTGGAGAGAGAGAGGGGCAGCCAAAGGTGGGCCGCGCACCTCCTCCCCCTGGTCCGAATTGGACTAGGAGAGGGGGGGCGCCCCCCTTTCCCTCTCCCTCCCTACTTCTTTCCCCCTCCTAGTAGGAGTCCTACTCCTACTAGGAGGAGGACTCCTCCTTGGCGCGCCATAGAGGGCCGGCCGGCCTCCTCCCCTTGATCCTTTATATATGGGGGCAGGGGGCACCCCTTGACACACAAGTTGATCCACGTGATCATATTCTTAGCCGTGTGCGGTGCCCCCTTCCACCATAGTCCTCGATAATATTGTAGAGGTACTTAGGCGAAGCCCTGCGACGGTAGTACATCAAGATCGTCACCACGCCGTCGTGCAGACGGAACTCTTCCCCGACACTTTGCTGGATCGGAGTCCAGGGATTGTCATCGAGCTGAACGTGTGCTAGAACTCGGAGGTGTCGTAGTTTCGGTGCTTGATCGGTCGGGCCGTGGAGACGTACGACTACATCAACCAAGTTAACGCTTCCGTTGTCGATCTACAAGGGTACGTAGATCACACTCTCCCCCTCTCGTTGCTATGCATCACCATGATCTTATGTGTGCGTAGGAATTTTTTTGAAATTACTACGAAACCCAACAGTGGCATCCGAGCCTAGGTTTTATATGTTGATGTTATTTGCACGAGTAGAACACAAGTGAGTTGTGGGCGATATAAGTCATACTGCTTACCAGCATGTCATACTTTGGTTCGGCGGTATTGTTGGACGAAGCGGCCCGGACCGACATTACGCGTACGCTTATGCGAGACCGGTTCTCCCGACGTGCTTTGCACATAGGTGGCTTGCGGGTGACAGTTTCTCCAACTTTAGTTGAACCGAGTGTGGCTACGCCCGGTCCTTGCGAAGGTTAAAACAACACCAACTTGACAAACTATCATTGTGGTTTTGATGCGTAGGTAAGATTGGTTCTTGCTTAAGCCCGTAGCAGCCACGTAAAACTTGCAACAATAAAGTAGAGGACGTCTAACTTGTTTTTGCAGGGCATGTTGTGATGTGATATGGTCAAGACATGATGCTAAATTTTATTGTATGAGATGATCATGTTTTGTAACCGAGTTATCGGCAACTGGCAGGAGCCATATGGTTGTCGCTTTATTGTATGCAATGCAATCATGTTGTAATGCTTTACTTTATCACTAAGCGTTAGCGATAGTCGTGGAAGCATAAGATTGGCGAGATGACAACGATGCTACGATGGAGATCAAGGTGTCGCACCGGTGACGATGGTGATCACGACGGTGCTTCTAAGATGGAGATCACAAGCACAAGATGATGATGGCCATATCATATCACTTATATTGATTGCATGTGATGTTTATCTTTTATGCATCTTATCTTGCTTTGATTGACGGTAGCATTATAAGATGATCTCTCACTAATTATCAAGAAGTGTTCTCCCTGAGTATGCACCGTTGCGAAAGTTCTTCGTGCTGAGACACCACGTGATGATCGGGTGTGATAGGCTCTATGTTCAAATACAACGGGTGCAAAACAGTTGCACACGCGGAATACTCAGGTTATACTTGACGAGCCAAGCATATACAGATATGGCCTCGGAACACGGAGACCGAAAGGTCGAGCGTGAATCATATGGTAGATATGATCAACATAGTGATGTTCACCAATGAAACTACTCCATCTCACGTGATGATCGGACATGGTTTAGTTGATTTGGATCACGTAATCACTTAGAGGATTAGAGGGATGTCTATCTAAGTGGGAGTTCTTTAAGTAAATTAATTGAACCTAAATTTATCATGAAAATTAGTACTTGATAGTATCTTGCTTGTTTATGCTTGATTGTAGATAGATGGCTCGTGCTGTTGTTCCGTTGAATTTTAATGCGTTCCTTGAGAAAGCAAAGTTGAAAGATGATGGTAGCAATTACACGGACTGGGTCCGTAACTTGAGGACTATCCTCATTGCTGCACAGAAGAATTACGTCCTAGAAGCACCGCTGGGTGCCAGGCCTGCTGCTGGAGCAACACCAGATGTTATGAACGTCTGGCAGAGCAAAGCTGATGACTACTCGATAGTTTAGTGCGCCATGCTTTACGGCTTAGAATCAGGACTTCAACGACGTTTTGAATGTCATGGAGCATATGAGATGTTCCTGGAGTTGAAGTTAATATTTCAAGAAAATGCCCGGATTGAGAGATATGAAGTCTCCAATAAGTTCTATAGCAGCAAGATGGAGGAGAACAGTTCTGCCAGTGAGCATATACTCAAAATTGTCTGGGTATAATAATCACTTGATTCAATTGGGAGTTAATCTTCCAGATGATTGCGTCATTGACAGAATTCTCCAATCACTGCCACCAAGCTACAAGAGCTTCGTGATGAACTATAATATGCAAGGGATGAATAAGACTATTCTCGATCTCTTTGCAATGCTGAAAGCTGCGGAGGTAGAAATCAAGAAGGAGCATCAAGTGTTGATGGTCAACAAGACCACTAGTTTCAAGAAAAAGGGCAAAGGAAAGAAGAAGGGGAACTTCAAAAAGAATGGCAAGCAAGTTGCTATTCAAGAGAAGAAACCCAAACCTGGACCTAAGCCTGAAACTGAGTGCTTCTACTGCAAGCAGACTGGTCACTGGAAGCAAAACTGCCCCAAGTATTTGGCGGATAAGAAGGATGGCAAGGTGAACAAAGGTATATGTGATATACATGTTATTGATGTGTACCTTAATAATGCTCGCAGTAGCACCTGGGTATTTGATACTGGTTTTGTTGCTAATATTTGCAACTTGAAACAGGGACTATGGATTAAGCGAAGATTGGCTAAGGACGAGGTGACGATGCGCGTGCGAAACGGTTCCAAAGTCGATGTGATCGCAGTCGGCACGCTACCTCTACATCTACCTTCAGGATTAATATTAGACCTAAATAATTGTTATTTGGTGCCAGCGTTAAGCATGAACATTATATCTGGATCTTGTTTGATGCGAGACGGTTATTCATTTAAATCTGAGAATAATGGTTGTTCTATTTATATGAGTAATATCTTTTATGGTCATGCACCCTTAAAGAGTGGTCTATTTTTGTTGAATCTCGATAGTAGTGACACACATATTCATAGTGTTGAAGCCAAAAGATGCAGAGTTGATAATGATAGTGCAACTTATTTGTGGCACTGCCGTTTAGGTCATATCGGTGTAAAGCGCATGAAGAAACTCCATACTGATGGACTTTTGGAACCACTTGATTATGAATCACTTGGTACTTGCGAACCGTGCCTCATGGGCAAGATGACTAAAACACCATTCTCCGGTAATATGGAGAGAGCAATAGATCTGTTGGAAATCATACATACAGATGTATGTGGTCCGATGAATATTGAGGCTCGTGGCGGATATCGTTATTTTCTCACCTTCACAGATGACTTAAGCAGATATGGGTATATCTACTTAATGAAACATAAGTCTAAAACGTTTGAAAAGTGAAAAGAATTTCAGAGTGAAGTTGAAAATCATCGTAACAAGAAAATAAAGTTTCTACGATCTGATCGTGGAGGAGAATATTTGAGTTACGAGTTTGGTGTACATTTGAAAAATTGTGGAATAGTTTCGCAACTCACGCCACCCGGAACACCACAGCGTAATGGTGTGTCCGAACGTCGTAATCATACTTTACTAGATATGGTGCGATCTATGATGTCTCTTACTGATTTACCGCTATCGTTTTGGGGATACGCTCTAGAGACGGCCGCATTCACGTTAAATAGGGCACCATCAAAATCCGTTGAGACGACGCCTTATGAACTGTGGTTTGGCAAGAAACCAAAGTTGTCGTTTCTGAAAGTTTGGGGCTGCGATGCTTATGTGAAAAAGCTTCAACCTGATAAGCTCGAACCCAAATCGGAGAAATGTGTCTTCATAGGATATCCAAAGGAAACTATTGGATACACCTTCTATCACAGATCTGAAGGCAAGACTTTTGTTTCTAAATTCAGAAACTTTCTGGAGAAGGAGTTTCTCTCGAAAGAAGTGAGTGGGAGGAAAGTAGAACTTGACGAGGTAACTGTACTTGCTCCCTTATTGGAAAGTAGTGCATCACAGAAAACTGTTTCAGTGACACCTACACCAGTTAGTGAGGAAGCTAATGATAATGATCATGAAACTTCAGAACAAGATACTACTGAACCTCGTAGATCAACCAGAGTGAGATCCGCGCCAGAGTGGTACGGTAATCCTGTTCTGGAAGTCATGCTACTAGATCATGATGAACCTACAAACTATGAAGAAGCGATGGTGAGCCCAGATCCGCAAAATTGCTTGAAGCCATGAAATCTGAGATGGGATCCATGTATGAGAACAAAGTATGGACTTTGGTTGACTTGCCCGATGATCGGCAAGCAATTGAGAATAGATGGATCTTCAAGAAGAAGACTGACGCTGACGGTAATATTACTGTCTACAAAGCTCGACTTGTTGCAAAAGGTTTTCGGCAAGTTCAAGGGATTGACTACGATGAGACCTTCTCACCCGTAGCGATGCTTAAGTCTGTACGAATCATGTTGGCAATTGCCGCATTTTATGATTATGAAATTTGGCAGATGGATGTCAAAACTGCATTCCTGAATGGATTTCTGGAAGAAGAGTTGTATATGATGCAACCAGAAGGTTTTGTCGATCCAAAGGGAGCTAACAAAGTGTGCAAGCTCCAGCAATCCATTTATGGATTGGTGCAAGCCTCTCGGAGTTGGAATAAACGTTTTGATAGTGTGATCAAAGCATTTGGTTTTATACAGACTTTTGGAGAAGCCTGTATTTACAAGAAAGTGAGTGGGAGCTCTGTAGCATTTCTGATATTATATGTGGATGACATATTACTAATTGGAAATGATATAGAATTTCTGGATAGCATAAAGGGATACTTGAATAAGAGTTTTTCAATGAAAGACCTCGGTGAAGCTGCTTACATATTAGGCATTAAGATCTATAGAGATAGATCAAGACGCTTAATTGGACTTTCACAGAGCACATACCTTGACAAAGTTTTGAAGAAGTTCAAAATGGATCAAGCAAAGAAAGGGTTCTTGCCTGTGTTACAAGGTGTGAAGTTGAGTAAGACTCAATGCCCAACCACTGCAAAAGATAGAGAGAAAATGAAAGATGTTCCCTATGCTTCAGCCATAGGCTCTATCATGTATGCAATGATGTGTAACAGACCTGATGTGTGCCTTGCTATAAGTCTAGCAGGAAGGTACCAAAGTGATCTAGGAGTGGATCACTGAACAGCGGTCAAGAACATCCTGAAATACCTGAAAAGGACTAAGGATATGTTTCTCATATATGAAGGTGACAAAGAGCTCATCGTAAAAGGTTACGTTGATGCAAGCTTTGACACTGATCCGGACGATTCTAAATCGCAAACCGGATACGTGTTTACATTAAACGGTGGAGCTGCCAGTTGGTGCAGTTCTAAACAAAGCGTTGTAGCGGGATCTACATGTGAAGCGGAGTACATAGCTGCTTCGGAAGCAGCAAATGAAGGAGTCTGGATGAAGGAGTTCATATCCGATCTAGGTGTCATACCTAGTGCATCGGGTCCAATGAAAATCTTTTGTGACAATACTGGTGCAATTGCCTTGGCAAAGGAATCCATATTTCACAAGAGAACCAAGCACATCAAGAGACGCTTCAATTCCATCCGGGATCTAGTCCAGGTGGGAGACATAGAGATTTGCAAGATACATACGGATCTGAATGTTGCAGACCCGTTGACTAAGCCTCTTCCACGAGCAAAACATGATCAGCACCAAGGCTCCACGGGTGTTAGAATCATTACTGTGTAATCTAGATTATTGACTCTAGTGCAAGTGGGAGACTGAAGGAAATATGCCCTAGAGGCAATAATAAAGTTATTATTTATTTCCTTATATCATGATAAATGTTTATTATTCATGCTAGAATTGTATTAACCGGAAACATAATACATGTGTGAATACATAGACAAACAGAGTGTCACTAGTATGCCTCTACTTGACTACCTCGTTAATCAAAGATGGTTATGTTTCCTAACCATGAACAAGGAGTTGTTATTTGATTAACGGGATCACATCATTAGATGAATGATCTAATTGACATGACCCATTCCATTAGCTTAGCACCCGATCGTTTAGTATGTTGCTATTGCTTTCTTCATGACTTATACATGTTCCTATGACTATGAGATTATGCAACTCCCTTTTGCCGGAGGAACACTTTGTGTGCTACCAAACGTCACAACGTAAATGGGTGATTATAAAGGTGCTCTACAGGTGTCTCCAAAGGTACATGTTGGGTTGGCGTATTTCGAGATTAGGATTTGTCACTCCGATTGTCGGAGAGGTATCTCTGGGCCCTCTCGGTAATGCACATCACATAAGCCTTGCAAGCATTGCAACTAATGAGTTAGTTACGAGATGATGTATTACGGAACGAGTAAAGAGACTTGCCGGTAACGAGATTGAACTAGGTATTGAGATACCGACGATCGAATCTCGGGCAAGTAACATACCGATGACAAAGGGAACAACATATGTTGTTATGCGGTCTAACCGATAAAGATCTTCGTAGAATACGTAGGAGCCAATATGAGCATCCAGGTTCCGCTATTGGTTATTGACCGGAGACGTGTCTCGGTCATGTCTACATTGTTCTCGAACCCGTAGAGTCCGCACGCTTAAGGTTTCGATGATAGTTATATTATGAGTTTATGAGTTTTGATGTACCGAAGTTAGTTCGGAGTCCCGGATGTGATCACGGACATGACGAGGAGTCTCAAAATGGTCGAGACATAAAGATTGATATATTGGACGGCCATATTCGGACACCGGAAGTGTTCCGGGTGATCTCGGAGAAAACCGGAGAGCCGGAGGGTTACCGGAACCCCTCTGTCGTGGTTCTAAGTCTGACAGTAGAGTGGGGGGTAGGTATGGAGAGGCAAGGTCCTAGCTATGGAGAGGTTGTAAACACAAGAGATGTACGAGTTCAGGCCCTTCTCGGAGGAAGTAAAAGCCCTACGTCTCGGAGCCCGGAGGCGGTCGAGTGGATTATGTGTATATGAATTACAGGATGCCGAACCCTTCTGCCTGTGGAGGGGGGTGGCTTATATAGAGTGCGCCAGGACCCCAACCAGCCCACGTAATGAAGGGTTTAAGGTGTATTTAGTCCGGGGCGTTACTGGTAACGTCCCACATAAAGTGTCTTAACTATCATAAAGTCTACTTAACTACAGGCCGTTGCAGTGCAGAGTGCCTTTTGACCTCCTGGTAGTCGAGTGAGTCATCGTGGTCGAGTCCTTCAAGTCAGTCAAGTGAGTCCCTCGTTGGTCGACTGGAAGGTGACCTCTTCTAAGGGTGTCCTTGGGCAGGGTACTTAGATCAGGTCTGTGACCCTACCCTAGGTACATGACCCCATCATTAGCCCCCGAATGGATTGAGGCTTTGAGTGACGGAGGAGTTGATGCTGTTTCCGATTAACCTTTGCACACTGGTCGTGATTGTTCTGAACCAGAGAATCTCTTCGTTGATAGTGAGCAACTTGTCTTCAGTCGACTCGATCCATTCTTTTCTTTTGTCGAGTGATCTTTCGGGCTTCGTCGATTTCCGAGCGACGGATCGCGGGAAATCCCGCGCCTGACAGGCCGGTCTGCCGTTCGCGGATTCCGCGGGATGCGAAATTTGGGGAAACGCGCGAAGCGGAGCGGACCGCAGCGTTCAGATGGGATGGGACATAGACGCCTCGATCTCCGCGCCGCTTTCTTCGCCACGTATCCCGCCCGCGTAACAGTTCCAGGATATGATTAGATCTGCCGGGCCCACCTGTCATCCACTCGGAAGGGATCTTATAAATGCGCCCGGCGAGGGTTTTTGAACAGTGCCTCAGCATTCTCTCTCTGCCTCCTTCGTCTCCGCCCAACGCGCTCGCGCTCGCCTCCGCACCACTTCTCCTCACGCGCCCCACCGGAAGCCATGGTCATGGAGAAGATGGCGGCGTTGGAGCGCGCGAAGAAGGCGTCGGCGACGGAGAAGGCGAAGGGGAGATCCACCAGCCGCGGTGGGTCTTCGTCCAGATCCCGCCTGCCGAAAGGCTGGGTCCAGGGAGATTGGATCCAGTCGACCATCACGGAGAAGGATCTCCTCGACATGGCCAACGAGGGCCTGATCCCCCATGGAGCTGCGAGGCTTCCGGGGAAAGGGTGGCAGCCCCAGCCGGAAGAGGGTGAGTGCGTGCTTCTGGCTACCCATGTCGACCGCGGATTCTCTTTGTCGCCGAGCATTTTCTTCCGTGGTTTCTTGAACTTTTTTGGAGCGCAACTCCACCACTTCACCCCAAATTCTATCGCCTATCTTGCCGCGTTTGTGTCCATGTGCGAGAGTTTTCTGGGCTGTCGACCGCACTGGGGCTTGTTCAAGCACATATTCACATGTCGCTCTCAAACTGTGAAGAAGGCGAGTCCAGGCGACGAAAGAACCCGAGTGGTCCAAATGTGTGGGGGTCTGGGGATCCAGGTGAGAAACAAGAGCACCTTCCCAGCCATGACATTTCCCGAGTCAGTCAGAGGCTGGCAGTCGACCTGGTTCTACTGCCAGGATGAGTCGACACCGGGGCAGTCGAGTGGACTCCCTCCATTTACCATGGACCAAGTGAACAAGCCCTCCTCTCTGAAGCTGATTCCGGAGGAGAAAGCTGACGTGAAGATGCTGATGGAGCGCGTAGTTCAGTTGGTTCGGGAGGGAGTGACGGGCATGGATCTCCTGGAAGTTTTCCTTAGGCGCCGAATCCAGCCTCTTCAGTTCCGGAGCCATTGCATGTGGTTGTACTGTGGGACTGAGGATGTGACTCGGGTCAATCCAGAAGCAGTCTACGATGCCACTCTGGAAAGGTGGATGGCCGCTGTTACTGGGAACAAGGACAACCCTCGCGGGGCCATAAGGATTCCTCCACTCGACTGTCACAGTGACCCAAACAAGGCATGTCTGCCCCACTCCCCGTTGTATTCTCGTCATATTTATTTCTGCTTTCTCTGCCGATCGGTCGACTGATCTTTGTCTTGTTGTCCCTCAGACCCTCACTGAACTGTACTCGATGCCCAACGGAGCGCAGGCTCTGACTGAGGAGGGAGAAGCGAGCGGGGGCGAGAGCCAGGAGGAGGACTGGGACTCGGACGCCGCCGAGGCCGATGATGATGACGATGACGATGATGATGACGACGATGAGGACGGGGAAGAGGAGGAGGAGGAGGAGGTCGCACCATCGCGCTCGGAAAGGCGGTTGAAACTTGTCCATGACCCTGCGACTGAACGCGGCGAGGGGGTCGCGACTGTTACACAGTCGACCAAGCGCCCCCGGACCACCTCTCCGGCGCCGACTGAAAAGGCGCCGAAGCAGCCCAGGGCGGCCCCGTCGAAGCCGACCAAGCACCTGCCGAAGATGAAGGTGTCCATCCCCACCATATCAGGGTAATCATGTTGCTTAAGTCTTCTTGTTTTGTGTGAACTTTATCTCTGGTTGGCGCTGGAGTTAGTTGACTGACTCTTTGGAGTTGCAGTGCTGCTACTTCTGAGACCTCGGCCCAGGCTGACGACCGTGAGATGGAGGATGCAGCAACCTCAAAACCTGGTACTATATTCTTAACACTGTCTTTAGTCGACTGACTCATGATCTAATCCTGATTCTTTTCTGTAGCTCCATCCAATGTTGTAATCACTCTCCCTGATGATGATGAAGATGAGGAACCGCTGAAGTACAGAAGGAGTAGGAAAGCTTCTGCCAGCAAGGTGACCCAGGATGTGACGGTGCCTGAGGCTCTGGTCGCGGAGGAGGGGAACACCACTCGACACACCGTGTCCTTCGCAGATCCACTGACGAGTGCTCCGCAGCCCTCCCTCTTCACGACGCACCACGTCCAAGAGGACCAAGCTGGCGCAGCGAAGGAGGCAATACGCCAGGCAGGGATCATGATGGAGCAGTTGAAGACCATCCGGGATGCGAGCCAGGCAGCTTACGACGCCAGTTCCGCCCTCCAACGCAATGTTCAGGTCAGTCGACCACCATTTGTTCTGTTAGGATATGCTATCAGAAACTTTTCTTTCCAGAATTTATAGTAGTCACCCACTGGGTGTGTCGAGTTAAACTCCGTGTTAGCGGGGGCACGCTGAGTGCACCCGCTGGGTGTAGTCCCCAAGGCTAAGGTCGACTGCGGGGAGTCGGCCTTAGGCTTTATAATTTCAGTCTTTCCGTCATTCGACTATGTCGAATGGATTTCGCAAATCGGTCGACTGGTCGACTCTGTCTTCTACTGGTCGATTAGTGGGGGCACGCTGAGTGCACCCACTGGGTGTAGTCCCCAAGGCTAAGGTCGACTGCGGGCAGTCGGCCTTAGGCTTTATAATTTCAGTCTTTCCGTCATTCGACTAAGGCGACTGGATTTCGCAAACCGGTCGACTGGTCGACTCTGTCTTCGACTGGTCGATTAGTGGGGGCACGCTGAGTGCACCCACTGGGTGTAGTCCCCGAGACTACGGTCGAATGCTCATATTCGGCTGTAGTCTTAGAAACGCGTGATTTTTCCTTTTTCACTCGGAAGTGAATTATATTTGACATTTTAGTCGATTGGTTCTTCGCAGAACTCCTGTGATCTTGTGGCTCGCTACTCTGAGCTGGAAAACAAGCACATTCAGCTCGAGCTGAATTTGAAGCTGGTTCAGGAGAATCTGACGAAGGCAAAGGAGGAGACCGAAGGTATGTTTGGTGAGACCTTGACGACTGCTTTTTCCCTTTATTTGTTTCAAAATCTTATCTTGCTGTAACTTGCAGGTAAGGTGAGGGAGGCCCAACGGAAGAATGACCTTGAACTAGCTGAGAAGATCAAGCTTGTTGACGAGAAGTTAGCTTCAGTCGCCAAGCTTGAGCAAGAAAATGCCAATCTGAAAGTTGCTCTTGGGAAGAAAAAAGATCTGGAGGCCTTCCTGAATGGTCTTGCCAAGAAGTTGTTTCTTATGCTTGAAGGTAAATCTCTATGCTCGGTGATCATTTCCAACCGTGGTTTTTCCATTCGACCATCGCCTTGACTCGGTGATCGTCCTTGCAGAATTTTGTCAAAACTTTGAAGAAGAAACTAGCCGGCTGGAACCAAACCTTGACCCCGTCAATTCTCCGATGGATGACGAAGTTTCCATGAATGTTTTCCGACTGGAGTCCCGTGTTGCAGCTGTCGTGGACTATCTTGCAAGGCTGAAGGTCACCACATCTCGCATCGACTCGACGCTCTGGCCCGGGGAGACACTTCAGAACGACCTCGAGTCGCTGATGGCTCGCTTGAACACGATCCCTGGTCGAGTGCAGGAGTGGAAAAAGTCCTCGGCTCGGTGCGTCCAACACCAAGAAACACGACTTCAGGTCCTTTATGGAAACTTTCCTTGTGGCTGCCACTCGGATCGCAGATGGAATTGATCTTGATGAGTTTGTTGCACCTTCCAGCCCTCCACAGGAGGGGTAAAAAACTTCTTCTAAACTCGACGCTTTAAATTTGCCTCGGTATGCCGAGTGGAGTTGTAACCGATAAACCTTAACGGGCTTAGCGCCTGAACACTTCCGGTTCCTTTAGGTATCGATCCGAACTTGAATTTGGTGTTTGAATATGATTGCTTTTGGCTCGAAATGCCTTTTGCAGGTTCAAAGCGGGGCGCTTACTGCAATCGACTTATTCCTTGGTCCACTTAGGCGAGCGCTGGGCTGCAGCTAAGCCCCCGAGTGAGAGGTTTGCTCTTCACTCGGTAGGAATTTTGATAACTTAGGCGAGTACTTGGACTGCAGCTAAGCCTCCGAGTGAGAGGTTTGCTCTTCACTCGGTAGGATTTCTGATAACTTAGGCGAGTACTTGGACTGCAGCTAAGCCTCCGAGTGAGAGGTTTGCTCTTCACTCGGTAGGATTTCTGATAACTTAGGCGAGCGCTGGGCTGCAGCTAAGCCCCCGAGTGAGAGGTTTGCTCTTCACTCGGTAGGATTTGTGATAACTTAG
>NC_041392.1:555992615-556028428 GCF_002162155.2 Triticum dicoccoides | reverse complement strand
AGCCTCCGAGTGAGAGGTTTGCTCTTCACTCGGTAGGATTTCTGATAACTTAGGCGAGCGCTGGGCTGCAGCTAAGCCCCCGAGTGAGAGGTTTGCTCTTCACTCGGTAGGATTTCTGATAACTTAGGCGAGCACTGGGCTGCAGCTAAGCCCCCGAGTGAGAGGTTTGCTCTTCACTCGGTAGGATTTGTGATAACTTAGGCGAGCGCTGGGCTGCAGCTAAGCCCCCGAGTGAGAGGTTTGCTCTTCACTCGGTAGGATTTGTGATAACTTAGGCGAGTACTTGGACTGCAGCTAAGCCTCCGAGTGGAAGTCTGGCTTACCACTCGGTAGGATTTTATTTAATCTTAGGCGAAACGGATTCGCAGCTAAGCCTCCGAGTGAGAGGTCTGACTCACCACTCGGAGGATTTTTACAAACTTAGGCGAAACGGATTCGCGGCTAAGTCACCCACTGAGGGGAAATTTTATTGGACAAAATAAAAAGTGACAAAAATTATGGAGGAACTATGACACTATTATTTTGAGGTCCATGGACTACAGAAGTACTTTATTGCAACTCATCCGAGTGATTAAATTTAAGTGTAAAATGGGCGGAGTAGTTCCGCATTCCAAGCTCGGGGCTCGTCGATACTATGCTCGACGTTGTAAAGACGGTACGCCCCGTTGTGGAGAACTTTGGTGACGATGAAGGGTCCTTCCCAAGAAGGAGCAAGCTTGTGTTGTTTCTTCTGATCCACTCGGAGAACTAAATCTCCTTCCTGGAAGGCTCGACCCCTCACATTTCTGGCGTGGAAACGACGCAAATCTTGTTGGTAGATGGTCGACCGGATCAGAGCCATCTCCCTTTCTTCCTCTAAAAGGTCGACTGCGTCCTGCCGCGCTTGTTCAGCTTCTGCTTCCTTGTAGATTTCAACTCGAGGAGCATTGTGGAGAAGATCACTCGGCAAGACTGCTTCAGCTCCGTAGACCAAGAAGAATGGGGTTCTTCCGGTCGACCGATTAGGTGTGGTCCGCAGTCCCCAAAGCACCGAGGGAAGTTCGTCGACCCAAGCTCCAGCTGCATGCTTGAGATCACGCATTAGTCGGGGTTTCAATCCCTTGAGAATCAGGCCATTGGCTCGCTCTGCTTGTCCATTCGACTGCGGATGAGCGACTGAAGCGTAGTCGACTCGCGTGCCTTGAGAGTTACAGAAATCTCTGAATTCCTCCGAGTCAAAGTTCGACCCATTATCCGTAATGATGTTGTGCGGGACTCCATATCTGAATATTAGTTCCCTGATGAAGCTAACAGCAGCACCGGCGTCAAGGCTCTTGATTGGTTTAGCCTCAATCCACTTGGTGAATTTGTCGACTGCCACCAGTACATGCGTGAAGCCACTTCGCCCTGTTCTCAAAGGACCGACCATGTCCAACCCCCATACTGCGAAAGGCCAGACGAGTGGGATGGTCTTCAGAGCCGATGCAGGCTTGTGCGACATATTCGAGTAGAACTGACATCCCTCGCACTTATCCACTATTTCCTTTGCCATCTCATTCGCCTTTGGCCAGTAAAATCCGGCTCGGTAGGCTTTGGCCACGATGGTCCGAGAGGACGCATGATGACCACAGGTTCCCGAGTGGATATCATCGAGGATGATTCGACCTTCTTCCGGTGTTATGCACTTCTGACCAACTCCAGTCGCGCTTTCTCTGTATAATTGTCCTTTGATTACGGTAAAGGCCTTAGATCGACGGACGATCTGTCGAGCCTCTTCCTCATCCTCCGGGAGCTCTTTTCTCAGGATATACGCGATATATGGAACTGTCCAGTCGGGAATGACCACCAAGACCTCCATGACCAAGTCGACCACTGCTGGGACTTCAACCTCAGTCGGATCTGTGGCACTCTTGGGCTGTGGAGCTTCTTCGGTGAAAGGATCTTCTTTGACTGACGGAGTGTGTATATGCTCCAAGAACACACCACTCGGAATGGCTTCTCTCCTGGAACCTATCTTTGCTAGATCATCAGCTGCTTGATTTTTCAGTCGGGGTATATGATGGAGCTCCAACCCCTCGAACTTCTTTTCCAGCTTCCTCACTGCACTGCAGTATCCAGTCATGGCTGGGCTTCTCACGTCCCACTCCTTCATCACTTGGTTGACCACTAAATCCGAGTCGCCATAGACCATCAGGCGACGGACGCCGAGTGAAATGGCCATGCGCAATCCGTATAAGAGGGCCTCATATTCTGCCTCATTGTTGGAGGAATCAAAGTGAATCTGGAGCACATATCTAAGCTTATCTCCTCTGGGGGAAACCAGGACAACCCCAGCACCGGAACCATTCAACATCTTAGAGCCATCAAAGAACATGGTCCAATGCTCCGAGTGAACTTCAGTCGGCTGCTGCTGTTCAATCCACTCGGCGAGGAAATCTGCTATTGCCTGGGACTTAATGGCTTTCTTTGCCTCAAACTTGATATCAAGCGGAAGAAGTTCAATCGCCCATTTAGCCACTCGACCAGTTGCATCTCTGTTGTGCAAAATCTCTGATAGTGGAGCGTCGCTGATGACTGTGATGGAATGATCAGAGAAATAATGAGCAACCTTCTTTGTGGTCATGTATATTCCATACACAAGCTTCTGATAATGAGGATATCTCTGCTTGGATGGAGTCAAGACTTCAGACAAATAATACACTGGGCGCTGAACTTTGAGAGCTTTTCCTTCTTCTTCCCGCTCGACCGTAAGCACAGTACTGACGACTTGTCCTGTGGCTGCGATATAGAGCAGCAGAGGCTCTTTGCTGATTGGAGCAGCAAGCACCGGCTGGGTGGAGAGCAGAGCTTTTAGCTCGGCAAACGCTGCATCAGCTTCTGGAGTCCACTCGAACTTGTCTGCCTTCTTCATCAGTCGGTAAAGAGGCAATGCCTTTTCACCGAGTCGTGAGATGAATCGACTTAATGCGGCCAAGCATCCAGTAAGCTTCTGGACATCGTGCACTCGCACAGGGCGTTTCATTCGGAGAATAGTGCCGATCTTCTCTGGATTAGCGTCGATTCCTCGCTCGGAAACGAGAAAACCGAGTAACTTGCCACCAGGAACTCCAAATGTGCACTTTGATGGATTGAGCTTGATATCATACCTTCTGAGGTTGGCAAATGTTTCGGCGAGGTCGGCGAGTAGGTCGGAACCTTTTCGTGACTTGACGACGATATCATCCATATACGCTTCCACATTCCGACTGATTTGAGTGAGAAGACACTTCTGAATCATTCGCATAAATGTGGCTCCGGCATTCTTGAGGCCGAATGGCATGGTGATATAGCAGAAGCACCCGAATGGAGTGATGAAAGCTGTTTTTACCACGTCGGGTCCGTACAGACGGATCTGGTGGTACCCGGAGTAGGCGTCTAGAAAAGACAGTCTCTCGCATCCCGCGGTCGAGTCAACAATTTGATCTATGCGAGGGAGAGGAAAATGATCTTTCGGGCAGGCCCGGTTGATGTGCTTGAAATCAATGCACATTCGGAGCGATTTGTCCTTCTTAGGAACCATGACAACATTAGCGAGCCACTCGGAGTGGTATATCTCTCGGATAAACCCTGCCGCCAATAGTCGAGCCACTTCCTCACCAATGGCTTTTCTCTTCTGGACGGCGGACCGCCGAAGATGCTCTTTGACTGGTTTTGCAGATGAGTCGACTCTTAGGCGATGCTCAGCTAGTCCCCTGGGAACACCTGGCATGTCAGCGGGCTTCCATGCAAAAATGTCCCAGTTCTCACGGAGGAACTGGATGAGCGTTTCTTCCTATTTCGGGTCGAGTGTTGTGGAGATGTGGGTCGGAGCTGCATCGGGGTCGGTCGGGTGAATGTGAACAGGCTTTGTCTCACCGGACGACTGAAATGCAGATTCTGTGGCGGTTTTCTTGGATCGCAGCAAATCACTCAGATCTGCGTTTTGCTTGTATTCTTCGAACTCGACCGCTGTCACCTGGGAATCGGCAATCTTTGAGCCCTTCTGAAAGCACTCTTCTGCCTTTTTCCGATCACCGATGACAGTGATCACTCCTTTGGGGCCGGGCATCTTCAATTTGAGGTACACGTAACATGGTCGAGCCATGAACCATGCATAAGCTGGTCTCCCCAAAATGGCATGATATGCACTCTGAAAATCCACGACCTCAAACGTCAACTTCTCTTTGCGAAAATGTTTCGAATCACCAAACACCACGTCTAGAGCTATTTGGCCGAGTGACTCGGCTTTCTTCCCTGGTATAACTCCATGAAAGCTCATGTTACTGGTGCTCAGTCGGGACATCGGAATGCCCATTCCTTTCAGCGTGTCTGCATACAACAAATTCAGCCCACTACCACCGTCCATCAGCACTTTTGTCAGTCGAGTGCCTTCGACAACTGGATCGACCACCAAAGCTTGCCTCCCAGGGGTGGCAATATGAGTCGGGTGATCAGATTGGTCGAATGTGATGGGTGTTTGGGACCATCTCAGATAATTTGCTTTTGCTGGGGCGACCATGTTCACCTCTCGGTTAATGACTTTCAATCGACTCTTGCTCTCCACATCTGCAAAGATCATCAGAGTGGAGTTGATATGTGGATATCCTTCCTCACTGTCCTCCTTGTCTGCGGGCTTGTCCGACTCCTTCCCCTTGTCCTTAGACTGTTTTCCCTGAAACTGCTGGATCAGGAGTCGACATTGGCGAGTGGTATGCTTCGGGTAGATGATATTCCCCACTTCGTCTTTCTTCATGTGGATGTGACACGGCATATCCACCACGTCATTCCCTTCCTTATCCTTTACCTTCTTAGGGTTCCAGGATCCTTTTGGTTTCCCTTTAAACTTTCCCTAAGTCACGGCCAGAGCCTCTCCAGGAGCTGCCGGTTCAGCCTTCCACTTCTGTTTCCGACTGGTGTTTCCCTTTTCCGACTGACTCGGCTTGTGCTTGCCGCTTCGGAGTCGGTCTTCTTCTTCGCCGTTGGCGTACTTGGTAGCAATCTCCATCATCCGACTCAAGGTCATGTCACCGGTTCGACCCAATTTCAAACTCAATTCCCTATTCTTGACACCATCCTTAAAGGCGCAGACTGCCTGAT
This sequence comes from Triticum dicoccoides, assembly GCF_002162155.2. NCBI lineage: Eukaryota > Viridiplantae > Streptophyta > Magnoliopsida > Poales > Poaceae > Triticum > Triticum dicoccoides. The sequence goes on along the minus strand of NC_041392.1, from coordinate 556,023,334 downwards.
GATCAGACACATTCTCCACGGTATGGTGCAAAGTGATCCATCTCTGAATATACTCCCTGAGAGTCTCATTGTTCTTCTGCACGCAGACTTGCAGCTCCGTCAATCCAGCCGGCCGCTTGCAAGTTCCTTCAAACATTCTGATGAACACTCAGGACAGATCTTCCCAAGTGTAAATGCTGCTAGGAGGTAATTGAGTCAACCATGCCCTGGCAGAACCTTCCAGCATGAGGGGCAAATGCTTCATGGCCACCTCGTCGTTCCCACCACCAATCTGAACCGCCACTCGGTAGTCCTCAAGCCAAGTTTCAGGCTTAGACTCACCAGTGAACTTGCTGACTCCTGTTGCCAACCTGAAATTGGGAGGGATAACTGCGGCTCTGATAGCTCTGCTGAAACATTCAGGACCAGAAACATGCACTCGACTGCTTGTGGGCGCATCTCTGTCGAGTCCACCTCGATGGGCTCTGTTCCGGTCGACTAAGCCTTGCACGATAATGGATCGCGCGTCAAAGCCTGGTTCTCTGGGGTCGACTGGAACTCTTCGCCCCGCACTGAGCTGGCGTCTGTCATCTTGTTGCCGAGGAGCGTAAGACCCACCCCTCGGAGGGGAATTGGGCACTCGACGCCTATCATCTCGGTCGAGTCGGTCACCATATTGGTCTCGCCGATTCTCGCGCCCTTCACGCCGCGGAGGCGATCTGGGGCTGTGAGCCGACTGAACCGTATTCGCAGCGACGGATCGACTGTGAATTCTGTTGCGCGACTGCGACACGGCCGAATTCTGATCTCCTGCTGCCCGGAGCAGATCCCTGATCTGCATCAAGCCTCTGCCAGCTTCCGATTGAGAGGGCTGGATGGACTCTGCTATACGGGTCGCAGCTGCTAAATTCTGGATTGGGGTTCGATATACCTAAGTCGGCGGGAAGAGTTGACGTCGACTGGTGTCGGGAACTCGTTGCCGCGCGCGCTCGTCGAGTGCTCGCTGAAGATTCTCCAGTCGAGTGTGTTCGGCCAAATTGGCTAAACGAGCCTCCTCCAAGGCGCGAGCCTCGGGGGTTTCTCCTGCGATGGGAGTACGCAGGACATCCACGTTCCTGCGACGAAGTTCCTCTCTTTGCAGAGAGTTGAGTGGCTCGGGCTGGTACTCTTCGTGGTCTCGTGCGGGGTCGCCTCCGTCGCCTGCCCCACCATCACGGGCGAAGCCAGGGGGACTGCGGGGCCCGTCGACCATCAGGATTTCCGCCGCTGGATCACTGCTATCGCACTCGGATGCAGTCTCTACGGAGCCAGTCGACAGATCGAACAGGCCGTAGAGAGATTCGTCGGGCTCGATTGCCGCAACTTGAGTGGTGGCCGTCTAACGAGCCACCGCGTGCCTCACCCACCGCTGAAGCCACGACCGGCCCGAGCGCTTGCGCTGGCGGGAGACCGGGAGGGTGGTCTATGGGGGAGTCGACCGATACGGGGTCGACGGTTGCCGCAGCAGAACGCCGCGGACACAAGCGCGAAAATGCGTCGCACCGCGGACGGGGAGCGCATCGACGTCGAGTGGAGCCTCCTGGAGCCAGGCGGAGTCGTCGGCGACGAAGGTGAGAGCACCGAGATGGATCTCTCGACCCTCAACCAAAACTCCAACAGTCATCATGATGAAAGTACTCGGAAGAACCACAACTTCTCCACAAAATCGCTAAAACACCTGCCCCACGGTGGGCGCCAACTGTCGTGGTTCTAAGTCTGACAGTAGAGTGGGGGTAGGTATGGAGAGGCAAGGTCCTAGCTATGGAGAGGTTGTAAACACAAGAGATGTACGAGTTCAGGCCCTTCTCGGAGGAAGTAAAAGCCCTACGTCTTGGAGCCCGGAGGCGGTCGAGTGGATTATGTGTATATGAATTACAGGATGCCGAACCCTTCTGCCTGTGGAGGGGGGTGGCTTATATAGAGTGCGCCAGGACCCCAGCCAGCCCACGTAATGAAGGGTTTAAGGTGTATTTAGTCCGGGGCGTTACTGGTAACGTCCCACATAAAGTGTCTTAACTATCATAAAGTCTACTTAACTACAGGCCGTTGCAGTGCAGAGTGCCTTTTGACCTCCTGGTAGTCGAGTGAGTCTTCGTGGTCGAGTCCTTCAAGTCAGTCGAGTGAGTCCCTCGTTGGTCGACTGGAAGGTGACCTCTTCTAAGGGTGTCCTTGGGCAGGGTACTTAGATCAGGTCTGTGACCCTACCCTAGGTACATGACCCCATCAAAGTGTGCAAGCTCCAGCAATCCATTTATGGATTGGTGCAAGCCTCTCGGAGTTGGAATAAACGTTTTGATAGTGTGATCAAAGCATTTGGTTTTATACAGACTTTTGGAGAAGCCTGTATTTACAAGAAAGTGAGTGGGAGCTCTGTAGCATTTCTGATATTATATGTGGATGACATATTACTAATTGGAAATGATATAGAATTTCTGGATAGCATAAAGGGATACTTGAATAAGAGTTTTTCAATGAAAGACCTCGGTGAAGCTGCTTACATATTAGGCATTAAGATCTATAGAGATAGATCAAGACGCTTAATTGGACTTTCACAGAGCACATACCTTGACAAAGTTTTGAAGAAGTTCAAAATGGATCAAGCAAAGAAAGGGTTCTTGCCTGTGTTACAAGGTGTGAAGTTGAGTAAGACTCAATGCCCAACCACTGCAAAAGATAGAGAGAAAATGAAAGATGTTCCCTATGCTTCAGCCATAGGCTCTATCATGTATGCAATGCTGTGTACCAGACCTGATGTGTGCCTTGCTATAAGTCTAGCAGGGAGGTACTAAAGTGATCCAGGAGTGGATCACTGGACAGCGGTCAAGAACATCCTAAAATACCTGAAAGGACTAAGGATATGTTTCTCATATATGGAGGTGACAAAGAGCTCATCGTAAAAGGTTACGTTGATGCAAGCTTTGACACTGATCCGGACGATTCTAAATCGCAAACCGGATACGTGTTTACATTAAACGGTGGAGCTGCCAGTTGGTGCAGTTCTAAACAAAGCGTTGTAGCGGGATCTACATGTGAAGCGGAGTACATAGCTGCTTCGGAAGCAGCAAATGAAGGAGTCTGGATGAAGGAGTTCATATCCGATCTAGGTGTCATACCTAGTGCATCGGGTCCAATGAAAATCTTTTGTGACAATACTGGTGCAATTGCCTTGGCAAAGGAATCCAGATTTCACAAGAGAACCAAGCACATCAAGAGACGCTTCAATTCCATCCGGGATCTAGTCCAGGTGGGAGACATAGAGATTTGCAAGATACATACGGATCTGAATGTTGCGGACCCGTTGACTAAGCCTCTTCCACGAGCAAAACATGATCAGCACCAAGGCTCCACGGGTGTTAGAATCATTACTGTGTAATCTAGATTATTGACTCTAGTGCAAGTGGGAGACTGAAGGAAATATGCCCTAGAGGCAATAATAAAGTTATTATTTATTTCCTTATATCATGATAAATATTTATTATTCATGCTAGAATTGTATTAACCGGAAACATAATACATGTGTGAATACATAGACAAACAGAGTGTCACTAGTATGCCTCTACTTGACTACCTCGTTAATCAAAGATGGTTATGTTTCCTAACCATGAACAAGGAGTTGTTATTTGATTAACGGGATCACATCATTAGATGAATGATCTAATTGACATGACCCATTCCATTAGCTTAGCACCCGATCGTTTAGTATGTTGCTATTGCTTTCTTCATGACTTATACATGTTCCTATGACTATGAGATTATGCAACTCCCGTTTGCCGGAGGAACACTTTGTGTGCTACCAAACGTCCCAACGTAAATGGGTGATTATAAAGGTGCTCTACAGGTGTCTCCAAAGGTACATGTTGGGTTGGCGTATTTCGAGATTAGGATTTGTCACTCCGATTGTCGGAGAGGTATCTCTGGGCCCTCTCGGTAATGCACATCACATAAGCCTTGCAAGCATTGCAACTAATGAGTTAGTTACGAGATGATGTATTACGGAACGAGTAAAGAGACTTGCCGGTAATGAGATTGAACTAGGTATTGAGATACCGACGATCGAATCTCGGGCAAGTAACATACCGATGACAAAGGGAACAACATATGTTGTTATGCGGTCTAACCGATAAAGATCTTCGTAGAATACGTAGGAGACAATATGAGCATCCAGGTTCCGCTATTGGTTATTGACCGGAGACGTGTCTCGGTCATGTCTACATTGTTCTCGAACCCGTAGGGTCCGCACGCTTAAGGTTTCGATGATAGTTATATTATGAGTTTATGAGTTTTGATGTACCAAAGTTAGTTCGGAGTCCCGGATGTGATCACGGACATGACGAGGAGTCTCGAAATGGTCGAGACATAAAGATTGATATATTGGACGGCTATATTCGGACACCGGAAGTGTTCCGGGTGATCTCGGAGAAAACCGGAGAGCCGGAGGGTTACCGGAACCCCCCCCCCCCCGGGAGAAGTAATGGGCCATATGGGCCTTAGTGGAGAGAGAGAGAGGGGCAACCAAAGGTGGGCCGCGCGCCTCCTCCCCCCTGGTCCGAATTGGACTAGGAAAGGGGGGCGGCGCCCCCCTTTCCCTCTCCCTCCCCACTTCTTTCCCCCTCCTAGTAGGAGTCCTACTCCTACTAGGAGGAGGACTCCTCCTTGGCGCGCCATAGAGGGCCGGCCGGCCTCCTCCCGTTGATCCTTTATATACGGGGGCAGGGGGCACCCCTTGACACACAAGTTGATCCACGTGATCATATTCTTAGCCATGTGCGGTGCCCCCTTCCACCATAGTCCTCGATAATATTGTAGCGGTGCTTAGGCGAAGCCCTGCGACGGTAGTACATCAAGATCGTCACCACGCCGTCGTGCAGACGGAACTCTTCCCCGACACTTTGCTGGATCGGAGTCCGGGGATCGTCATCGAGCTGAACGTGTGCTAGAACTCGGAGGTGCCGTAGTTTCGGTGCTTGATCGGTCGGGCCGTGGAGACGTACGACTACATCAACCAAGTTAATGCTTCCGTTGTCGATCTACAAGGGTACGTAGATCACACTCTCCCCCTCTCGTTGCTATGCATCACCATGATCTTGCGTGTGCGTAGGAAATTTTTTGAAATTACTACGAAACCCAACACTTATACCATGGACTTAGAGGATTTTAACACTTCTTGCAAACTTCCACAATGGGGTAGTCCTAATGAACCTCACAAATATGAATTTAGAGATTTTCTTGCTAATATAATTGTGGGGTAATCTAGAGACATAACACAAGCTACCATAGGGAGCATTCATTTTCCTGCTATACATTATTTAGCTCTCTTCATAGGTAGGTGCATAAATGGTAAGGATGAAGCATGTCACATGTGTGTCCCTGACCTCAGTGTTCTCAGGAGTGCTATATTAGAAGATGGACATTATAATTTGGGAGCCATTGTTGCACGTAGGTTGCATAATAATAGATTTAGTGGAGATTTCTTCGATGGAATTTATGCAACCCGTCTAGCTAATTTTCTTGGTATACCTATACGTGGGTATGATATTGAGTTGCCTCTTGTTTATTTGGATTATGGGGACACGGTTCGTCATCAGTTTGTTGAGAGGAACGATCAGTTCCTCCAGTACCATCTAATCTTTGACAAACGACGCACCTATCACATCGCTCTCCCTGCTCCTGCTTTCTTTGACTTTCAGGCAAAAGAGAGATATGTTATAATCACGGAGGAGGTGGACGAGTATAAGAGGAGTACGGAGACGACCCGTCTCCAAGCGGCAGCTCATGAGGCAATAGCTGCTGCATCTCAGTATGACCCCAACTATTACTTTGGATATCTGCCAGGCCAGCCGTGGCCATAGACCAACTTAGGCCAAAAGCCTAAGCTTGGGGGAGTACGTATTTCTCACCGACATTACATTCACGTTCACACACTCATGATAGGTGTCGGTGCTCATACTTTTTCATTGTATCATCCATGCTAGTTTATTTTCCTTTTTTTTTGCTTTCTTCTTGTGTGTTTAATAAACCTTAATAAAAACAAAAAAAAAGTTTTTTAGTTGTAGCTTTTAATTAGTTTACTTTCCATGCTTGTAGTAGTAATTAAAAAGAAAACCCAAAAATATTTATCGTTCTTCGTTTGCTTGTTGGGAGCTTTCCCGTGTAAATAGTTTTATTTCTTTTCTTTTCTTTGGGAGTCGATAGGAGAAGACCATAATGAAAATGTTAAAGTGGCTCTCATATGCATTATTGCTAACCTAACAAAGAGCCCATATTACCTTGTCTTCTCTCTTGAATTGAATGCTTGCAGATTCCAGCTTAGTCCAAAGCACGTGCACTATTATTATTATCCATACTATTCGGTCGTGCAAGTGAAAGGCAATAATGATGATTATATGATGAACTTATTGAGATGAGAAAAGCTGGTATGAACTCGACCTCTCTTGTTTTTGTAAATATGATTAGTTCATCGTTCCTAATTCAGCCTATTATGGATAAACATGTTTGCAATGACAATTAGAGATTATAGTTGCTTATGCCATGCTTAATTAGCTAGGAGCTTATAATGGTTTACCCTGTGTGCCAACATGCTATTAAAATGGTTGTGATGTGGTATGATAGGGTGGTATTCTCTTTTGAACGATTCGAGTGGCTTGACTTGGCACATGTTCACGCATGTAGTTGAAACAAAATCAACATAGTCTCTACGATATTTAGGTTCATGGTGCATTATATCCTACTCATGCTTGCATTCGGTGTTGATTAATTTTAATGCATGTTCATGAATGTTGTCGCTCTCTAGCTGGTCGCTTCCCAGTCTTTTGCTAGCCTTCATCTGTACTAAGCGGGAATACCGCTTGTGCATCCAATTCCATAAACCCCAAAGTTATTCCATATGAGTCCACCATACCTACCTATATACGGTATTTACCTGCCGTTCCAAGTAAATTTGTATGTGCCAAACTCTAAACCTTCAAATAAACATTCTGTTTTGTATGCTCGAATAGCTCATGTATCAACTAGGGTTGTCCGTATCTTCCATGTTAGGCGGGTTATTCTCAAGAGGAGTGGACTCCGCTCCTCACTCACGAGAAAATGGCTGGTCACCGGGATGCCCAGTCACATGCTTTATGCAAATCAAATCAAAATAACTGCAAACAAAACTCCCTCGGAACTCTTGTTAGTTGGAAGCACTCGTTGTTTCGAGCAAGCCATGGATTGATGCTTGTTGGTGGAGGGGGAGTATAAACTTTATCATTCTGTTTGGGAACCGCCTATAATGTGTGTAGCATGGAAGATATCACCATCTCCTGGTTGTTATGTTGACAATGAAAGTATACCGCTCAAAATATTATTCATATCTATTTCAAAACCGAGCTCTGACACCTCTACAAATCCCTGCTTCCCTCTGCGAAGGGCATATCTATTTACTTTTATGTTGAGTCATCATCCTCTTATTAAAAAGCACCAGTTGGAGAGCACTGATGTCCATTACTGTTATTTTACATTGAGTATGACTTGACTGGCTCTCCTTTACCATGAATTACAATGTTTAGTCAGTCCTTGATCTTTAAAGGTGCTCTGCATTTATGTTTTGTGGTCTCAGAAAGGGATAGTGAGACACCATCCTGTTATATCATATTATGATTGTTTTGAGAAAGTATTGTCATCCGAGATCTATTATTATTGCTCGCTAGTTGATTATGCCATTGATATGAGTAAACATGGGCCTAAATGTTATTGTGAATATGGTTAGTTCATAATCTTTGCTGAAAACTTGAATGCTGGCTTTACATATTTACAACAACAAGAGCAAACAGAGTTTGTAAAAGTTTTTCTTTATCACTTTCAGTTTATCAACTGAATTGCTTGAGGACAAGCAAAGGTTTAAGCTTGGGGGAGTTGATACGTCTCCGTCGTATCTACTTTTCCAAACACTTTTGCCCTTGTTTTGGACTCTAACTTGCATGATTTGAATGGAACTAACCCGGACTGACGATATTTTCAGCAGAATTGCCATGGTGTTATTTTTGTGCAGAAATAAAAGTTCTCAGAATGACCTGAAAATCAACGGAGCATTATTTTGAAATATATAATAAATATTGGAAGGAAGGTCCACATCAGGGGGGCCTCCACTTGTCCACGAGGTGGGGGCGCGCCCTACCCCCCTAGGCGCGCCCCTGCCTCATGGGCCCCCTGACGCTCCATCGACCTCAACCTGAACTCCATATATTCTCCTTTGAGGAGAAAAAACCAAGGAGAAGGATTCATCGCGTTTTATGATACGGAGCCGTCGCCAAGCACTAAACTCTCTCGGGAGGGCTGATCTGGAGTCCGTTCGGGGCTTCGGAGAGGGGAATCCGTCGCCATCGTCATTATCAACCATCTTCCATCACCAATTTCATGATGCTCACCATCATGCGTGAGTAATTTCATCATAGGCTTGCTGGACGGTGATGGGTTGAATGAGGTTTATCATGTAATCGAGTTAGTTTTGTTAGGGTTTAATCCCTAGTGTCCACTATGTTCTGAGATTGATGTTGCTATGACTTTGCTATGCTTAATGCTTGTCACTAGGGCCCGAGTGCCATGATTTCAGATCTGAACCTATTATGTTTTCATGAATATATATGAGTTCTTGGTCCTATCTTGCAAGTCTATAGTCACCTACTATGTGTTATGATCCGGCAACCCCGAAGTGACAATAATCGGGACCACTCCCGGTGATGACCGTAATTTGAGGAGTTCATGTATTCGCTATGTGTTAATGCTTTATTCCGGTACTCTATTAAAAGGAGGCCTTAATATCCCTTAGTTTCCAATAGGACCCCGCTGCCACGGGAGGGTAGGACAAAAGATGTCATGCAAGTTCTTTTCCATAAGCACGTATGACTATATTCGGAATACATGCATACATTACATTGATGAATTGGAGCTAGTTTTGTGTCACCCTAGGTTATGACTGTTACATGATGAACTGCATCCGGCATAATTCTCCATCACCGATCCATTGCCTACGAGCTTTCCATATATTGTTCTTCGCTTATTTACTTTTCCGTTGCTATTGTTTTCATCACTACAAAATATTAAAAATATTACTTTTATTATTGTTACCTTTTACCACCGTCATCACTACTAGCATATTATTTTGCTACTAAATACCTTGCCGCAGATATTAAGTTTTCAGGTGTGGTTGAATTGACAACTCAGCTGCTAATACTTGAGAATATTCTTTGGCTCCCCTTGTGTCGAATCAATAAATTTGGGTTGAATACTCTGCCCTCGAAAACTGTTGCGATCCCCTATACTTGTGGGTTATCAATGGTCTTATGGTGAAAGATAGCTTCTCCACCATCTCCATGCTAGCCAAGTTGTTGCAGCTTCCTCCATCTACGCGAATAGAACGTTCCTTCACAACTCCCTTTGTATGGAACAAATTATGCCTCTGATTTTGCTAAGCTTGTGTAACCTGCACACTCAAAACACGTTGAGCAACTAAACATTCATACATGTCAGCATCTTCAGCAGCCATGTATTTCATCTCATGATCAGAATCATCTCCCTTGTGTTCTTTACTTGTAATAAGAGCCAAAGTCTCCACATCATAGTCACTACCGGACTCATATCCACCATCCTTAATAGAAATCATCACACTCTGAGATTTGCATTCTCTCGCATAATGACATCTTCCCTTACAACAACGACAAATAATATCACTTGTGTGCCCTGTTGATGCCATGGAAGAAGAAGAAGAGCTCTGGGCAGGCCCGACAGGTGTGCTCTTGGCAGATAGTGGTGGTTGTGCCTGTTTTCTTGTATCACGGCTGGAGGTGGCACCTGATGGAGGTGTTGGTGCAGTGGAAGTAGAGGATGCGTGTGGTGTCCATAATGAAGGTTGACCTGCATAAAAGTTAGTTCGCGCCAATGTATGTCGGTCCTGCACTTCACGTTCAGCTTTACAAGCAAGATGGAATAAAGAAATGATATTATTATACTCCTTATACTCTAGAATGGCCTGAATCTATCTATTTAATCCACCCATAAAGCATGCAAGCATAGCTTCATTCTCCTCAACAATTCCACAACTAATCACGTCAGTTTGTAATTCCTGATAATATTCTTCTACAAAATTTTGTCCTTGTCTTAAACACTGCAATTTTTTAAGTAATTCATGTTAATAATATGGTGGAACCCAACGAGTACGCATAGCAGATTTCAAAGCAGCCCAAGTAGCTGGAATAGGATATAATCTACAATGTTCAGACCACCAAACACATGCAAAGCTAGTGAAAGCACAAACAGCAGTAGGAACACGTCTCTCCTCATGATATTGTAAACATGTAAATCATTTTTCAGTTTCTAACTCCCAAGTAAGATATATATCAGGAACATATCTACCCTCAAATGATGGAATGTTCAATTTTAGTTTAGGAAGATGGTCATGATCTCGTACCTCAGGTGGTGCAGCCCTACCATTGCGATGATATGCATGAGGACGACCTGGTGGTGGTGGTGCTGGTGGTTGCACGTAGTTTTGATTTTGATCAATCTCATCCTCGTAATGGTCCTCCACCTCTACGTTAGCAGCAGGAGCTACAGAAACATCAACAGTAGGTACAGTGGCACCAGAAGTTTGACCAGGCTCAAGGGGAACATGTTGTGCTCGTCCCACTTGATTTGGAAGGCGATGTTGTTGTTGTTGTTGTTGTTGTTGTAGAGGTGCGACAGGTGCAGCGAGCGGTGGTTGTGGAAGGCACGTAAGCAATTCATTAAACTTGTTATCGAGCTTTGTTTCGAACGGCTTCTCCATGCCATCTATCTTCTTCATGGCCTCTTCAAATCTGTTTAGCACATCTTCCACCTGTCCACTTATCATTTGCTGAAACTTATCATGTAACTCTTTGTTCGTCATGTTTTTTCAGTCAATCTCGTCGGCTCATCGTCCTATCATGGTTAGCAGCAATAGAAACACACAAGAATATGATCATACAAACTACTAGAAAATGGTTGTGTGTCACAAATCCGTCAAGCAAATCTCAAATTCTTACCAGTTCTTACCAAGCGGCAGGTGGTGATTGGCAACCATTGTAGTCAAAACTCTCAAAGCTTGGATAGAGCGATTACCAGGGAGAGTCAAACGCACGACGTAAATGTATATGGAGCTGGGAAGGCTTATAATATGATAGGGCTGATGATAACAAACATGTCGTCGAGATCCGCGCTTAGGTCGACATCGGCGTGCTTCGAGCCAAGTGGCCCAAGTTGTTCATCCCTGTCGCCATCGAGCCCAAGCACCGGAACGCTACAATGAAATGGATCCTCATCGTCGGGATCCTGAATCTCGCCGCTGTTCTTCATCTTTCTCTGAAGTAGTATTTGACCTTCTCTGCTAGCCTTTTTCGTACCAAATGTGTACACGGCTACTGCTGCAGTCTAGCTTAACTGTTAGGTAATTAGTGATCCGGTGAACTGGCACTGACCCAGGCTCGCTTAGTTGCTAGGTAATTAGCCTTCCAGGAAGCATCAAACATCGGTCTTGTTTGTAAGCATGTCCCCTAGAATATCTGAATGTGACTTGAGTGGTTTGGGTTGACAAAAAATTCTGTTGAATTTGCGTCTGTCGTCAGTTCACCACAACTCGTTCTATCTTTACGCACACCAGCTTAGGGAGCTCACCAAATGACACGCTGCATAGCACTATGTGCACAAGAACTCGAAGAACCTGAAGTCTCTATGGAATTTGCAAATACACCGCTGGAAGATAAGTGTGAAATCGGATATTACGAAAACACAAATGGAAACCTCACTTGATCCCGTTTTAGCTAACGCAGTGGTGCACTCGGCGCCATGCGCTTGCATCACTAAGAGGATGTAATTCACCATGCTTCTATATTCTTTCACGATTGACGCTAGGATACATGCATATGTTCCAACAAGAATTGCTCCCCTTATGGTCCAGCCAAGGTGAGGAGCGGCCAGTTCCATACTCAACTCATACTCCCTCCGTCTAAAAATACTTGTCGAAGAAATGGATAAAAATAAATGTATATAGAACTAAAATATGTCTAGATACATGCATTTCTCCGGCAAGTATTTTCAGACAGAGTGAGTATAAAAGAGCATTTAGAGAGAATGGCGTCCGGCCTTAATGGAAGACTTCTTTTAAAAAATCAAAATATAAAAATTTTGGTTCCAAAAAAATCTGAATTTTTTTGTACAAGTAAATAATGATGTGAGGTGTATGTGTCTAAAATTTCAAGATGAAATACGTTGAAATGCAACCTTATGGTCTCGAAGAATGTATCATGTGTTTAAAAGCCTCAACTTTGTCTTTTTTGCACAACCCACATTTCAACATATTTGTGCATATCTGTATTTTTTTTACAGAATGTTTTGAAGTGTAAAAATATGAATTTTCAAGAATTTTGCATTTTGCATTTGGAGGCCTCCATGGAGCTCAGCCTCCAAAAGCAATTTCCGGCATTTAGATCACTACTTGGTGATCTAAATGCTCCTATATTTATTTAAAGAGGAGTAGAGTATTATATTGCACTCATTTGAGTTCCCTTTTCTTATTTTTTTTCCTTTGGATGGACAAAAGAGAACAATGAAGAATGGCTTCCCTAGAAATAACATTTGCCACATTCAAGTAAAACACATCATTGCAGTCACCGTTCTCAGCACAGTGAGGCTACCAATCTAGTCGACAAAGCAACATACATTACAAGAAAGAACGGTTTCCATCTCACATCTCATAATATAACCCAATAAAGAAATTTAACCCTGATGAGGCAGCTGCAAGGCACTGCAATTACAGCTGTCGACACGGTTCAAGAAACCCGCAGCAAATCCGGCAAATGTGCCGCTATAAGCTTAAACCACCAATACATGCCGGCGAAAGCTGGGATGCTAAAACAAGGGCCTCACTTCCATAGCTTCCGCAGCGACATGTTCTTCTCGGTATCCTTCTTCATCACCTTTGCCACGGCCATCTCGAAATCCTCCTGGGTGACATGCACCCTTCTCTCGCGGAGGGCAAACATTCCAGCTTCTGTGCAGACCGCCTGATGATAGATCAAAGTGAGTTAGACTCAATGATGTGTGGGTTGATGCACACTACTTGAAACAGAATACTGGTCAATACATTTGTGAAATCAAGACCTCAATGGGAAAAACTTAGTACTTGCTACCAGGACCAGGTTCTGAGTTGGTGAAACTTTACATGGAGTAGTATTTTAGCATGGGTAAACTTTACATGGGAGTAGTACCATGGGTAACAATGGTAGCTGGGCCTGGATATCTACACAAGTTAAATGGGACATTATCTGATTATAGTTATTTTGTAGCATGTGCTCGCCTACATGCCAACTTATTAGCATTGTGAAGTTCAGAAAAAAAAATTCCAGTATGTCAAGACAAATATATTAAAAATTGAAATGCTCGCCTATAATGGACACAATACATACCTTTAGCTCTGCTCCTGATGCCCCATTCATCTTCTCGGCAATCTTTTTCAGATCAATGCCACGCATCAAGTTCATTTTCCTTGAGTGAATCTTCAAAATATCACCACGGGACTGAAAGAATAGATAATTCAGAGTCAGCACTGATACGAGCAAGCAATATTAACTTATATATGGTGAGTACTGCATCACTTACATCTGCATTAGGATTTGGAAATTCAATCTTCCTATCAATACGACCAGGCCTTAGAAGAGCTTGATCCAATATGTCTATCCTATTTGTTGCCATAAGAACCTTAATTTTGTTCGATGCTTCAAAACCATCAAGTTGGTTCAGAAGCTCAAGCATAGTACGCTGAACCTCGCTATCACCATTGCCAGATCCCGACTCCATTCTAGCAGATCCAATAGAGTCTATTTCATCCATAAATATAATGGATGGTGCATGCTCCCTATGAAATTCAGGCCAAATGTGTTAGACTCTGGTATAAATTCATACTCCCTTTTACAGGGAATCATTTCAAAATCTGACTGAAATGGTTTCCCGAAAAGGAAATCTAACAGGTAAATAGTAATAATTTGAATGCAACACAGATGGATAATGTTTACCTAGCCATCACAAAGAGTTCACGAACCATCCGGGAACCCTCTCCAATATACTTCTGAACCAACTCAGAACCTGACACCCTGATGAAGGTGCAGTCGGTGTGATGAGCAACTGCACGAGCAAGTAATGTTTTCCCTGTACCTGGAGGCCCGTAAAGAAGGACACCCTGAAAAAGCAAGGATAATTATTTACCGCTGAATAACTGGCTGAATCGATGCCAAATAAAATGCAAATTGGTAGACAAACTTGAACCTTTGGTTGGGCAATTCCGAGACTCTCAAACAGCTCAGGATGCTTGATGGGAAGCTCAATCACCTGAAAATCAAGTTGTTAAGCCACAGTGCTAATGATACAACAAATGTACTATGCATTGAATATGTTTACAAACCTCCTTGATCTCTTTAATTTGCTGATCAAGACCACCAATCATATCATAGGTAGAGTCAGGAACCTTCTCCACCTTCATAAGATTAACCAGTGGATCGACTTTGCTGGGCAGGATAAGGTGAAGCATGTAGCTGTCGTTCCGAAGAGCAACTCTTGTTGAAGGGGTTATCTTTGTAATATCAATACTTTTATCAAGATCTACAACATATTTGCCTTCTGGATGAACCTGAGAGATTGCACTTAACCATTTAATTACAGTGAAGAAGGATGACTGGAACTCAGAGCTCCCACTTAAAACATATAGGCCAACAGAACAAAGAATCTCAGTACAACATAACAACTATGCATGTTTTATGTTACTACACAACAGGCGAGACGAACAATGTCTCGTGAAATGAGGATTGCCTGGTACTGAACACTAAGTTGAACATCACAGATAGAACATTACTTCCAAGTTTTATTGCATGTTTAGCCCTATAGAAACTTAAATGCTAACATAATACGCTCATGCACATCATCAGGATGTTTATATCACAAAACAATCTACTTTTTAGCATCCTTGGCGCAGTGGTAAAGCTGCTGCCTTGTGACCATGAGGTCATGGGTTCAAGTCCTGGAAACAGCCTCTTACAGAAATGTAGGGAAAGGCTGCGTACTATAGACCCAAAGTGGTCGGACCCTTCCCTGAACTACCAGGTTGCCCTTTTTTTCTGCTTGCTAAACAAATTCAATGATATCCTTTTTTTACTTTTAGTGTTAAGGAAACAAAGTGGATAGAAATATATCCCTGAACTACCCAATTGAGGGTTTGCAACAAAATACTGGTCATCCATTGTGCCTAAAGCAAAACAGACGTGCACAAGCATAGCTTGAAAGAAGTAACAGTGAGACAAGATGTACCTTCACTAGAACCTTTGACTTGCCCATGACCTTCACAACCTCGCCAACATATGAGCCCGGTTCTTGAAGCAGCTGCAACTCTTCCCGGAGCATTCTAACTGCAATAACAAAATAGTGATGAGCATTTAAATTATCAGTGCAAGAGACACATTATAATTAAACAGAATTCAATGCCTCAGAAGCGTTCCATATTCTAATTGAACAAAATTTAATATCCCAAAAGCTGTCGAATTTCAACTAAGGGAAGACATATGAGTAGAGTAAAAGGACTATACACACTAAAAAAGCAAAATTTCCACCAATCACGCACATGGCGCATAAGTGGGACGCATGAACAGCTAGTCCCCCCAACACCAAAACAAACCTAAAATCTGAGACACCATCTACACGCCATCGGATCAAGCATGGTTGAAGCTCGGAACTAAAGGTCCAGGCACAATCGGATCAATCAAAGGCTCGCGAGTCGCAATGAAACGATGGGATGCGGCGGGCCGTCTTTCGAGAACTAGGGTTGCGCGGCAGGCGGAGATTGGGGATCGGGGCGGTGCGTACCTCGAGAGTTGAGGTCGTTGCGCTGGGCCTCGAGGCGGTTGAGGTTGTGCGTCTTGGTCCGGATCTGGAGCTGCAGGTCGTGGATGTGCTGCAGGTAGTACTGGCGCAGGCCCTCCCCGCCGCCGGCCCTGCCCTTGGCCGACGCCGCCGACGGGTCGTCGACGCTCGCCGGCAGCGCCGAGGGCTTCGCGATGTCCATCGCCACCGCCGCCATCGGGATTCCCCCCTCGTCTGCTCCGCCGCTCTGGGGGTGGCTCGAGTCCGCTCGGGTTCGAGGGTGAGCTTCTTTTCCGGCACGTTTGGCTCGCTTCTCGCTTCTGGCTCTCTGGGCTGGACGGGCGTGCCGTATATGAGGGGACGAGTCGATCGCCCACGGTCCGCCTCAGAGTAGTAGCTGCGAGAAGGGGACGGACACGGCCACACGGATCGGAGTAGTACCGTACACCCCTAAAAAAAACTCTCTTCTGACTTTTTTTTTCAAAAAGGATCGGCTATTGTTCATCGGAAGTAGAAAGCATCTCAAAATAAAAAAAATTATATCAAGATTCCAAGACCACGGGACGACCACCACTGCCCCCATAACAAGCCGTTGCCGCCGCTCCTCTACTGGATGACCTTGTCGATGATAGTGGAGAAGTCTTCGTGCACGTGTCCCTAAGGACCGGTGCCTTGAAGCCGCAGTCGTTGTCGTTGAACCCTTGCAGAGATCCGAAGCACATTACATCAAATCTTGTCACATGACGAGAAACCCTAACCTCATCGTTCCCAGGAGATCATGAGAATCTACGTTGGAGCTTCGTCGACTACGTCCAAACGAGCGAACTCGAGGAGGATCAGAGTCCGGAAGACAAAACTCGAAGAAGAGGCGTCGTCATCCGCCCGTGCGCAACACCTATTATGACTAAAATAAAATACCCTAACTTGAACTAAAAATGATGTATCGGTTCATTCTCTCAAAGGTGTTCATAGGCGTAGGGTATGCAATTTATTTATGAATTAAAAAATCATAAAATAAATGTCTCTTTTAATAAAGGCATACCCCATGTCTCAAGATGTAGACTTTTCGTATTTCTAAAGACAACTTATTGGCTTTTAGGGAGGAAAATTATTGTCTAAGGCTGGTCATAGTGGGGAGTAATTTAGACTAGTGTCATATTCATGACACTAGTCTAAGTTACTACCTTCATAGTGCAAAGTATCTTAATAGTAGTGTCATAGTTTGTTTCATTTATTGCTTTATAGACTCATTTTACTCGGGGTAACATATTATGTTACTCCAAGCACTTCTCTCCTCATTAAATATTTGCCACATAAGCAAAATTGTCTTGGGATGTGTTAAATTACTATCTAAGTTATCCCCACTATGGCTAGCCTAATCATCCAAATGCAGGCCATGGAATACAAAAAGAATTACATTAGCATCATTGTGACAATTTAAAAATCACAGGTATGTCTAGCCACCATAAAGCTAAGAACACATAATTTCTCGATCGTGCTGCGAACAAGAAAAACGTTCATTATCCTTCAAACATGGGATTCCTTTTCAAGACATCCCGTTTGAAGCATGTTGTTTGCCACAAGCAACATGAAAACCTAACCTAGATATGCATCATCATAATGAGTTGTCAAATAGCGTGCATATGTTTTTTTATATGTATATAGTACAAGTTTGATGACTACCATATGGATTTATCAGCTTCCACGTTTACACCGTCAGGTTTTCAATCTGAAGAAAAAGAACCAACAAATTTGCAGAAATTCATATATATCACCACCTAAGATCCATCACAAGTACCAAAACAAGTCCAAAAATCTAACCGACGAGGGCAGCACCGTCGGACCACGATCCAACGGCCGACAGGAGCCCCGAGAGTCCGAGAGAGATTCATATAAGCCGGGCCTCCGGCCTCCTGCCCCCCACTCCCCTTCCCCGCTCCTCCGCCCAGTCCCCCACCCCCGAGGCGAGCCAGCCTCACCCTCGGCTCCCTCCCTCCCACACCCCATTGCTACCTCTATTATCCAATAAAACTCCTGTACAGATCAAGCTCCAGGGATCCGGATCAGCCGATCCCGCGCCCCGCAGCGCGATTTTTTTACCCTCGACCCCCCCTGGTATTTTTTTTCTCCGATCGGGGCTAGGGTTAGGGCGTCGGGGAGGAGGGCGCCGCCGGAGTCGACGAGCCGGGCCGCCCGGGGAAGCGAGCGGGAGGGGGGCCGGGAGAAATGGAGAAGAAGAAGGTGGCCGTCTCCAAGGTGTGCCACGGCCACTCGCGGCCGGTGGTCGACCTGTTCTACAGCCCCGTCACGCCCGACGGCTACTTCCTCATCAGCGCCAGCAAGGGTAAGCGATCCGCCCCGCTCCTCTCGGCCGCGGCCGCGGCTGCGTCTGGCCACCTCGCCCATCGTTATTTTTGGGGGTTTGTGCGCGTGCGGCCGCGATTCGTTCGGATCCGAAGCCGTCGCCGTGATGCGGGCGGCGGCGGTATGATTGTCGTGAAATGGGTTTAAGCTGCTGCTCCTCAGCGCTGTACGGGCGAATTCAGTATCTGGTGGACGAATATTGGTCACTTGCTGTTGTATTATGATGATGATTATTGTGGCCCCCATGTTGCCGCACACACTTCTAGGGATAGAATCTCGGGTATCCAGGTCATGGAATATGCTGATATTCTGTAATTTCACAATCTAGCCAAGTTTGTGCTATATCGGGTAGATTTCAAGGATTTAGAAGTTATTGCATGCCATGGTTGGAGGCCAAACTTTGTCACATGCCTTAGTTAAGTCTGTCCAAGTTAGGAAAGTTTTCATTTTTGGGCGCTGGTTTCACCTTCCAAGCCCTTTTAGCTATTTCCAGTGCGCTAGACAAGTGGAGTTGAGGCAAGATTCTCTTAGTCTGCTATTGTGGCTATCTACTTCATTGATGTTTATAATGGTGAATGGATTTGGACCGTTACTGGATTGCCTGGGTATCTGCTGGAAGCAGTTGCTTTTATGTCTGCTCAGATGGAAGCTGTTAGATGAGTAATATGTAAAAGTTGCCTCTTTCCGTTTCATGTTTTTCATCACCACTGAGCTGTCAGTTCTAGGGATGTAAACAAATGGTAACTGCTGGATACTGTTAAAAATATTTTTCTATCCATAGCTGTGGTTTCAAACAGGATACAGATAATATGTATTCTTCATTAGCTGTTGTACTAGCGTTTCTCGGACATTAGATGGCATCCCTGTTTATTAGAGTGTAGTTGGAGCATATTTTCTAGATCTACCTGCATGACATAATTCTTTTTAACAAGTATTAATATTTGCCAAAGAACTGGCCTCAGCAACGGCTTTAATTCCTCTGATGCACTCTTTTTTGCTCTAAGTATTATAATGCTGAATTTTTTCATTATATTGGTCTGTCCGCACACGGAGTTCATTTCTAAATTTAAAATAACTAGGGGAGCAAATGTTCCGTTTAGTGTGGTGCATTCATTAATTACAGTTGTTGACATAGCTAACACAATTAACTTTATTCTGTTAGTCTATTGTTGTGTTCAATTCCAGTTACTTACATAATCAATATTTTTATATGATTCTTGGATGCGTGGACCAACTTTTGATCTTAGGCCGCTGGATTGGGTCAGTGTAGGGTCAGGAAGATAAGATATAAGGGCAGTTTTAAATCAAACGGTGCCCTTATGTTGTTGGTATGGATGGCACCATATTATATGCTCGCCTGTACCAGAGAACAGGGTACTCGTACCAGAGAAGGGTGCAAATAGTGGCACATGATAATTGTTACCTGCCAACAGTATACATCACTTTTAAATGCATTGAAAGTCCTCCCTGCCTTGTTAGATTCCTGACTATCACCCAACTCTAACATCTCATATTCTGGTCTACAGACTCAAATCCTATGCTTCGTAATGGTGATACTGGAGATTGGATTGGGACTTTTGAAGGTCATAAGGGTGCAGTTTGGAGCTCTTGTCTAGACACAAATGCTCTCCGTGCTGCCTCCGGTTCTGCGGACTTCTCAGCGTATGACATTTATTCCTGCAAATTTTCATTGATGGTTCATTTCAATTATTGTTCTTTGAGAAATCTGAGTGTGCCTGCCTAGTGCCCTACTCTATTAGAGTACCAGTTGATACTTACCTGCTGAAGATCTATGTATATTCGTGTTCTTGCATTTCTTCAGCAGACATGCTAAATTGTGATTATTTTTATCGGCATAGTACTTTCAGTTGTATATTAGTGAGTATGCTACAAACTTGACAACTGGTTTAACTTTCAGTTGTGAAGTTGTGTATATCCGATTTCCCTATGCAGTGACATTTTCTTAACCGCAGGTGATCGGTTTATTTTGTTGGTTCTGTCCACTGATGGTTGCTCACCTGGTGAACCATAACTTAATGCATCCATGATTGAATATAAAAATTAGGCAGAGCTAGAACGCAACAATGTTATATTCATCTGCATAATTTAATACATCATTACTCTATTTCATAGTCGTAAGTCTGCTCATACTCTGTGTAAATAAATAATAAGCATTTTTCTGCAAAAAGGATTACAGTTCTTCACTGTTAATGCTCAGAAATGTTTATGTACTAATTTGTGAGTATAATCTACTCTTTTGACTGACATATTTGACTATTTTTTGCAGCAAAATATGGGATGCACTAACAGGAAATGAGCTACATTCGTTTGAGCACAAGCATATAGTCCGTGCATGTGCCTTTTCTGAGGTAATGTTTGTTGACACATAAGGCATGCTTGGTTTGCTACCAAAAATCGTCTAGCCAATATTTTTGTAAAAATAGGCAGCTTTTTGAGAGACTGGCAAAACAATTTGCTTGTCAATTTTTTGGTTTTGCCCAAACATTGGCAAGCCAAGCATGCCCTTAGTTCTCCCCTCTCTTCTGACATATGTATACCAAGAACACTAGTTATTCTGTCATCTCTTATCCCCCTTAAGATGATGATATGTGTCATGTTCTTCTCCTTTTGTTGTTTTTTGGTCCCTCCAGACTTTGTGAACTGAGGCCTGTTAGTGCTACTTCTTGCAACCTGCCACAAAATATGGACTATTCAACAAGTATAGTAGCCCTGTTTTTTACATCCATCAGCGCATCTCATTGAATAATGTGAAATCATGTTGACAATGGTTTACGTGCTCTGTATGCCATAGTAGTCAGTTAGAACTGTCCTCCATAAGCGGTTCTAAACCTAATCAAACCGCCGATGGAACTGCAGGATACACACATGTTGCTCACTGGAGGTGTGGAGAAGATTTTGCGTATATATGACATGAATCGTCCAGATGCAGCTCCAAGAGAACTTGACAAAACACCTGGTTCTGTACGAACTGTTGCTTGGCTTCACAGTGACCAATCTATTCTAAGTTCCTGCTCTGATATGGGTGGAGTGAGGTTTGTCTGGAAAATATCTTTAAAATTTGCAGCTAGTATGAAGACACATGCTGCTTCTCTATGCAAAGCTTATTATGTTTGTTCCCCTTGATTAATTACTCTGATCATACAGGTTATGGGATGTGAGAAGTGGAAAAATTGTCCAAACTCTTGAAACCAAGGCACCTGTCACCAGTGCAGAAGTAAGCCAGGACGGCAGGTTCATCACTACAGCTGATGGGTCAAGTGTTAAATTTTGGGATGCGAACCAGTAAGTTCTTTCCTGTATGACCATTGATCTGCATCACTTGTATTGTTTGGTTCCTTGACATTTTTTCTGGTAATTCTGCAGTTTTGGGCTTGTTAAAAGCTATGATATGTCATGCACTGTGGAGTCAGCTTCACTTGAACCAAAGTCTGGGAGTAAGTTCATCACTGGAGGGGAAGATATGTGGGTTCATGTATATGATTTCTTCACTGGTGAAGAAATAGGTAAGTCTGTTATCATATTTAATCATTTGATTCCTGCAAGACTGAAACATCTGTGCAGTTATGCGTTACCAAAACAAGAACATTAGCTAGCATAATATTTTTGTTAAGCTTTCACTATTGTGAGTTGTAGAGTGTTTATAACTCTTGTTTGTATCCTGACCATGCGGAAAAAAATATAAACCCCCAGAACGTTTTCTTGGTGATCCCTGGTTACCCAGGGAACCAATCAGTAAAAATGGTTTAATTTGAAACTTAGAGACAATAAACCAGTGATTTACTATAGTTATAACAAGCTTCTATCCCAAGGGTAGGGATTACTGGATATGTGAGAGTGGTACTGGGTTCAAATCCTACTTTTGCAGTCATTTTTTCTTATTTGCACATAAGGCATGTGAAGTACTCAATTATATGAGACTTGTACTGGGTTCAAATCCCAATGCGGCAGTACTAGTTGGAATGATAGCCATGGGATTCTACCCACAATGAGTGAGATGTCCTGAAAGTCAGAGTATATACTGCATCGATTTTGTTATATCTATAACAAAGTAATCACCCCACTGACTGTACAATTGTGCTCTCTGGCCATTGTATGTTCATTTTTTGGCTGCACCATTCTTTATACTG
Source organism: Triticum dicoccoides (assembly GCF_002162155.2). Taxonomy (NCBI): domain Eukaryota; kingdom Viridiplantae; phylum Streptophyta; class Magnoliopsida; order Poales; family Poaceae; genus Triticum; species Triticum dicoccoides. Next base: position 556,000,910 of record NC_041392.1, on the reverse strand, counting down.
ATATTTGAAAATTGGATTCAAATAAAAATTTAATATTGATGTTTCAATAGCTGATTCCGTTGACATGACTTGAGAACTTGTTAGTGCTCGTATTATTCTCAAGCGCAGTTTATACTGCAAAGCTAAATCCAGTGCACAAAAGTGAAAGCTTGATTTGTCTCGACCTCGCGTTTAGTATTTGTGTAGTCTGCATGCTTGTTAATCTATGGTGCCGTGAACATCCGTTATTCTGTGTTTTGCAGCCTGCAACAAAGGTCATCATGGCCCCGTCCACTGCGTCCGGTTCGCGCCTGTTGGCGAATCATACGCATCAGGATCAGAAGACGGCACCATCCGGATCTGGCCGCTGAACCCCGCAAACACCGAAGACCCCGAGGCACCCAACGCCAACGGCAAACCAAAGGCCGCCGCGGTGGCAAATGAGGTCGCCCGTAAAATCGAAGGCTTCCACATCACCAAGGAGGGGCAGACGGAGGCGTAGGAGGAGGATTGCATCGTCACCGAACCTGGCAGCGGTTAAGCCTTGTTGGGGGATTGCCGTCCGTCAGAGCCAGCCCTGGTCTCGAGTCCATCATGTCGAAGCTTCTTTGCCGAGCAAGGGCGGGCGGACTTGGCAATCGTGAGCGGGACGGTGGGTCTCTCCGTTTCTGTATGGGGCACTAGCATCTAAAGAGTTGGAATAAACCAAGCGGGAAAGCGAGTCAGCAGTTAGTTTGTTCGTACAAAGTTAAAACTTAATCTTAATGTATCGACGATAGGGTTCGCCATACAAATGTCAATCGTGTTAAACACTGTTTTTGCCCATCGTTGTGTGATGATTATGACGGTGACAAAGACTGTTGGTTGGCCATTATTTGCGTACGCGGTTGCACTTACGTCTTGGATATATGCGTTGGACATGGCCGTATTGCGTTTTATATAGACATATTTTAGAGTGTAGATTTACTCATTTTGCTCAGTACGTAGCCAAATCTTTGAAAAGGAATACACCTGAAAAAAAGTACAATCAGTGTGTTTTTTAATTTTTTTAGCATATATTAGAACTGAAAAAAATACACCTGAAAGGAAAAAGAAAAAATAGGAAATAAAAAAACAAAAGGAATAAAAAACACAAATCGTTACTACGTACGATCAGCTATAGGCCGTAGAGTGAGCATGCATGTGATGGTGTGAGGCAAGCTGGGCCTTGCCCATGCGAGCGTTTCTATGGGCACGCTGGTCACACAAAAAAGAAAAGACAAGGCCCAGATGATACAATACCAAAAAAGAAAAACAACAAACAAACAAAAGGCTATAAACAGGTGATGATTTCAACTTAGATGTGATATCGTTATGTCACATCTAGATGAGTTTTAGACAAACCCTAGACATATTTTAGAGTGTAGATTTACTCATTTTGCTTAGTACGTAGCCAAATCTATGAAAAGACTTGTATGTAAGAACGGAACGGAGCTAGAGTAGGCTTAAGGGTTACTCCGAGTGCTACTACTACATGAGCAGGAGCAGTAGTAGTACCACCTATCTTTCACCAAGGCATGAACTGGCGGTGATTTATGGCATCGGCATCGACAGCCTGGTCTCGTTCGTCTCCTACGTACAGTATGTGCGAGCAGTGGAGCGCCTCTCCTTGGATTGGATTGGATTGGATCAGCCCGGCCTCACGTGGTTCCACAGGGATCTAATCGTAAGGCCTCTGCGTCGCCATTTACGCCCCCGCCATTACTCGCGGCGTCCTTCCATCGGTCCTCCGCCACCGCCGCATCGCAGTGCGCACAGCCAGCCCCGCCGCTCTGGCCGCCGCAGCGCACACTTGCCTGCCCTGCCACTGCCAGCCCGCGCCTGCATGAATGCATGCATGCATGCGTAAAATTTACTACCGCCACCGCACAATCGATTTGACGCGCGTGTTTTACGGTGCCTGGCCGATCACCGGTCACCGCACCGGGGAGCCGAGCATAGAAGAGCACGATCCACCGTCCACGGCCAAAAAATTGATGCTCAGCTAGGTTGCATGGACTGCTCCGGAACCAAACTGGGTGATGAAACTGAAGGTTGATGCTTCCTTCCTTCTCGCCGCCAGTACAAAATCCTACGCGTCTACGCCGGAAATGCATCTTCTCATCTCGCCGCAGGCTCCGTACGTGCATGTTTTGATGCTCTGGAACTGCTGGAAGCCGACCTCTCGCCGATCACCAATTAAAGATCGAGACAGACTGTCTTTTTAAGGTGTACATGAGTAGTAAGGGCATCTCTCCGACCCTCAAACCGCCCCCATTCATCCGGACAACACAACGGTTGGGATCCTTAAAATTTACCAAGTTCGACGTCAAACAAATCTTATATGCGAAGGAAAAAGATACGAAGGGAGCACTTCGTAGAAGCTTGAGGGTGCAGCAACCGGGGGGCTAAGGGGTCCAAGGCGTAACCACCGGCGGCTTGCAAGTATCCAGGTCAGGCAGACAAGTTAAACATTCGCATCAATATGTACGACCACCCCATTACGCGACAGATAGACCGACCGAGACAGGCGCCGAGGAACCAACAGTGGAGCAAATCCAGAGCACGTACAGCACTGGGTCTGGGTATATAACGCCGCACCCCCACCCCCACCCCCACGTCCACATCCACATGATGATACATCGATGGAATCAATCAATCCGTTCCGGACAACGTAAGCGAGAAGAAAGCTCCGACTGACCCACAAATGATGGATCATAATCATCATCATGTTAAAAAACACCACCGAACCTCACATCAAACACCATTTTTTCGCCCCATCCAATACCCAACCGAATCGCCAAACAGGGAGATGCCATGGCGATCATCAACCGAAGTTGACAAGCGGCGGCATGCAGTGCGGCCGGATTCTCAGGCGCTCCCGACCTTGGAGACCCTGGGGACGTCGACGGGGAAGCGGTGGATCTCGGCCGCCCACGGGTTGCCCCTCTCCGCCTCCGCCTCGGGCGCCACCGCGCGCAGCGCCCGCCACACGGCGCTGTTGCACTTGAACCCGGAGCCGAAGGCGATCTGCCACACCCTGTCGCGCCGCCCGATGCGGCCCTTGGCCTCGCTGTAGGCCAGCTCGTACCACAGCGAGCTGCTCGACGTGTTGCCGAACCGGTGCAGCGTCATCCGCGACGGCTCCATGTGCCACTCCGTCAGCCCCAGGTTCCGCTCCAGCTCGTCCAGCACGGCCCGCCCGCCCGCGTGGATGCACACGTGCTCGAACGCCAGCTTGAAGTCCGGGATGTAGGGCTTGATCTTGGCCTTGAACGCCTTCTTGGCCACCAGGGTCGCCATGAAGAGCAGCTGCTCCGACAGCGGCAGCACCAGCGGGCCGAGCGTCGTGATGTTGGTCTTGAGCGCGTCGCCGGCCACCGCCATCAGGTCCTTGGAGAGCGACACGCCCACCTTGCCGTCCCCGTCCTCCTGCTGCGTCACGCAGCCGAAGCACTTGTCGTCGGCGCCCTTGTGGGTGCGCACCGTGTGCACCAGCTCGTACTTGGACCGCCGCCGGTCCGATCTCTTGTTCGAGAGCAGGATCGCCGCGCCGCCCATCCGGAACAGGCAGTTGGACACCAGCATGGAGCGGTCGTTCCCGAAGTACCAGTTGAGGGTGATGTTCTCCATGCTGACCACCAGCGCGTACGAGCTGGGGTGCACCTGCAGCAGGTCCTTGGCGAGGTCGACGGACAGCAGCCCGGCGCTGCACCCCATGCCGCCGAGGTTGTAGCTCACGACGTTGCCCCTCAGCCCGTAGTGGTTCACCACCATGGCCGACAGCGACGGCGTCGGGTTGAAGAGGCTGCAGTTGACCACCAGGATGCCGATGTCCTTGGGCCTCACCCCGGTCTTGTCCAGCAGCTGGTCGATGGCGCCGAACATGACGGTGCTCGCCTCCCTGCGCGCCTCGTCCATGCACGGGTTGGGGGGCACCCGCAGCACGGCGGGGGGCAGGTAGGTGTCCTCGCCCAGCCCGGACCGCTCGAGGATCTTGCGCTGGAAGTCGAGGTTGGCGTCGGTGAAGGAGCCGGTGGCCTCGGAGCAGCGCATGAAGGTCTGGCGCGTGCACCGGCGCTCCGGCCCCGGCCTGTAGCAGGCGAAGTCGACGAGGTAGACGGGGCGGGGGCGGGTGAGGAAGTAGACGGTGGAGAGGAAGACGAGGAGGGTGGAGCAGACGAGCACGGAGACGAGGTTGAACCGGAGCTGCTCCCACAGGTCGGCGAGGTCGCCCGGGGACACGGTGGAGAGCTGCACGGCCACCAGGGCCATGAGCGGCGACAGCAGCAGGTACATGCCGTGGGAGATGAGGTGGTGGTACCCCAGCTTCACGTACTTGAGCCGCACCGACTGGAGGAAGTCCGGCAGCCGCCGCGGCTGCGCTGCTGTCTCCGTCCCCGTCCCCGCCGCCGGCGGCGTGTTAGCGGCATTGGGCGCCGGAGCATCCATTCTAGTGACAAAATTAAAGAAAGAACAGTTAAACCTGAATACATTTCAGAAATCCCAAGACAAGAATTCTGGCATCCTGCTACAGTAGTTGGGTTTAGGAGCGGAGCCGAGATGCGACGACCACACTAGCTCAGGGGAAAACAAATTCAGCGGCCACCGAGAGATCAGAGACCGCCACGGAATTCCCAAGACCAAAGAACAGCCGCATGGCGACAGCTACTCCGGCGGCCACCGCCGATCCACCATGCAGAGCTCGAGCAATGCGTCAAAATCAAATCGAAACCGAACCGCCGGCGCAGCTCGGGGGCAGGGGAGGCTTTGAGACGTACCCAGGCAGGGCAGACGGGAGAAGCGGCGGCCTCAGCGACGGAGTCTCCCGATCTGTTGCGCGCGGGAGGACGAGGAGGAGCGGAAGAAGACCCGAGCCACTCCGCCGCCCCGCCCCCCTTCTCTCTCCCTCGCTCGCGCGCTCTATCCCTGCCAGCAATACGGCCGCGAGCAGCGCGTGGTGGCAGGCAGCTCGGCCGCGCGCGTCTTTAATAGGGGAGAGGAGGGGGAGGAGAAAACGGCACGGGAAACAAGCCGAGCAGGAGCTGCTGGAAGAGAGAGGAGGCGCTCTGTTTTGTTTCGGTTAGTTCCGACCTCCGAGTCTCCGCGGCGGCTCTGCGTGACTTCGCCTGGCCTTCCTCCAAGCACCCATGACACCCACCGATCGATCTGCTCCACTTTCAGTGTTGTTGGACTTTGACACACCAAATATTCAATAATGCTAAACATACAAAGAATTATACGCAATTACACGCTAGCTAGGATTTTTTTCATCTACTAACCAATCACAAACTTGCCCCCCTCCTCTGATTTTCAGAAGAGTGGACCACCACCCCACCTATTGACCAATCAAATTAATCATCTTTATAAAACCTTGTAACTCGTTTGTACGTGTAGCGTTACTCCCAAACATTTGACCGTCAGCCGTTAGTTTTTCCTTTTTCGAATCCTTCAAAATTCCTAGAGCTTTTTTTTACGGCGGTGGTCGCCAGGAACACCCCTCCAGCGACCCCTCTAGCCGCCGCAGTTTCTAGATGAAAAATGCACCAAAATAAACAAAAATGGTACGTATGCTTTTTGTAAAACCGCATCCTCCAAAGTCCGAAACACTAAAATTGCCATCCAGGCGGTTTGCAAATGCCACCCCTAGCTAGGCGGACGGTCGCCAACTAGAGGGGGTCCATGCCAACCATCAGATTGCCTCACGGTCCGTAAAGTCGATGGATCACACATGAGGGGCATAACACGATTTTAGCTAGTTCCTGAGATTCATGTTTTAGTCGGTCGTAGATTTCCAAACTTACAATCTTATCGGTTGCTCGTACCAAGTTTTAGAGTTGAAACTTAAAACTTATGATTTTGTCGGTTGCTCGCACCAAGTTGAAACTTAAAACTTATGATTTTGTCGGTTGCTCGTACCAAGTTTTAGAATTGAAACTTAAAACTTATGATTTTGTCGGTGGCTCGTACCAAGTCAAAACTTAGAACTTACCATTTTGCCAGCCGCAAGTTCCAAAATTTATGATTCTGCTGCCCTAGCTCTTGAATGGAGGCCGCTACCAATTCAGAGTTGAAACTTAGAACTTAGTATTTTGTCCAAAACTTACGATTCTGCTGGCCGCACGTACCAAGTTTCAGAGTTGAACCTTAAAACCTCCGATTTTGTCGATCGCAGGTTCTAAAACTTACGATTTTGTGTGTCGCACATACCAAGTTTCAGAAGTTGAAACTTTAAAAATAACCTTGTCAAAACATGTTTTAAATGGATCTCATTTGAAAGCCCTCATCATCAGAAACATGAATATGCAAACGGAATTTAATTTAGACTTTTGATTCAAAAGATATGAAAGATTAAAAATCGAAAGCCAAAAGAAAATGGGGCCGCGTGCCCCGACACCTGCGTGCTACAATACACCCCCCATAAAGGCTAATGAATTGACCTAGTTGGTCGTCGGATAAACTCACACAGATCTTGGTGCATCCAACATGATATCTCAGACGAAACGTTTGCTCGGTCGTGCGACAGCATTGCATCAGCCTTATCCTCCTCATTGTGAGAAGAGGAGAAGACCGCTCTCTTCCTCGTCTTTCTCGTTCAGTGAGCAACGGTCAACCTTCTTTCCTCCTCCTTGAGACGCGGAGGATTCGAGAATAATATTTGTAGATGCAAGCCTCTTGGATCGGAAGGCAAAAAGTGGATTGAGGGGAGGAAGAGGGAGACCAACCCGCGCAAGGAGTACCCGGGGGTAAGAGCGACTATAGCAACGGACACGGCATAGACGGCGGCCGGCAAGTGATTCATCATGTCAGCCCTCGGTTGCATATTAAGGGTGAACTTGCAACTAGAAAAAAAAGGGTCACCTCCAGTTGCATGTGAAGAGTGTGCTTGCAATTAGGGCAAAAGTGGGTCAAGCCCCACTTACATATCGATGGTGGACTTGCAACTGGGACCTCCAAATTGCATGTCGGGTCGGAGGTGGAGTTACAACCGGTCACAAAAATGGGCCGACCCTCAGTTGCATATCAAGAATGGACTTGCAACTAGGAAAAAAAGTGGGCCCAATAGCATGTTGGGGTTGGAGTTGCATCTCGGACGAAACGGCCTAGCAAAAGATGTGTGTGTGTGTGTGTGTGTGATTGGGATGACATGAAGACACTGGACGTACGACGAGACATCGGACGCACGTGATGAAATAACCGGCAATGAAGATTTGCGCAATATTTAAAGTGAAGAGGTTGAACGGTCAGGAACATAGACGAGACATTGTTAAATTTGTTTAGAAAAAGTTTATGAATTTTATAAAACAAAGAAAGAAAATAAAAAAGGAAAATGGAAAAGCATAAAATAAAAATAAAATAAAGGACATATATTTTATAAAAATAATGAATTTTAAAAAATGGAAAAAGAAAAAAGAAAACGGAAACGAAGAAAACCCAAGAGGAAAGTCACGGAAAAAAACATGCAGCCATTCAACAGATTTTCTTTAAAAAAATATACGAACAAGCCTATTGTTGCACAAACAAGTAACTTGCATCTTGCCATTCTCGTGCATTGCTTTGAAAAACAACAACTCAAAAAAAAAGTGCAGCTCACAAGCGCAGATACATCATCGTTGGGCCTGGCCCAGGTAAGACAAGGAACGCGGACAATCGGGGAACAAATGCAGCTGCGGGGGACGTACGTGTACGAGCTACAGTTGCACCAATCTTGTACGTAACAAGTTTAATCCCGTGGTGGTGAAGTTAGATGTGACATAGCTAAATTTCATCTAGATTTGATTTAGCAATTTCATTGGGTTTTACCTATAAAGCCAGATGAAAGCTTGTTTCGAGAGTGAGAATAGGGTGGGATCACAAGAATACAAGGTGTAAAAGCTGAGAGGAGTCGATCTTCTCGTTCACCTAATGGCTCCTCGCAGATTCTCGGGTGTTGTCCGTTGACCGATCACCCACAATCTTAACACCATCTCAAAGTAGAACTAAAGATCAGCGCACAAGGTGATGTCCCGAAGCCATCGTCGGATCCTTGATCGAGCTCAGCCTGTATAAAAACCATGACCGGCCACCACACACACCACAGGGCATGAAGCTGGGACCGGGCATCAAGTGTTAGCGACGTTGGCAGTGGCCAATTACTCTTAATTGTAATTAACAGAGGCCTATATATACACAAATGTTGGGGGTGGGCGTGCCCCCCCTCGTGTGCTGGTACACCTCCATGGTGGCAACCCACTCCCCTCGTGCAAGCACGAACTCCTCGAGCCCCGTTAATGTACCATTACTCCCTTCCTTGCGTGC
>NC_041392.1:555991739-555992371 GCF_002162155.2 Triticum dicoccoides | reverse complement strand
ACCTCCATGGTGGCAACCTACTCCCCTCGTGCAAGCACGGACTCCTCAAGCCCCGTTAATGTACCATTACTTCCTTCCTTGGTTTGGAGCCGGCGAGTGGAGCGTGGCCGCAATCCGGGTTCGGCGACGACATCATCATGTGGTCCATCGACGGTGGTGTCTGGCCTGCGCATCCCAACTTCAACGACATCGGGCTAGGTCCCGTCCGACCCACTTGGTGAGGCAAGTGTGGGGGTGAGAAGACTCGCTCGTTCCCGAGTCACTCTCACGGGTGACCAGGAGGCGAAACCTAGTGCCGCCGCGAGGTACCCTCCGCCCTCTCGTCACTCCCTCGCCGCCGCCAGAGGATGTGGCTGGGGGAAGCCCGATATGCATCGGCGGCGGCGCAGTCTTCTTTGTCCTCTTGCGCGGGAGATTCGACGCGTGCCAGATTTGACGAGCCGGGGCGCGGTGACACGGCGGTGTGCGGGAGTGGTCGGCGATGATGTCCTAGCATCAGTGGGACTAGCGGCCATGTGGTGGTGGTCTCACTCCGGGATATCTCTAATCTCGAGCGGAAAGATGGTCAGGGCGACGTCCTTGGCTGGTGCGGCGGTGGCCTTCCAACGCTTTGGGGGGTCGCGTCCCAGCAC
>NC_041392.1:555944011-555991521 GCF_002162155.2 Triticum dicoccoides | reverse complement strand
TAAATATGTAAATATGACAAGGTGGGTCGGGGCCTAGGAGGTATTTTTCATGCATGGATGGTAGTTTATTATTTGGGCCAATCCTCTGTCTCCTTGAGTTGTCTTTGTTTTTGTCGAACTATGTTTAAGTCTCAAACTTTTGAGTGTTTGGTCTGACCTTTGTGCATCTTGTTATGCAGAGATTGGACGTGAACTCTTTATGGTTGTATCACATAGATGCGTTTTTAAGGACCAGTAAAATCTCTCTATCAAAAAAAAAAGAAATTTAAACACAACGAAAAAAATTTCTTCACAAAAATGTAGCACACGCTAACCAGGTTGTTTCAGACTTGAAGTCATATAAACTCATAATTGCCATTACGCAACGGACGTACATCTGCCACCTTAGCTTTCTTGTCTACTGGACATCATGAAGTGGATTGGCCTCTGCTTCCGACTCTTGACTCGGGATCAACTAATCAATTAAGTACTGGCTTGAACTAATATCGCAGTTAGGACTAAACTAATCAGACAACCTGATCTATACGCATAGCATTATCACGTGCACCATTGACTAATCAAGCAAAGAATGAAGGAAGTTCCAAACACTTCCATGGAAGACTCTCATGTGCTTCTGGCTTCTTTTGCAAGTTGTCATGTCATTTGATATATAAATTACGCCATATCACGAGTCGTTGAGTGAACTGTAATCAGATGATCTGATGACGTAAGGCAACCTTGACAGTTTAATTATTCAACAGCGTGCGGCATGAGTGTGATTAAAACCTTTTGTTGTTTCTCTCAAGAATTTTGCGTATCTTACTTACTACTCCCTCCGTCCCATAATATAAGAGAGTTTTTGACACTACACTAGTGTAAAAAACGCTCTTATATTGTAAGACGGAGGGAGTAATTTTCTCCTAGAAGCGTCACACATTTAACATTTTAATATTTTTTCATATCTCTTCAAAAAGAAGGGCAAAAAGGACTGCAATGTTACCGATGACTGCAATATTATGAAAAGAACACCTGTTGCCACCTTAGCTTTCTTGTGTACTTGGCATTGTGAAGTGGATTGCTCTCCTTTTCCATCTCTTGACTTGTGAGAAACAAATTAATTATGTACTACTATCTTGAACTGAAATTGTAGTTATTTTATTATTATGACTAAAAGAATCAAATAACCTGATCCGTACACCCTAGCATTTTCAGGTGTAACATTGACTAATCAAGCAACGAAGAATGGCAAGTTCCAAACACTTTCGTGGAAGATTTCCATGTTGTACTTCTGGCTTCTTTTACAAGTTTTGAAGACATTTCGTATATAGATTACCCGATATGAAGTGGCCCATCGACATAGCACGAGTCATGGAGTGAACTGCAATCAGGTGATTTGATGATGTAAGGCAGCCTTGACCATTTATTTACTCAAAATGTGCAGCATGCGTGTAATTTAAATATTTTTGTCGTTTATTTCTAGAACTTTGCATATCTTGCATACTATTTTTTGTTTATTTTATACTCCCTCCGTCCAAAAAAACTTGTCCCAAGCTTGTCCGCTTTTTCGGACGGAGGGAGTAAGTGTCACACATTTAATAATTTTTCAGATATCTCTTCTAAAAAGGGCAAAACGGATTGCACTATTATCAATGATGTATGTATCATTTAGTAGGGTGAAGTGTATCCTAGAAAAGAAACACTTGTTTCCCACATTTCTTCAAAAAGAGGACAAAAGTGATTGAATAATTTTGAAGGATGATGGTATTGGAAAAATAAATGGTAAATCAGAAATAATTCAGTGATGAATCTGGTATTGTTTCTGAGTCTTAAACCTGTTTCCATTTCTTTTTCAAATGACTCTATGTTTCCAAAAAATTTGGTTTGTACCTGATAAAACATACATGGACAATTTTGCATTGTTCTGTAAATAAATGTATTCCTCCAAGCAGGGTAATTGACAGGCAGGGCTAGTTATATTCATGGCAGGTGGATGTAAGTTTGCCTCTTGCCGTCTTGCGTCTTGACTCTTGGCCAGTCAGTACAGTAACAAGGATGAAAAAGCAAGCACTACTTATGGTAAATATCATGTGGAATGGGCGATATGCTGCAAATGTGAAAAAGTCAGGTGTGGAATTTACAGCAATTCTAAATGTATATGTATAAACGAGAGGGTATGTTATACTGTATATGACTAAGAAACTGCAATGTCAGTATTGATCTTATTTGCAAGATACATCCGCCAAGAGATTCACACTGGTTATCACAAACCTTGTTCATGGTATTAGAAAATTTGCCGGGCTATCGAACACATGATATGCTAAATCTACTATTTTTGGAGACTGAAATTCTCCCATGGTGAATTTGTAACATTAGCCCATTTTTCACCAAGTATGTGGCATGTGAATATACCATCGATGTTAGTTATCACATAGTGCAAGTTTGTCTTCTTCCTCTCATTTTGTACAATTATCTTTTAAGAATAAACTAAAAAACTATATCAACATTGAAAAAGTTATTTTTAGGTTCCCTTCCTATCTTACCATTTATCACATCTTCTAGAAACTTCTTTTCCACAACTGACCACATTTGTTTGAAGTAGTCGATATGATAAACGCAGGTATAACGTCCTCTTAATAGTACTATTATACAGCTCTTTTATGGTACTCAACAATTAATGTGGACCATGTTGTCCGCTCATATTTTTCTATCAAGTATCCAAGTGGTGATCTCTAGCTTCACTATATATGTATAGCTTTAAGTATCAAACTGAAGTATGATCAAGGTTCTCTTAAACACCAGATCCGTCCAGCCATACCCCTCAGGTGATCAAGGTTCACCAGCAAGTTTGACTGGAATGAATCATGCATGGTTCTAGAGACATCGTTAGGCCTCACCAACCACTACTAATAGAATGCTTGCCAGGACAGGCAGTAGGACAGGTTAATGGAGATACGGACCAACCAACCTTAATTTGGCGCCTCTTGCGTCTGTTGGGCACAGACTAGATCTACATGCACTTGTGGACTTGCATGGACCAATCATTGATTGATCAGGTTTGGACAATGAGTTTGGTGATCAGTCAGAGCTGAAACAAAGGAATTGTGTCTATATTTTACCTAAAAAAAGGAACCGTTTGTTGCACATACTTTCCAACTGTGCGTTGCTAGTACAATTAATCACCTGAGTTGAATGAATCAAGTGCTATATTCTGGTTAGACTTGAGACTGCATTCGGTTTTGGGTTCAGGTTATCTTGGAAATTTTTTGGCCAATAACAGATCGGTGGACCCAAAATACAATAGCCAGTCTAATACCTCAGTTGTAGAAGCCCGAGAAGAAAATAGTAGCACAGATGCATAGAGCTTCTTACATACTCCCTCTGTTAAATATAAGTCTTTTCAGAGATTCCAGTAAGGGACTACATACAGAGTAAAATGAGTGAATCTACACTCTAAAATATGTCTATATACATCCGTATGTAGTTTGCATTGAAATTTCTAAAAATACTTATATTTAAGAACGCAGGTAGTATTATCCTAACATATTTCCTCATTCAATTCTGGTTTGGCGTACAAACAGAATCATATGACCTACATTTTTAGTATCTGGCCTATTTTACCTTTTGGATTTTACATCTTCTATACATAGATTGCATCTGCTCGTAATCTCTCCTGCAATGGCAACCACAACGAAACGTCGAAAGCTAAGTGAGAAGGAAGATACAAGAAATATGCTGTGCTGCTGGAGCAAAGAGACATGAGTGCATGATGAATGTTCAGCTACCAATCGTGTTGCAGTATACATTTAAATATTTGTTCAGGGATATAAATTTTAATATTTTATAGTATTTTTTGAGAATTATTTTATTGTATTATTTGTGCTTGTACATGTAAGAAATAATCAGTTTCAATTAACTGAAGTGTATTTTAAGGCAACAGAATCTGGTTAATGGTTTGCGAAGAACAAATTTACCTTTCTATGATGCTCTGGAAGCTCCAACATACAGTGTCTGATGTTGCAGAAATATGCTGTACGATTTACAGTGAAGAGTGAAGACTACTACTCCAGTGCGAAATCGTTTAGCCATATAAGCACCTCGTTCCTCTTTGGATCATGGAAAACAAACAGAGTTTCAGTAATCAGGTTAACAAAGAAAAGAAGTGGTTCAGTCATGATTGAAAGTACAACTAAAAGATGGAGACATCTTCTCAGAAAGGTCAGCATTCAGGAAAGATGGATAAAGTATGCAATTTGCTACACTTGATCTCCTAATTGGTAGTGCAAAATTTCAACCTCAGCTTAACTTAAAAGGTACAGAGAAAAAGGAAACACACCTTCATAAAGTCCTTTGTGCTAGGATCATTGTAACGTGCAAGCAAACAGCCTTTTCGAGGCTTCAACCCATCTTTGAGTAGCTGGGAGCGTAGCTCCTTCTCTTTCTTGGCCACAATTTCCTCTTCTGGTCGCCCACTGAATTTTTTCACTGCAGCAATGCCTCCTTCAACCTTTCGCAAGGTAACCGCTTCTGTATTTGGAGCTGGTAAACTGATCGAACAAGATTATCTTTGGCAGTAGAAGTAAAACCATAGAAACTACTACAGAATTACTATTTCGTTTATCTATGAGCAGATGTCCAGGTCGTCAGTTTGAACACACATTGCACAAGATACCTGTTCAAGTCTTTGTTCATTGGCAGAGCTATCTGTATGGATACGTCTGAGAGTTTGTCATCAGAAGCCTGAGTGAAGACAGGTGTAGTCATTGCAATCTTTTCAGATGAAGCATTCTTGCCAAATATATACCTATAGGTACAGGCCCTTTCAGCATTACAATACATGGTGTTAAATATTTATAGTAATGGTTAAAAAAATAACTCACCCAGTAACATTGTTAAAACCTGATGATCCTGTTAGTTTTTCTCCTTTTGCTTCAGCTACTGAAAATGGTGGATACTTCCTGACCTGCAAAAAATATTCATACTCATAGTTTACCTCAACAAAATCTGTTAAGATGCAATATTTACAAATTAGCTGTCATACAAAGTCCTACTGCATGAGATCATATTAGCAAGATTGATAATCAACATAAGTCGCATAATATAACTTTTTTTTTTGAAAGATCCAGCAATTGCTGGCATTTTCATTGATCATAGCAGAAAGCAGTGGGAAAACAACAATGGTGGTAAAGATCCTAGGATCAAGGTTTTAGGGTTTGCCACACACGGCCAAAACCCTAGATCAAGGGGGTTTATCTCTCACGGGGGGTCCCCGAAAGGGCTCTCTATGCATGCTGCTCCCGTGGATCTCCATAACTCGATGCTGTCCCTTATGCGCTTGATGATTCTCGCCACACACGGCAGGTGCTGCCTGAAGGTGCAGTGGTTTCTCTCCTGCCATATTTCCCAGCAAGCAAGCAAGCACAGCGTCCGCACTCCCTTTCGCCATTGGTGGGGGGTCTGCTCCAGGATGCTTTGCACGATCGTGATGGTACTGTCATGGCGCCAGCTCTCAGCCGGGCCGCCGAGGTGAGAGCGGAATAGCCGTGCCACTGCCCCAGCTCGGCCCAAACCCGTCCGGATACCTGGCAGCTCCAAAAGAGGTGGCGCGATGACTCCAGGCTTCTGACGGCTGACGCAGAGTTGGCAGAAGTAAGCATTTGTCCAGCCTCGCCGCTGCAGTCTGTCGTTGCACCAGAGCCGATCCTGAAGAAGCAGCCAGGCGAAGATTTTGATTTTGCCGGGCGCCCAAGCCTTCCATAGCAGACGGTCGTACTGAGTCGTCGTTCTTCCCTGAAACTGCACCAGGTAGGCCGACTTCGCCGTGTATTTTCCTGAGCTCGCTCTGCTCCAGATGAGGCCGTCCGGCACACCTGGCTGCAGCTGCGCCTCCGCCCCCTGAAGCACGCGGTGAAGGGCGAGGACATCCGCCAGAAGATGGTGGTTGTTGCCGCGGGCGAGGTCGCGGATCCAAGTGTCGTCGCTGAGGGCCACCCGCACCGATCTGTTCTTGCGCCGTGAGTAGCTGAAAAGCCTTGGGAATTGTTGCCAGAGGCTGCCCTGGCCGATCCATGGCGAGAGCCAGAAGGAGGCCCGAGCCCCGTCGCCGATCGCCACGTTGGTGGAGGCCGCGAAAAGTGCCTTGTCCGCATCGTCGCAAGGCAATTCAGTGCCCACCCAAGGCCGCTCCGGGTGGTGCCAGGCTATCCAGAGCCAGCGCAGCCGGAGCACTCTGCCAAAACGCTGCAGGTCGGGGATGCCCAGGCCTCCTTGTTCCGTCGGGGCGCAGACCGCCGGCCAGTTGACCTTGCAGCTGGCGCCCGAAATCTCATCATCCTGGCGCCAGAGGAAGCGTCGCCTGCTGTAAGGGCATATTTATCCCTACGGTGTTTTGGTGATTGATGACAATGCATTTGCGGACTAATCGGGTGCTTTGAGTTCTTTCAGATATTCATCTTTCGGCACGAAACGATTATTTCCCCTCGGCGCTCTACTCAAGACGGTGTAGCTTCTTTCGTGACATTGTTGGTGGACTAAGTTTCGTAGTACTCACCGTACTATCAAGAGGGGATCTTCTTCGATATGGTTTGGGTGGGATCAACACGTACACGTCCTTCTCACACCCACTGTTTCTTTCCGCCTCTCTGGAGCTTCTCTTTTCTCCCCTGTGTGTCTTTTCCTGGACCCAGCGGTAGTATCGCGGGCCACAGCGGTAGTACAGCTGAGGCTCACTAAGCGGCAGTACCGCTCCTCGGAGCGGTAGTACCGCTTGATGGCCTCAGCTGCAGTACCGCTGCGGCTCCGTGCTCCTACCGCCTCGACCCTAGTGCGCTCTTTCTCGTGTCTGGGCTTTACGGCACTAGCTGCAGTATAGCGGTAGTACGGCTGAAGCTCAGTAAGCGGTAGTACCGCTCCTCGGAGCGGTAGTACCGCTTGATGGCCTCAGCCACAGTATCGCTGCGGCTCCGTGCTCCTACCGCCTCGACTCGAGTGCGCATTTTCTCGTGTCGGGTTTTACGGTACTAGCTGCGGTAGTAGTGGCGGTAGTGCTGCTTGTGAGCGGTAGTACCGCCCTGCCTCCGTGGTAGTACCGCTCTGGGTCCCAGCCCCAGCCCCTTCTCTTCTAGCGCGGCAGTACCGCTGAGGGGGAGCGGCAGTACCGCTTATGAGCGGTAGTACCACCCTGCCCCCGCGGCAGTACCGCTCTCTGCGGGGCTGAGTGGGGGGTAACGGTTGGATTGTTCCCCCCACTATAAAAGGGTGTCTTCTTCCCCCCTTTGACTTACCTCTTCCCCCAAGCTTCATTATTGCCCAAGCACCATTTATTGCTCAAGCTCCATTAAATACTCCAAGCCTCCTTTTGCCCGATCTATCTCCCTAGCCAATCAAACTTATTGATTTGCTCGGGAGTGGTTGAGAAGGCTCCGATCTACACTTCCACCAAGGGATTTTTGATTCCCCCACTCATCCTTAGCGGATCTTGTTACTCTTGGGTGTTTGAGCACCCTAGACGGTTGAGGTCACCTCGGAGCCATATTCCATTGTGGTGAAGCTTCGTGGTCTTGTTGGGAGCCTCCGATTAAGTTGTGGAGTTTGCCCCAACCTTGTTTGTAAAGGTTCGGTCGCCGCCTTCAAGGGCACCAATAGTGGAATCACGGCATCTCGCATTGTGTGAGGGCGTGAGGAGAATACGGTGGCCCTAGTGGCTTCTTGGGGAGCATTGTGCCTCCACACCGCTCCAACGGAGACGTACTTCCCCTCAAAAGGAAGGAACTTCGGTAACACATCCTCGTCTTCACCGGATCCACTCTTGGTTATCTCTTACCTTTACTTGTGCAAGCTCTTTAGTGTTTGTTCCCTTGCTTGCTTGTGTGTTTGATGTTGTTGCATCATATAGGTTGTTCACCTAGTTGCACATCTAGACAACCTACTTTGATGCAAAGGTTAATTTGGTAAAGAAAAGCTAAAAATTGGTAGTTGCCTATTCACCCCCCCTCTAGTCAACCATATCGATCCTTTCAATTGGTATCAGAGCCTCGTCTCTTTATTAAGGACTTTACAGTCCAAAGAGTATGGTTGATACCGTAGACGGTGTGGAGGAACACTACGGTGTGAATCCGATCTCGTCTACGGGCGATGGGGGAACTTCGGTCTCTTGTGAGGAGTTCAATGTAGCCTTAGAGACATTGAAAACCTCCATGACGACCGAAGTTGAAAACATGTTTACTAAATTTCTTGAGGGGCTTAAACTATCCACCGCACCGTTGAAAGTGGGGGATTCCACCAACAAGGTGTCGGATGCTATCCCCGACAAGAGGGAAGCTAGTAGTGAAAAGGCTCCCTCTTCTAGTGGCAAGAATGGCACCGGCATCTTTGCCCATGTGGAACCACCACTTGTGTATGGTGGACCGGTTCCTTCTACTCATTTGAATCATGCCGGTCCTCCTCCTAAGATTGTGAAAAATGAGGATTTTGATTCTTGGGTTTACCGCTTTAAACGTCATTTAAATCATGTGAACACTAACCTTTGGAGAATCATTGAAGAAGGTTTCTATCCACATGATCCAAGCAACTTCACTCCTCGAGAAGCCACGGACAATCAATTCAATGAGAATGCTCTCTTCATCATTCAAGATGCAATTCCACCCGAAGACCTACCTCATCTTCGTCCCTTCGCCTTGGCCAAAGATGCATGGCATTGTGTCGTGTCTCTCTACCGGGGAAGCGCAAGCATTCAACGCTCCAACTATGAAGTGGTACAAGATGAGGCCGATGAGTTTGCAATGAAGGAAGATGAAGAACCTCGTGAGCTTTATCGGAGAGTCACCAAACTTGCGGTCTCACTACGAGATCACGGGAGCAAGGACACGGATGACAATTGGATCAAGCGCAAATTCCTCAAGGCAATGATGCCCTACCACAAGGCCATGTCCTCCGTCATCCGCCAAAGACCGGACTTCCACACTTTGACCTCAAGCGAGGTGTTGGATGAGTTTGTGGCCATGAACATTTTGGACAAGACCGCCGACAATGCGGTGCTCCGTTCTCAACGGGCAAAGAAGCCTAACCTTGCTTTGAAGGCCAAGCTCACCGTGGAAGAAGAAGAAGAGGAAGAGGAGGAGAGCAACCCTGAAGATACAAAGTATGCATATCATGAACACATGGCACTTGTTTCAAGGCAATTTTGGAGCAAGAAAAACTCGAGGCCCAACTTTAGCAAAAACACCTCGAGTGGCACGAGGGGCAAGCAACGTATAAGGACTTGCTACAATTGCGGCAACGTGAGTCATTTCGTTGCGGAATGCCCGTATGAGAAGAGGGAAGACAATGGTGGCAAACTCATCCGAAAGGACAAGGCCAAGTCGTTCCCCAACAAGAACAACTTCACCAAGAAGTCTCCTCCCAAGGCCTTGGTTGTGCAAGAAGAGTACAATGAGGATGATGACGATGATGAAGATGATGAGTCGGTTGCCATGGCCTCCGTCGCCATTGCCACAACATCACGAGTGTCTCTCTTCGACTCACCTAACGAGAGCATCAACGCCAAGTGCCTCATGGCGAAAGCCACCAACAAGGTAACCTCCAACATCAAAACTACCATCATTAATCATCTTTCCCCATCGGAGAGCATTAATGAAGTTGAGGGAGCTAATGTGGAGGCTAACGAGTTTGAGGCCTTTATGGGCAAACTCAAGGGAAAATCCAAGAAGCACTTTGTTGCTCTCTTGAAACAACTTGGTGAGGCCAATGACATGATAGAGGCTCACGAAGACACCATCTCAATGATGGAAGGGCATAGTCGTGACTATGCCGATGAGATTTCGGATCTTTCCAATGCTCTTGAGGAAGAGCGTGGTCTTCGTTTGGCTCTTGAGGAGTCATACAACGTTGATCATGCTAAGTTAGAGAAAGATTATGATCATGCCCTCGTTGTTTCTCGTGTGCTAAATTCCGAGAAGGCCAAACTCGGAGTTGATCTTGCTAGACTCAAAGAGGAGTTTGATATACTTGACAAGGCCCACAAGGCCTTGAAGGGTATTCACGCTAGTCTCAAGGAGTCTCATGATCAACTCCAAGTGAAGCTAACTAAGGAGAAAGCAACTTTTCCTCATATGGTTTTAATTGATAATGCAAATGCTACTAACCCGTGTTGTGAGCATATACATCTTGTTGAGGAAAATGCTAAGTTGAAGGAGCAACTTGAGAGAGGCCTTGCGACTTGCATACAAGGCAAGAAGAACCTCAATGATCTCTTAATCAACCAAAAGGGAGGTGTGGCGAAGGAAGGGGTTGGGTACGTCCCCGACTCCAAAAACAAGAAGAAGAATGACAAGACCAAACGACCTCCTCCCCTCATGCAAACCTTTGTGAGGGCGGGAGAGAGTGTCCCCGAGGAGAAGAAGAAGAACAAAGTCAAGAAGGGCAATGTCACCTCACCCAACAAAGCCGGCGATTTTAATCCTTCTTATGTGTTGTGCCGTGTTAGTGATGGGCATGTTTATGCCAAATTTGTTGGTTCTCTTCATGAGTACATTGAATGGTCTATTTGGGTTCCTAAGACCCTTGTTACTAACATCAAAGGACCCATTACAAAATGGGTACCTAAAACCAAGCATTGATCTCTTGTAGGTGTTTGCTTCCGGTGGTGGATCATGATTTCTCGATAGCGGAGCTACAAATCATATGACCGGAAGCAAGGACTTGGTGGTGGACGTGCACAAGGTTCCATCTATGCCCACCAATGTCGAGTGGGGTGACGCCTCATCTTCTAAGGTATTGGGACTTGGCAAGGTGGTCATCTCTCATGATCTCACGATCGAGAAGGTCATGCTTGTTGAGTCCCTTGCATACAATTTACTTTCCATTCGTCAACTTGCAATCATGGGCTTTGCCACTTTCTTTGATATCGATACCGTGGCCCTCTTGTGGAGCAAGACTCTTAAAGTAGCCTTTGTTGGGCATGTCGAGAACGGTCTATATGTGATTAACTTTTCGGAGCGACCCACTAAGACCGCGACATGCCTAATGGCTAAAGTTGATGTGGGATGGCTTTAGCATCGCCTTTAGCCCATGTCAATATGAGATCTTTGCAAAGTCTCCTAAAGGGGGACCATGTCCGTGGACTAACGAATGTTAGTTTTGCTAAAGATCGTGCTTGCAGTGCCTGTATCGAAGGAAAGCTACATGAGAAGGCTCACCCTCCCACGACTATCATTTATTCAAAGAGGCCTTTGGAGCTCCTTCACATGGATCTTTTTGGGCCTCCATCCTTCGATAGTCTTGGAGGTAGAAACTATTGCTTGGTGATTGTGGATGACTACTCAAGGTACACGTGGGTGTATTTCTTCAAGAGAAAGAGCGAGACCCAACAAACCGTCATTGACTTTGCCAATGAAGCACAACGTCAACACAATGCAAAGATCTTGACAATAAGAAGTGACAACGGCACCGAGTTCAAGAACTACATCTTGGATGAATTTCTTAGTGATGAGGGAATCAAGCATCAATATTCCGCACCATACACCCCTCAACAAAACGGTGTTGCGGAGAGGAAGAACCGGACGTTGATGGATGCGGCAAGGACCATGATGGCGGAGTTCAAGTCTCCGTACAACTTTTGGGCTGAAGCCATCAACACCGCGTGTCATGCATCAAATCGGCTCTACCTCCGCAAGGGTTTGAACAAGACTCCTTATGAGATACTCACCGGTAACAAGCCCAACCTCAAGTACTTCCGGGTATTCGGGTGTAAGTGTTTCATTCTCAAGAAAGGTGTTCGGTTGTCTAAATTTGAGGCTAGAGTTTATGAGGGCATATTTGTTGGTTATGCTACAAACTCTCATGCTTACCGTGTCCTCAATAAATCCACGGGACTTATTGAGGAGACGTGTAACGTGGAGTTTGATGAGAATAACGGCTCCCAAGTGGAGCAAAGTGACACTTGTGATGTAGGTGATGAAATTCCTCCTCAAGCCATAAGAAGAATGGGTGTTGGTTTCATCCTACCCATTGAGGAACCCCTTGCGGCCGAAGGAGAAGGACAATGCTCCACTCAAGTGGAGCCATCACCAACCCAAGGCCCACACGCTTCCGAAGAACAAAGTGAAGGCCCTCAACCTCGTGAACAAGACCTAGGGCAAGATCATACTCAAGACGGTGTTGACACACCAAGTGATGCCCAAGGTCAAGTTCTCTCCCCCGAGCAAGTTCAAGACCAAGAACAAGTTCATGACGACGCTCAAGATGATCAAGTAACCGCTCCTCAACTCACCACCGAGGAGGAATTAGAGCGTCGTGCCGCCAAAGTTGCTTCCAAGCTCTCCACCAAGGATCATCTCATGACGAATGTGCTTGGAAGCTTAAGAAAGGGGGTAAGCACTCGTAGACAATTAGCAAATTATTGTGAGCATCACGCGTTTGTCTCTTGTGTGGAACCTCACAAGGTCTATGAGGCGCTAGAAGATCCGGATTGGCTCAATGCCATGCATGAAGAACTCAACAACTTCGAGCGCAACAAAGTGTGGAGATTGGTGCCAAGGCCAACGGGGACCCACAATGTCATTGGAACCGAGTGGATATTCAAGAACAAGCAAGATGCCCATGGGATTATCATTCGCAACAAGGCTCGTTTGGTAGCACAAGGCTACTCCCAAGTCGAGGGTATCGACTACGGTGAAACCTTTGCTCCCGTTGCTCGTCTTGAATCCATTCGCATGTTGATTGCATATGCTTCTCATCATAACTTTAAGTTACATCAAATGGATGTGAAGAGTGCTTTTCTTAATGATCCCATTAATGAATTGGTGTACGTCAAGCAACCCCCCGGGTTCGAGGATCCCTACTTTCCCGATCATGTGTATCAACTCGATAAGGCACTCTATGGCCTTAAACAAGCCCCACGTGCGTGGTATGACCACCTTACCGAGTTGTTACAAGACCGTGGGTTTGAAGTTGGGATAATCGACCCCACTCTTTTTACTAAGAAGGTCAAAGGGGAGTTGTTTGTGTGCCAATTATATGTTGATGATATTATCTTTGGTTCTCCTAACAAAGCTTTCAATGAGGAATTTGCCGCTCTCATGACCTCAAAGTTCGAGATGTCCTCCATGGGGGAGTTGAAGTTCTTTCTAGGGTTCGAAGTGAAGCAAAGAAGAGAAGGAACCTTCATCAATCAATCCAAATACACTCAAGACATGCTCAAGAGATTCAAGCTAAGTGACGTCAAGCCGGCTTCCACCCCAATGCCCACCAAGTGCCAACTTGACCTAGATCCCAATAGTAAAGTGGTGGATCAAAAGGTATATCGTTCCATGATTGGATCCTTGCTTTACCTTTGTGCATCTAGACCGGACATCATGTTGAGTGTGGGAATTTGTGCACGGTTTCAAGCCGCACCTAAGGAAAGTCACCATGTGGCGGTCAAACGAATCTTTCGATATTTGGCTCATACCCCAAACTTTGGCTTATGGTACCCAAGAGGATCAAACTTCAAGCTTGTAGGGTATTCGGATTCCGATTGGGCGGGAGACAAAGTGGATAGGAAGTCCACTTCCGAAGGGTGCCAATTCCTTGGTTGCTCTTAGGTAAGTTGGTCTTCCAAAAAGCAAAGTTGTGTGTCTCTCTCGTCCACCGAAGCGGAGTATGTTGCGGCCGGTAGTTGTTGTGCACAACTCTTATGGATGAGGCAAACTTTAAAGGATTACGGTGTCACTTGTGACAAAGTGCCTCTTTGGTGTGACAATGAAAGTGCCATCAAGATTTCTCTCAACCCGGTGCAACACTTCAAGACGAAGCATATTGAGATTCGGTATCACTTCATCCGGGATCACATTAGACGAGGAGAGATCGAGCTCAACTATGTCAACACTCATGACAACCTTGCAGATATTTTCACGAAGCCCTTGGATGAAGCAAGATTTCGCGAGTTAAGGCATGAGCTAAATATCATTGATTCGAGCAATGTTGCTTGAACCTGTGCACACCCTACCTCGCTCAATTTGTTGTCTAGTTTAGGTGTAGGCATGGACATAGGGGGAGTGTTGTTCTCTCAATGAACTCTCCCTCCCCCCATTATGCATAAATTGATCAAGTCTTTCACTTTAGCCATTGTTGATGGCATGTGTGCTTAAAAGACGAGTTTTGGTCATGGGCCCAAGGTTAAAATCTTCGCGGCGCCATACCTCTTAAACTCAAACATAGGTGGCTTCGGCCACCGCCCTCTCTTGATGAGCGGTTTCTTGACCTCTTGCTGGTGTGTTCTTTTGCTTTTCGTTGCTATTTTTTTTCTCTGCCGTTTTTTTGAGCTAAGCCATGCTGTCTAGTTGCCGCGGTGTGCTGGGCGGTACTGCCGCGGTTGGTGAGCGGTACTACCGCTGGTGGTTGACTGTACTACCGCGGTAAGCGGTACTACCGCCCCACCAGTACGGTACTACCGCTGCGGGGCGGGGCCAAGGGGTTTTTATCGGGGCAGGGGGAGGTTTCTTCTCCCTCATACCCCTTCGCTCGCCCCCTCGTGTCTCTCTCTCTCCAGCACCGTTCCGCCGCGGAAGGGCTCCGGTGGATCTCCTCCTCCGGGGCGTTCCTCTCCATTTCCTTCGGTGGAGTCGATCCCCACCACATTCTCTTGCCATGGATGCCGGTATTGCCCCCGTTCCTTCTCTCTTTTGATCTTGCTTTTAGTTCTTGTGCTTTAGGGGCAATGGTGGTTGCATCTCTAGATTTTTGGCTAAATCTAGGCTTGAGTTGGTTGGAGAAGGCAACTAGATCATCTAGATTGATGTTTGGTAGGATTATTTTTGAATTTGGTAGGCCGGTAGTGCCGGATCTGTCCACGGTAGTAGGAAACCACTGTTTCACCGCCTCGCGCTTTGAAACTGATGTGTATCCGCCTCAAGCCGTACTACCGCTCCCTTTGGAGCGGTACTACCGCTTGACCTAGAGCGGTACTACCGCTCCCTTTGGGGCGGTACTACCGCGGGCAGGTCACGGTACTACCGCTGCATGCCAATTTCCATCATTCTCCTACCTTCCCTTGATCTTTTTGTTGTGTTTGTTGGCTTATGCTCGTTTCTTCTGGTTGTTTTGCCTCTTTTTGTGTTTGGCTCCAGGTGATGACATTCCAGCAAGGTCGCCGTATCAACCCCGGGCGTGCCACCTCCAAGCGCTACCGGACCTCAGAGCCTGCCGGTGGTTCCTCGAGCACCCAACCGCCTCCAGCAAGTGCTTCTGCAAGTGTTCCTCCACCTCCACAACAATCGAAGCGAGCCGCCAACAAGCCAAAAGGGAAGACTGTGTCTGAGATGAACAACAAGGAGTTTTGGGAGAAGCGTCGCCGCAACCCCTATACGGTGGACCAAGAACCCACTTTGGTCAACCGCCCGTTCTGGAACCATTTTCAGTTTGCCATCTACTTTGATGTGATCAAGGCCAAGAAGAATCTGTTTGTTGATGTTCGCTCCATTGACACTGATGCTATGGAGAAGGACGCAGAGTACTTTGGAGAAGCCCTTCAAATGTGCACTCAGCTGAACATTCTCAGGATCATGCAGTTCAACAAGGACTTCGATGCGGATTTGGTGGCTCAATTCTATGCCACCGTCCATCTTGGAACAGATGGCGACAGGACTCTGACTTGGATGACCAATGGCAAGCGGCTTTCTGTCAAATGGCGGACGTTCATGGAGTTACTTGATGTGGTGGATAACGGGCTTGAGACTTCTGTCGGTTTCCGTCCTCACCGCAATGTTATATCCACCCACAAGCAAGCCCTTTGGCCCTACTGCACTGTGAAGGTTCACCCTGTCACTGAGAAGAAGACCTACGAGCTGTATCCGTATCTGGACATTCTTCATCGCATATTCCGTGAGACTCTCTTCCCTCGCATTGGGAATCTGGATCAGGTCCACTCCTACCTCGTGGACATGCTCCTTTTCTGTCAGCATGAGAAGGAAGCAAACACTGGAGAGAGCCTGGATATCTCTCATGTCATGTGGTCTGAACTTCTGTCTGCCGGGTCTGAGCGCAAGTGTCCCATCTATGGTCCCTTCATCATGAGGCTCATTGAGAGGGCCTGGGCACAGACTTATCCCAGAGTGCTGCTAGAAACTGGAGATTTGGTTTCTCATGAGATCAAGCGTCTAAGGAAGAAGGACAACTGGACAGCGCCTCACACAGGGGGTCCTTCTACTACTGCTGCCACAGGGGGCCCGTCTGCTGCTGCTGCTGCTGCCATGGGAACCGAGGGTGAGGCTGCTACTGATGCCCACAATGAGGACTTTGGCCACTCCAGTGCAGAACCATCATGGGCCCAGAAGCTCAAGCGCAAGATGAAGAAGCTCTTCTGCATGGAGTCCCATGGTCAGTACTTGACTCATGTGGCGGAGAAGAATGCCAGGACGCGCCACAAGGAGATCATGCGTCAGTTGGGCGCCACAGTTGTCAGTGGGTCTGAGGGACAGATCACTGAAGAAGAGGACTGGATTCATCAGAACTGCCACTGGACCGACTCCGATGCCGAGCAGTTTTCAACTCACAATGAAGATGCAGAGATGTGATGATCACCTGGAGTCGTAGTGTCCCTCTCTGCCCTTTTTGGTGTCTCGCTGCCAAAGGGGGAGAGAGTGTAGGGATTTGCTTGTTTTGCCTCTTGTGTCGTGCTTTGTTTTAGTCTTGTGGTTTCCTGTGCATTTCTCCTGGTTTGGTTTGTTGTGAGACCTAAGTTCCAGACATATGGTGTAAGACATATGCTACCTTTGTTCTCTTATCTATGTGTTATGCACCTCAGTATCTTATAACTTGCATGCTTATCCTATCATATATGTGTTCTCATATATCTTGCTTAGGTTGTTGGTCTCTAAAATATAGGGGGAGCCGTGATCCTAGTATGTGTGCCGTGCAGTCCAAAGCACTTATCTAGTGTGCACAACATCTAGGGGGAGCCTGTCTATATTTTAAGAGGCGTGGGTTCTCTTGCATTCTATGTCATTACTCTTTTCTGTGCAAATCCCGTATTGTTATCAATCCACCAAAAAGGGGGAGATTGTAAGGGCATATTTATCCCTACGGTGTTTTGGTGATTGATGACAATGCATTTGCGGACTAATCGGGTGCTTTGAGTTCTTTCAGATATTCATCTTTCGGCACTCTACTCAAGACGGTGTAGCTTCTTTCGTGACATTGTTGGTGGACTAAGTTTCGTAGTAGTCACCGTACTATCAAGAGGGGATCTTTTTCGATATGGTTTGGGTGGGATCAACACGTACACGTCCTTCTCACACCCACCGTTTCTTTCCGCCTCTCTGGAGCTTCTCTTTTCTCCCCTGTGTGTCTTTTCCTGGACCCAGCGGTACTACCGCGGGCCACAGCGGTAGTACAGCTGAGGCTCACTAAGCGGCAGTACCGCTCCTCGGAGCGGTAGTACCGCTTGATGGCCTCAGCTGCAGTACCGCTGCGGCTCCGTGCTCCTACCGCCTCGACCCTAGTGCGCTCTTTCTCGTGTCTGGGCTTTACGGCACTAGCTGCAGTATAGCGGTAGTACGGCTGAAGCTCAGTAAGCGGTAGTACCGCTCCTCGGAGCGGTAGTACCGCTTGATGGCCTCAGCCGCAGTACCGCTGCGGCTCCGTGCTCCTACCGCCTCGACTCGAGTGCACATTTTCTCGTGTCGGGTTTTACGGTACTAGCTGCGGTAGTAGTGGCGGTAGTGCTGCTTGTGAGCGGTAGTACCGCCCTGCCTCCGTGGTAGTACCGCTCTGGGTCCCAGCCCCAGCCCCTTCTCTTCTAGCGCGGCAGTACAGCTGAGGGGGAGCGGTAGTACCGCTTATGAGCGGTAGTACCGCCCTGCCCCCGCGGCAGTACCGCTCTCTGCGGGGCTGAGTGGGGGGTAACGGTTGGATTGTTCCCCCCACTATAAAAGGGTGTCTTCTTCCCCCCTTTGACTTACCTCTTCCCCCAAGCTTCATTATTGCCCAAGCACCATTTATTGCTCAAGCTCCATTAAATACTCCAAGCCTCCTTTTGCCCGATCTATCTCCCTAGCCAATCAAACTTGTTGATTTGCTCGGGAGTGGTTGAGAAGGCTCCGATCTACACTTCCACCAAGGGATTTTTGATTCCCCCACTCATCCTTAGCGGATCTTGTTACTCTTGGGTGTTTGAGCACCCTAGACGGTTGAGGTCACCTCGGAGCCATATTCCATTGTGGTGAAGCTTCGTGGTCTTGTTGGGAGCCTCCGATTAAGTTGTGGAGTTTGCCCCAACCTTGTTTGTAAAGGTTCGGTCGCCGCCTTCAAGGGCACCAATAGTGGAATCACGGCATCTCGCATTGTGTGAGGGCGTGAGGAGAATACGATGGCCCTAGTGGCTTCTTGGGGAGCATTGTGCCTCCACACCGCTCCAACGGAGACGTACTTCCCCTCAAAAGGAAGGAACTTCGGTAACACATCCTCGTCTTCACCGGATCCACTCTTGGTTATGTCTTACCTTTACTTGTGCAAGCTCTTTAGTGTTTGTTCCCTTGCTTGCTTGTGTGTTTGTTGTTGTTGCATCATATAGGTTGTTCACCTAGTTGCACATCTAGACAACCTACTTTGATGCAAAGGTTAATTTGGTAAAGAAAAACTAAAAATTGGTAGTTGCCTATTCACCCCCCCCCCCCTCTAGTCAACCATATCGATCCTTTCACCTGCACTTGTCGATTTCTTTGAGTATCTTCTTTGGGACAGGAGGACGGTGCGAGCGAAGGTTGGCATGGCACTCAGCACGCATCGGACGAGGACGCAACGACCAGCCAGCGGCAACAGCTTGCCCTTCCAGCCCGCTAGCCTTGCCTTAATTTTGTCGATGATGAACTAGAGGTGAACCAAGCGAAGGCGTCCCGTTAGAGACCGGCAACCCTAAATATTTGATGGGGAAGGGGGTAATGGAGCCGGCAAAACCCTGGAGCACCTCCTCGACGTTGACGTTCTCGCATCGGATCAGCGAGACAGTGGACTTGGCCGGGTTGATGTAGAGCCCGGTTGCCCTGCCGAAGTCGCTAAGGATGCGCAACAGAGAATCGACCTCGTCCCGTCTAGGGTTTAAGAAGATTACTGAGTCGTCGGCGTATAGGCTCACTCGGAGCGCCAGGTCTCGGCCTGGGAGGCGATGCAGCAGCTGCTGATCTATTGCCGCCGCGATGAGGTGGTGCAGTGGGTCAATGGCCAAGATGAAGAGAAAGGGGGATAGCGGGTCTCCCTGGCGCAACCCACGATGGTGGAGGATGTTGGGGCCTGCCGTGTCGTTGAGGGAGACCGAGGAGGACGCCGTGGCGAGGAGACGAGCCACCCAGTCTCGCCAACGCGCGCTAAACCCTAGATTTTGGAGCAATTCCAGCAGGTATTCCCAGGACACGGTGTCGAACGCCTTTGCTATGTCTAACTTCATAAGGAGGCCCGGTGTTTTGCGACGATGGAGGGCGCGGACAGAGTTTTGCACGAAGAGGAAGCTGTCGTGGATACACTTCGACTTCAGGAATGCCGTCTGTGCCGGTGAGATGATAGAGCCGATGACGTGCGCCAATCTAATAGAGAACCTTGGAGATGAGCTTGGTTATCGAGTGGATCAAGCTTATGGGCCTGTAGTCGGTGATCTCCGTCGCCCCATCCTTTTTTGGCAGGAGGATGATTGTCGCGTTGTTGATCGCCGACATGTCCCTGCCTGAGAGATTGTAGAATTGGTGGAAGGCGGCCATGGTGTCTGTCTTGATGATGGGCCAGCACGATCGAAAGAAAGTGCCATTGAAACCGTCCGACCCCGAAGATTTCTCCTGCGGGGATTTGCAGATCGCCGCCCACATCTCTTCCTCGGTGAAGGGGTTGTCGAGGCCGGATGCCGGTAATGATGGCAGGTGGATGGATTCCCAGTTGATGGTACGGCTGCGAGGTGATGTCGTGCCCAGTGAAGATCGAAAATGCTCATGTATGATCCGCTCCTTGTCGCTGTGGGAGGTGGCAATGGAGTCTCGGGTGTGGAGGGCATGGATGAAATTTTTTTGGCGCCTTGAGTTGATCTTTGCTTGGAAGAACGCCGTCTTGGCGTCGCCCGCACGTAGCCAGGTGACGCGCGAAGCCTGCCTCTTATGCGCTCTCTCAATGGCGGCGAGTCCGAGGACACGCAACTTGAGTTGTTTCCGCAATTGGAACTCCTCGTCTGTCAGCTGCCTACTCTCCTGGGCTATGTCGAGGCGGAGCACGATCTCGTTTGCAATGTGCATTTGGAGCTTTGTCTCGCTGAAGAAACCCTTGTCCCAAATCTTCAGGTCGTGGGCCACTCGCGCAAGCTTTATGTTGAGCCGTTTGAAAGCGCAGCTTGAGACGACTGGGCGATCCCACGCCCGCTGCACCGTGGTGTGGAAGCGAGGGAATCACGGCCAGAAAGACTCGAAGCGGAAGCGTGCCGCGCGGCGAGGAGCCGCCGCCTCCGACAGTAGCAAGGGGCAGTGATCAGAGCACGAGGTGGAAGCAGCATGAAGGAGGTAGGAGGGGAACATGGAGGCCCAAGCCGTGGTGCAGAAATTTTTTTCTATGCTAACTAGGGTTGGCGACGCGCGTTCTTTGCTCCACGTGAACCTTCTATTCTTGCACTTGATCTCTTTGAGCCCCGCCGCGTCGATCGCAGCTCTAAACTTTCCCATGATTCTACGGTTTATGTTGCTGTTGTTTTTGTCGTGCGCTTCGTAGATCAGATTGAAATCGCCATTGATGAGCCAGGGGGCGCTTGAGGGCAGTGCAGCTCGCGCCAGCTCGGCCAGGAATTCATCTTTCCTACCGTCGTCGACCGACCCGTAGACTGTCGTCAGCCAGAATGATGCCCTACTTGCCATGATGGTGATCTTGGCAGTGATGGAGAAACTGCCTATGGCCTGCGAGAGCACCTCTACTCGGTTCTTGTCCCAGAAGATTGCGACGCCTCCCCTTGTGCCCATGGCGGGGAGGACGATGCAGTCGGCAAGCCGCGTTCCTCCAATTTCCCTAACTAGTGCCCTGTTCCATTCGTCGATCTTCGTTTCCTGCAGGCAAAGGAGGGCTAGTTTGTGCGCCTCCGCTGTCTCCAAGACTACAGCTCGCCGAGCTGGCGAGTTCAGGCCCCGTACGTTCCAACTCATACTCGGGCAATTTGTGTCATTCATGGGGGAACAGAAGATAACTCCGACGACTACTTCTACTAGAAAAGAAACACGGGTACACCTGCATCGGTCCGGGGGGTCGCTGGCGGCCACCAATAGGCCCCAAATTCCGCCGGCGAACATCTACGCCTCGCTCGCTAGAGAGACCTACACTACACATGATCGATCTTAACTCAACCCAGCCGAGTGCTGGGGTTCGCCGGAGGCTATTGCGACTAGGGAGTGCTAACATGGAGAGGTGGTGGCCTGCGAGGCCTCTTCGTCTGGACCATGCATACCCGCAGCTATCTTGAGTGCCGTGGCGTCGAGGTTGGTGAGCTTGGCAATGGCCTTGATGTCGGAGTCGGACAGAGGCTCGTCGAACCGGCGGATCAGCGCCTCCGCCGCCTTGGCCGTCATTGTCTCTTTGCGCCCGAGGATTCCGAGGCCGTGGACGATGCGGAGCGTTGCCCTCTGGCTGACCGGAACGCTGGACAGGTTGCTTGCCTGACGGGCGCTCTGATGAGACGGCGCCGCGGCAGGCCTGGAGCGGCAGGGCGTCTTGGTGCGGGCGGGGGGCTTGCCCAGAACTGACGGTGCAGCGCTGACGAACAGCTATCTCGGATCACCGTCACCACCCGCATCGGTGACCCGCAGGTGGCACACCTGGGAGGTCACCGCGCCAAGCTGCACGGAGTGCGTGGTGGCCGGTCTGGGGGTGTGGCGGGCGAGCGGGAGGGCTGGGCCCATGTCGATGTCGTCGTCGTTGCCGCTGCCAGCGCCCGCATGATCGGTGAAGCTGAGCGGCTTGTCGACGGTGGCCGCGGCCGCCGTGTCCTTGGAAGGGCCGTGTCCGCGGCGCGAGGTGGGGGTGCGGCTGCGGTGGCGCTCAGAAGAGGGGGGTGGCGCGACCGGCTCCTTGCCGCGGCTCCGTCCAAGGAGCGTGTCTTTCCATGACCTCCTCTGGCCGCCGTTGTCGTCGCCGTCGTGACTGCGCCTGTGCCCCGCCGAGGGCATGCCCTTGCAGCCCGATGACGCCACCTGCGCGGGCAGGCGCAAGCGTGGCCCCAGGTCCTGCCAAGGCCTGCCGTCCTCCACGCCGGCCACGCAGCCCCCCCCCCCCGCGCGCGTGGGGGTAGCGCGGGTATGGGCGGTCGTCGTCGTCGGAGGATGGGAGGCCGCTCTGCCCGGAGTGGGACGGGCGCGGGGACAGAGGCGCCCAATCCTCGACGCGGTCGATGTGCACCAGCACGTCCCAGCGCAGCAGGTTCGGTGGCGGCGCAACGACCCGGCTTGGAGGCGAGAAGCCAATCATCTCCTCCACCTGGCCAGCACCTCTGGCGTGCTTCCACAGGGTTCGCATGGTGGGGATGTGGTGCAGCTGCCACACCCACACCTAGACGGCGAACAACTTCGTGTCCGCGCGCTCGAACGTGCGACTGTCGAGGCGGTCGATGATGACCGCGTCGCCCAGCGCGTCCTTCACGCCCTCCAGGGTCCACAGCTGCATCGACAGCTTCTCCATGACGACGCGAACGTGCAGCATCCAGGTGTCGTGGATCGCGTGCGTGTCCTCCCTCCAAGGCTCCAACAGGAAGGAAACACCATCCACCGCGATAGATCCCCGCCGCACGACGAGGTCCTTGTGGGCCGGCATGGTGAAGTGGATGAAGAAGTCCTCGGGGTCGTGGCTGGTGACACGGAGGAGATGCGCGGGGATCTAGAATTCCCGCTCGATGGAGAGGGGGCTGGCGGCGTGCAGCTTGCAGCTTGCTCACTGCGGTGACCACCACCGCGTGCTGTTGCAGGAGGAAGATCTGCTGCTCCATCTCCGGGGTGGAGGCGATCACCTTGTGGCTGGTCCTCGGCCGGCGCCCGTGGTCGACGCAGGGGGCGTTCGCCGGAGCAATCGCTGGCGGGGGAGGGCTGGCCTGGGCGGGGAAGACCAGTCGATACCGCACCGGACGAGCCTGCAGCCCGTCCACCCTCTGGTTTCTCCGGTTCTTGGGGCACTCCTTGCCGATGTGGCCCGGGCGCTTGCAGATGATGCAATGGAGAGGATCGTGGCAGTCGATGCGGCGGTGGTGCGGGCTGAGGCAGCGGAAGCAGAGGCCTCTGAACTTGCTTAAGAAGGCCTCGTGCCCCGGTGCAGGGGGGCGCCGCCCGGATCTGGGCCCGTGGCGATGCCCCGAGCCGACCGGCGGGTTTTTGCTAGCCTTCTTGCTTCTACGGGACTGGTATTGCGTCCATCCTTCATCAATGGCGGTCGGCCCCGAAGAGGGAGGCGGGGATGGCACTACCACAATGGATCGGAGCCGGTGCTGCTCGGGCGGGGTGGCGGGCCCAGATCCAGCGGTCCGGGCGAGGAGCCGCCCTCGAGGTCAGGACCCCGCTGCAGGATTTGCGGAGGCGTCCCCCACTCTAGCGCGGCCAGGGAACGGGGGGAAGAAGGAGCGACGGAAGATCCAGGGGATCCAGAGCCTCCCCTGGGGCCAGGACAATGAAGGCGGGCTGGTGGGGAGGCAGGAGCCCAGGGGATGACGGATCCGTCATCGGCATGGGCGGCCCTGGCATCCTGGGCGGGTCGGCGCGGGTGGGTGGTGGCCGCCGCGGCCGGAGTGGCCAGCGGCGCGGCGCGGGTGGAGCGGAGACTAGCCTACTGGTCTGGCCTCTGTCTAGTGTAGTTGTTCGAGACCAAAATTTTATCTAATATAACTTGGAAACTTGTGAATGATGTGACTTAATATGAATAATGGATTATGATGCCATGGCAGTGTTGCTACTCCAAATCTACAATGAACTTGGTTCTTCATAAAGTATACACAACGAAATAATACCTCATAATTTGCAGTCTTTTTCAGAACGAGGTAACTTGGTGTTTCTATATCTGGGGTCTTGTAGTATCGTAGCTGTGTAAAATCAAAAGCTCAACTTCAAATACTCGATCGGCATATAAAAAGGAAATATACTGGTGTCGAATTACCTGCTTGAAAACTTCAACCAATCCTTCCAAGGAGAAGTATTCATTGTTCTGTATTGAATCCCAAATATCCTGCAGTTCAGCATATCAGATAAGTAGAATAACATTTACTGATGAGTTGGGTAAACATCTCTTGATTCAAATGAATGGAGAATTCAGTATTTCTAATATAAAATAATGGACATTTAGGTGCGTATTTGAGAAAAACCGGATATAATATGAGTTTTGGAGAATGCCATTCCTTAGGGATTTTTCCTATAGAGCTTGTTTGACTTGTATGATTGGTAACCATAGGAATTTTTCCTCTGGAGTACTTGGCATGCAATTCCAAAGGTGAAATCATAGGAATTTTCCTTCGTTTGACTGTTTCTGTTAGCACTATAGCAAGCACTTAATCCTTGAAAAGCGGTCTGTGTGTCTTTCCTGTAGTCCAGCTAAATAACCTCTGTTGCATGTTCATGTGCTTCCAATTCCTATTTTATTCAACATGCCATGACATCCATAGATCCTATGTTTTTCCTATTCCATGTGCGTTTGGAATCCTACGAGGGGGATCCAATATAAGTATGCTTGATTGTGGAAGTATCACAGCACTAGTTTTTTCTCAGGCACGTATTATAGATGGTACAAGAGTAGGAAGAATCTCAGAACATGTACAACACTCTGTTCTACTTACAAACCACTGCAGTTCTGAAATAGTGCAGCAGGCTGAGAAAGGACGGTATCTCAGATTTTAGGTTCATAGAAAACCACTAGACCAAAAGAAAGAAAAAGTAAAAGTAAAAATATAATGCTATGGCATATCATAACAAATGACATTGCAGAGGGCAGCAAGATCAAGTGTGCAGAGTTAAGTTCAGAGCTTTGTCCCAGGCAGTCAGGTTGAACCTGAAGCATTGAACTATACAAGGACTGATAAGTGGAAAATTGGCTGACAGTTCCTAGAACAATTTGGTCAAACAATCCATTGTCTGCTTTTGTTGGATCTGCTGGTCACGTAAATGCACTAGCTAACGATGTCGATGTTACCGTGTAAACTCGAGCCTTTTCTAATTAAATATACTTCAAATAGTTACTTCGGCTGTGCGGGCGGCGAGGTCTCGGTGGACGACTACTACGGTGGGTCGGGGTGCCCCGTCACCCGGCGTGCCTGCTACGATGAAGTCCGACGCCTTCTCCGGCTGCGGGCGCTCCCCTGGCCTGTCTTTGGCCGGGTGGTTGGGAGGGGGGCGGGATCGGGGGAAACCCTTGGCCGTCGGCGGAGGCCACGACAATGGCGACGCCTTGTGGGCGTCGATTCCCTTCTTGGAGGCCTTGTCGAGGTCCTATCCCGTCTCTCACTGTGCTTTCCATTTGGGCGTAAGCTCTAGTTCCCCTTGCGGGCGACGGCGTCGTCCCTTCGTCGCGTTCCTTCTTGAAGGCGTCGCCTGGGGTCCCCGGAAGCACGGTGGGCGCTTCGTGGTGCGTGTGAGGTGTTTGGCGGCGGCAATGTGTGCGGAGATTTATCTATTCTACCGCTGATCTTCATCCTGTGGTAGCGATCCATCTGCTTGGTGATGTTCTACCGTAGGTGGTGGTCGTCATTTGGCGTCATGGTGGCGTTGATGGCGGAGGGCCTGCCA
This sequence comes from Triticum dicoccoides, assembly GCF_002162155.2. Taxonomy (NCBI): domain Eukaryota; kingdom Viridiplantae; phylum Streptophyta; class Magnoliopsida; order Poales; family Poaceae; genus Triticum; species Triticum dicoccoides. The sequence goes on along the minus strand of NC_041392.1, from coordinate 555,965,806 downwards.
AGGATGGCACCTCAATTTGCTTGGAGATGGTCCAGTGGAAGATGGTGGAGACGACACTTGTGAGTGCGTCAGACCGGTTTATACCCCAGACCCGGTATGTGGCTAGGCTGGGGATTCCGGCTTTCGATGTTAGGTTTAGGTGAGTGGTCTGGGTAGGGGCCCAGCTAGCACCACTTCATCATATGGATAGGAGTAGCGGCATATGTTGCCTAGTTGGTGGATTCAGGCTTATTGTTGTAACACTTTGTAAGGTCCTCGGGAATAATCAATAAAGTGGCCGTATGCATCTTCCAGATGCAGAGGCCGGGGGTCATCCTCCTTTTCTAAAAAAAAAAAAAAACTTCGTCTTGACGGCCTTGAATTTGAAAACTGCAAACATTCGAGACCTATGACTGCAAGTCCAAACTAGACTTCATAGAACAAAGTATATCCAGTAGAAACAACAATCAACTACCACAATACTGATATATTCCCTCGCCGGCGAACCCACTCAGCATTAAAATGAAAAACATACTAGGTTCCAAGAATGGGTGCTGACCACATGGCTGCAGAACTTGAGATTCTGTGGGTTGACGCCCATGATCGACAACCCGGTGAAGACCAGCTCCGGCTTCCACGGCAGGAGAGAGAACTTCATGACCATGGTCCACCTCGTGGTAATCTCATACGGCCCTGTCTAAACCACATTCACAGAGACAGAGATTGTCACGAATTTGCAATGCACACGCGCATTCTCGCTGCAAAATGCGAGCATCGACCGAGGCGGAAGAGACGCTGACCTGCTTGGCGTCGTGCAGGTAGAAGTCGGGGCGGAAGATGACCTTGAGGAGGCTGATGTTGGCGAGGTAGCCGTCGATGTCGTCGTAGCGGGTGATGGGGTCGCGGAAGCGGACGCGGTCGTCGTACGCGGAGCGGTCGATGCCCACGTTGTCGAACAGGTGCGGCAGGTCGGCCTTCAGGAACTCCACCAGCCGCTGCGCCTCGGCCGGCGTCAGCCCGGCGTCCCTGTTCTCTCCGGCCGGTGCCGCCGGGGCGACCGCGCCGCCGCTCGGCGCCGCCCCTGCCGAGACGGCGAGGCGTGGCCTGCGCCTCCGGTAGGACGCGGTGCGTGCTGCGGCGGGCTTCCGTAGCCGGGGAGAAGTTGTGGTGACGGCGGCGGCGGGCGCCGGTAAATGGATGAGGAGGCGGGAGGAGAGGCGTGTGGCCATTGGTGCCGTTTGGAACTGTGTTGGGACTCCTTCTCTCCACGCTTTGGTTTTCCGTTTTGCCCTCTGTTTTTTCTCCATGGTTTGTTTCTGCGCGCCGTGTTAAAATTTGAGCCACGGGATTATTTCCCCTTCCAGAAGTATCAATCAAATTTTCGAAATCACTAGTTTAGGAGTATTTGTTACAGAAATCACTCTCATCTTCCAGGTTGCGGCAAGTGGCATGCTGCATGTATGCCACTTGTCGCAGCATGAGAGTTTTCTTTTTTTTCATAAGTCCATTTATTCAAAATGTTTTATCTTTTAAACCGTGTGTCCAAATCTTAAACCGTTTTATTATTGGATTCCTTGCGTTGAGATCTTTAAAACTAGATCCCATGTTGATAGGTTTTGACGAACTTTTTTTTCATGAAAAAATCGGACGAAAAAACCGACCCGGGAGCACGGGTTTTGTCTTTTTCCGAAAGAGGCACAACTGTGCCTCTCGTGGAAGAAAAAAAAACAGAAAACACGTTTTTTTTCGTTTCTGAAAGGCACCACCGCGATTCTCGCGAAAGCACAATCGTGCATCTTGCGGAAGCAAAAACCGTGCCTCTCACGAAAGAAAAAAAACAGAGAACACGTTTTTTTTCGTTTCCAAAAGGCACGGCCGTGACTCTTGAGAAAGCACAATCATGCCTTTTGCGGAAGCAAAACCGTGTCTCTCGCAGAAGGAAAAAAACAAAACACACATTTTTTTCGTTTTCGAAAGGCATGGCCATGACTCTCGCGGAACCAAAACCGTGCCTCTCGAGGAAGAAAAAAAACATAAAACACGTTTTTTCCGTTTCCGAACGGCACGGCCGTGACTCTCGCGAAAGCAAAGCTGTGACTCTCGTGAAAGGAAAAAAGAACACAGTTTTTCGCGCAAAAGAAATTAAATTTTTTTGACCCAAAAGCTAAGGAAGACCGGTAGAAAACTGAAACGTAAAAAAAACCTGAAGAAAAGATCATTTAAAAAGCCAAAAACGCGTGCGAAAAAATAAAAAAAATCCGGAGGAAGCGCCCAGAGCGCGACACGTGGCAAATGGCTGAGAGCGCGACACGTGGCAAATGACTGAGAGCATGCCAAATGGTGTTAATCGTTACGAGACTCCCGAAGGAGCGCTCGTTAATTAGTTGCTCCCTTAAATCTACAGCGTGTTTGACACCATAGGGAGAGGGAATGGGAGTTTAGGGATGAAGTTTGTCTGGGAATTAGTCACGGGAAATTGATTTTGAATCTCATTCCCTTGTTTGGCATGTGAAGACAATTAGAACTGATAATTGGTCATCACACGGACTCCTAAACCGTTCGGTCCGAACGGAATTTGCCATTCAACACGGTAGCTCATCGATCTGCAAAACGGTCTAGATGTCTATTTACCTATAAATCAGAGACAAACTAAGGAGCTTTGCAGACGCCTGGACGGCTAATGCGTACATCTCGGACACCCTAGACGCATCCGACAACCTCCCCAGTGTCCTTGTTCGTGCCACATTCATGCCGGCCCGGAGCTAACGCGACCTCTCACTAGAGCGGCATTGAAGCGGCGCGCCGGCCGAGAGCGTCCCGGCATCATGTCCCTGTCTTCTTGCCTATTCATTGTCGGAGCAACGTGACTGGATGAGACTGGACGGATATCCACCGCATTCAAAAGGGATACCCATCCGTCCGTCCGTCGACATTAAATAGGCACGACGGCCGAGGAACCCACTCTAATGAAGCTAAATCTAGTAGATCTCAGGCTAGGGATTCCAAGCTAATCGTGTGAGCACGATGGTAACAAGGACACAAGAATGGACCCAAGTTCGGGCTCGTCAAGGAGATAATACCATACGTCTTGCTTGTGTTTATTGCAATTGGATTGATTACAAAGTAAAGAAGTTCTATCATGAGATTGTTGTGTCTAATGTAAGATGTTCTATGGACTAGTGTAGCCTTGGTTTATATAAGATACCGAAGGCCTAGGATTACAAGAGTCCTAGTTGAATATGTTGGTGGAGGAGAGTCCTCCATGGATAAGGAGTCATTGTCATGAACGACAACGCTTCTTGACTTTCCTTGTAGATCGCCATTGGCCGCTTAAAAGTGCCCCAAGACAAACCAACAAAGGGGGTCCTCAGCCTAGCCCGCTAGGTCGGGAGTTGACATGGTGAGAGGCCTCCCTAGTCGAAACACCATCAATAGCCCTTGAACCAATCTCTGAGTCTGATTTCACCTCGCCTTATCTGAGTTGCACGTCTAGTTTGGCCACGAGTCTTGAAATTGGTTCAACAAGAACCCTTCGAACAATGTCTTCTTGCAGCCAAGCTCCGATGGTGGACTACATCCGAGGTGAGTAAAACCGCCTCGATCTTTGAAAATGTTGAAGGAGTACGGTCGAGCTCCATGCCGAAAAGGTCTCCCATGCAGCAAGTCGCTCATAGCCGTCGGCCTCCATGTTGGACTACTTCCGAAGTGGTGCGCATCACCTCAGTCTCGAGATGTTGACGCGGATCGTCGATCTCCGCAGAAAAAAGTTTTAACACCAAGCCGGTTTCTACGAGCCGATTTTTCAAGGATTTTTTATTGGTGCAATTTATTCACTGCTGAGATATATAGCGAGTATCCCTCAAGGTGTATGCCAGTCCAAAAATCGGTATGTGACGGTGCTGAAATCCGCCAGACCCCTCAGTAGGGGTCCGAGTGCAGCTAGAAGTCACAAATCAAAGGTCGCATGAGGGTTTTACCCAGGTTCGGGCCTCCGGAGGGTAATGCCCATTCGCCGTGCTTGCTCCTATTATTCATGGTGGAGGGATAACTTGTGCGAGGGGTTACAATGGTGTATGATATTGCTACCGACAGATTTCTATCCGAGAGCAGATGAGAATGAGAGCCACCTAGCCTCCCCTTATATACGCGGTGAAGGCTAGGGCTTTACAGGTGGGCATATGTGATCTAGGGTGCCGCCGCCCATGGCTTGGGAAACAAGTTGGTCTACGACATCCACCTTATCTTCTAGGGCTTCCTTTTGTTGCCGGGCCTCGTGGACCCCCGGGCAAGCCTTCTATCGGGCTGCCCTCTGTAGGAGATATGCCCTAGAGGCAATAATAAATGCTATTACTTATCTCCATGTTCATAATTATGTTTATGTTCCATGCTATAACTGCTATGGTTCTCGAGTCCGCAATAACACGAGGCTCGGAGGAAGACTCATATGCACATGTGGAATAATAAACGGTAAGAAGTATTCCTAGTATGGCCTCTAAGACTAGCTCAAGTGTTGCATGATGATTCTGTTTTCCTGGTCATGGGCATGTCTATGCCAGCAACTTTGAGGGCACAATGTTAAGAGAATATTTGTGTTGAATCGACCCGGATTGATGTTATGCTATGAGATTCATTCGTCACAAGTTTAATGGTACATAATACAGAGATGGTTAACATTTGCATGATTCCTTAGACCGTGAGAGTACTGAGTTTCTTCATGCTTGCTTCATGAACTTTGGGGTTTGTTAAACATCATTCGTAAATGGGTGGCTATTACGGCGGCTTACGGGTTCATGGAAAAGTATGTCAAGTAACTTAATAGCTCAAGATTGGGATTTGCTCCTCCGACGATGGAGAGATATTCTCGGGCCCTCTCGGTGTTATGGTATCCATAATCGTCTAGCCAGACACCTTGTGATTTGATCACTGGGATGCCAGAACACGGAAACGAGAAAAGAGAACAAAACCGGTAACGAGGTAACTTGCATGGTGGACAAATTGTTCGTCCATGGGAATGCAATAAATCTCACCTCGGGTGTTTGTGACATATCGCGAAGCAGCAGGAATAACTCACTGCAACTAGAGGTTCACTCAAATATTTATTCGTGTGGGTATAGGGGTCAATATGGGTGTCGACGGCTCCGATGTTGATCATTGATCGGAAGGGGTTCCGGGTCATGTCTATACTTCACTGAACCTATAGGGTCACACGCTTAAGGGTCATCTATTTGCTGAATACTAGATAGGGAGTCTGAGAGAAAATCATCGAAAAAGTTTCGGACGCCGAAAAGTTTCGGACAGCGGAAAAGTTCCGCAGAGAGAGGTCACCGGATGAGTTTCGGTGAAACCGAAAAAGTTGTTCCGGGTTTGCCATTAAGTCAAAATGGTTTCGGCACATGCCTGATAATTCTTGGAGGGTGCCAGAATCATTCTGTAAACTTTTTGGAATTTTCAGAAATAAAAACCGAAAATGTTCCGGAGCTGCCGGAACCGGTTCAGATGCTTTTCGCAGATGAAAATCACTAAACTGGAATTGTTCAAGAACGCGTTGAAAATTATTATGGTGGGTACTGGAAATGTTCTAAGCCCACATAAATATTTTCAGTTCGAACGGACGCTGAAAAATGTCATCGTGAATAGTGAAAATGCTTTTTGGGATATTTTATGGAAGCCACCTTTTGGGGCTTTGCCCAAAAGATCTAGGGATGACATGGAAGGGTGGGAACCTCCTTTGGGGGGGGGGCACAAGGGGTGGGACGTTCATGGGTGCAGCTTATCCATGGGGCCCCACTTGTCCCTTGTTTTCACTCTTTAGGTCCTTGTGAAGGACTCGATTTCATGTGGGTTTTGGGTTTTCTTGTAAAACCACCCCACCCCTTGGGATTTCCTATAAATAGAGGTGGAGGGGCAGCCCTCCACTCTCATCCCTTGCTCTCATACACATGCCATGCATTATCTGGCTTCTTCTCTCCCTCCCACGAAAAGAGTTTCGTAGAGCCGTAAGGCTGTCTGGGTTCCGGCAGGAACTAGTTCTGAACGGCGAAGCCCTGTCGGATAGATGACACCGTATGTGTGCAACTCTGTAGAGATATCATAGTTTCGGTCTTAGTTCATGAGTGCCTCCCGAAGGGCTGTCCGAGTGACCGTCCAAGTTTCGAAGGTCCTCCCGAAGGGCTGCCCGGGTGACCGTTCGAGTTTCGAAGGTCCTCCTGAAGGGCTGTCCGCGACACCGTCCGGGGGGCTGTTCGACCGCCTCTCGGAGGGCTGTCTGAGGAGCAGATGAGGGTATACATCCTCGCGGTTGGGAGGTTGTAAATCCTAGCTGCGGGGATCTGCACCGCCGTTCGTCATTGACTCTATTTCCGTTGCGCTACGAGTCGGTAACGAGAAAGATCAAACCATGTATGCAGTCTCCATAGTGGTCCTTGGCTGGTGCGTAGGTCAATTTTTTTTGTTTTCTGCTACATTACCCTACAGGGGCATCATGAGTCGTGCTATGCGTAGATGCAGGTTGCGATCTAGAATACATAGAGATGTATGGCTATTGCATAATATAATTAGGTAGTAGATGAGATCTATTGCTAAAAATTATTTATGCTGGTGACGGATGAAATCTGTTACCCGATGTTCTTGTTGCTTCCCTGGAATTTGCATATTTCTGATCTTGATAACAGTATGGTGGAGTTTCAATGTTCTGGCAATCCGCGATCCTGATTGATCAACGAAGTGCTAACAGTTCATTGAATTCCACTGTAGTTAAAAAGAAAGATGAAATTTAGCAGACGAAAGGGCAATGCAGATATGATCTGCACGGGGGTCATGCGTATGACAAAGTTCGGTATGGGGCTCGAGATTTTATTATCTCGTGTTTCATACACCCCGCAAAGTTAATCTAGCGACTTGAATTATCATACTTGATGATGGACGTTAGCTTCGGTTTGTTTCGAAACCTTAGAAGCCATGAAAAACAAGTTTTTGCATGAACCGATTAGAGGCGTCTAACTTGGTTTTGCAGGAGGGTTTTGCATGTGCATGTGATGTGGTATAGCAGTGCTCATAATAATTTGATTATGTATGAAATGACTATATGATGTAAAATTGATTAACATGACCTGCGAGTTATGATTCGGCATGATGGTTGGAGCCATATGATTGCACTTTAATGACCTGCGTGTCAACCTTAAGTAATGCATTAATTTTATACGCTATGGAGATAGCAATGCCATCTGGTGCATCAACAAGGTGGTGGCAATCTTCGTGAAGGTGAACACCGACACGAATGCCGAAGACGAAGAAATGAAAGACTTCTCCGTCAGAAAGGGCTATACCATATCATGCTATTATGAATTGCCTGAGATGTTTATCCCTTATGATGCACCCTTCTTGATTGCACGGTAGTCGCTTTTTATTAGGGTGATCTCTCACTTAAAATATCAAAGTAATTAGTGTTCACCCAAGTGTAGCATCGTCTGAAATTCGTATCTTTTCGGGGTGCGCCATGTACACATGAGCACGAACGAATCGAGAGGAATGAGGTGGGTGAGATCAGACCTCGCAGCAAGATCACTTGGTTGTCTTTGACGTTCAGGCAGGAGAGTCCTGAGCTCGGAACACGCCCATCGAAAGATGAACAAGAATCACATAGAGATGTGATCGGCAAGTTGGCCTACCGATTGAAACTCGTGTCATCAGTGATGAACCCGTCAATGGCATCGAATAGAAATATGGATCTTGAATCACTCTAAATTAATTATGAGAGATATTGATTTGAGTGGGAGCGCACTATTGAATTAACATGTTTAATTCTCAGTGCAATTAATTATGAACACTGTCTAAGTGTTTCTTGCAAAATAGTTGTAGAATAATGGCTCGCGTTTCCACCTTCCCTGTTAAAATTGAATAGCTGTTAAATATCTGGTTAAAACTTTACGATTGGTAACGTAATGTGAGGATTGTCCTCAAAAGTGCCGAGAAGGACTTTGTCCTATCGCATGCTTTCTGTATCCTCCCGCTAATGCTATGGATCATGTGACTCTCGTCCTTCGATCGAAAAGCTAGAATTCTGTTACGGTCAAGTGGAATATGTTTGCTTCCATGAAACCCAAACTTCGAAAGTTGGGATAGTTATATGATATTCATGGAACTGAAAATTATTTTCAGATACAAACAAAGCAATGTTTGTTTGCAAGTATTAGTAAAAGTGTTTACTATGCATTTGACTGTTGGGAAAGGGATCCAGAACAACGCCTGTCATATAATGAAAGGTGAATAAAACAACAACTTAAAGAGAAAGGAAGTGTCCAAAGGGTGTTAGTATGACTTACACGTCTAGGAAGTCCGGGGCTAATGCCACTCTTAAGTTGGGTGCTTCTTTTGCGAGTAGGAGGAATACTAAAAGTTAAACTGTTAGAAGTATAAAGGCAGAAAGAAAGATGACTGGAATATCCAGCTCATGTATGAATGTCATGCAAGTTTTTGATGTATAGTAGGCTGGTCAAAGATATAGTTCTTGGGAATTATGGTTAAACATGTTAATCACTAATTCTTGGGTATTGTGAGTTAATCACAAAGATACCGCTCAATTGCATTCTGTTGTGAATCAATGTAAGAGCTACTATGGCCTAAAAAGACTAGCCAGAAATGAGGTTAAGGTATACACGGGGAACATAGTAAATGTTACTATACCTTCCATCGGTGTATTCTCGTCTGTAATTATTTTCATAATTCATTTAGAGTTTTACAAACTCTATCCCATTGCATAAGGTATCTTGCAAGAAGGTTATCCATAAGAGAACTTTTTGTTGGAAATATGCCCTAGAGGCAATAATAAAAGTGTTATTATTATATTTCTTTGTTCATGATAATAGTCTTTTATTCATGCTATAACTGTATTATCCGGAAATCGTAATACACGTGTGAATACATAGACCACAATATGTCCCTAGTGAGCCTCTAGTTGACTAGCTCGTTGTGATCAACAGATAGTCATGGTTTCCTGGCTATGGACATTGGATGTCGTTGATAACGGGATCACATCATTAGGAGAATGATGTGATGGACAAGACCCAATCCTAAGACTAGCACAAAAGATCGTGTAGTTCATTTGCTAGAGCTTTGCCAATGTCAAGTATCTCTTCCTTCGACCATGAGATCGCGTAACTCCTGGATACCGTAGGAGTGCTTTGGGTGTATCAAACGTCACAACGTAACTGGGTGACTATAAAGGTGCACTACAGGTATCTCCGAAAGTATCTATTGTTTTATGCGGATCGAGACTGGGATTTGTCACTCCGTGTAAACGGAGAGGTATCTCTGGGCCCACTCGGTAGGACATCATCATATGCGCAATGTGACCAAGGAGTTGATCACGGGATGATGTGTTACGGAACGAGTAAAGTGACTTGCCGGTAACGAGATTGAACAAGGTATTGGATACCGACGATCGAATCTCGGGCAAGTAAAATACCGCTAGACAAAGGAAATTGTATACGGGATCGATTGAGTCCTTGACATCGTGGTTCATCCGATGAGATCATCGTGGAACATGTGGGAGCCAACATGGGTATCCAGATCCCGCTGTTGGTTATTGACCGGAGAACGTCTCGGTCATGTCTGCATGTCTCCCGAACCCGTAGGGTCTACACACTTAAGGTTCGATGACGCTAGGGTTATAAAGGAAGCTTGTATGTGGTTACCGAATGTTGTTCGGAGTCCCGGATGAGATCCTGGACGTCACGAGGAGTTCCGGAATGGTCCGGAGGTAAAGATTTATATATAGGAAGTCCTGTTTCGGCCATCGGGACAAGTTTCGGGGTCATCGGTATTGTACCGGGACCACCGGAAGGGTCCCGGGGGCCCACCGGGTGGGGCCACCTGCCCCGGGGGCCACATGGGCTGTAGGGGGTGCGCCTTGGCCTACATGGGCCAAGGGCACCAGCCCCTAGAGGCCCATGCGCCAAGATAAAGGAAAAAGGGGAGAGTCCTTAAAGGGGAAGGCACCTCCGAGGTGCCTTGGGGAGGATGGACTCCTCCCCATCCTTAGCCGCACCCCTTCCTTGGAGGAGGGGGCAAGGCTGCGCCCTCCCCCTCTCCCTTGGCCCTATATATAGTGGGGAAAAGGAGGAGCAATCATACCTAAGGCCTTTGGTTGCCTCCCTCTCCCTCCCGTGACACATCTCCTCTCCCGTAGGTGCTTGGCGAAGCCCTGCAGGATTGCCACGCTCCTCCACCACCACCACGCCGTTGTGCTGCTGCTGGATGAAGTCTTCCTCAACCTCTCCCTCTCTCCTTGCTGGATCAAGGCGTGGGAGACGTCACCGGGCTGTACGTGTGTTGAACGCGGAGGTGCCGTCCGTTCGGCACTAGGATCATCGGTGATCTGAATCACGACGAGTACGACTCCATCAACCCCGTTCACTTGAACGCTTCCGCTTAGCAATCTACAAGGGTATGTAGATGCACTCCTCTTTCTACTCGTTGCTGGTCTCTCCATAGATAGATCTTGGTGTTACGTAGGAAATTTTTTTGAATTTCTGCTACGTTCCCCAACAGTGGCATCATGAGCTAGGTCTATTGCGTAGATTCTTTGCACGAGTAGAACACAAAGTAGTTGTGGGCGTTGATGTTGTTCAATATGCTTACCGTTACTAGTCCAATCTTGTTTCGACGGTATTGTGGGATGAAGCGGCCCGGACCGACCTTACACGTACTCTTACGCGAGACAGGTTCCACCGATTGACATGCACTTGGTGCATAAGGTGGCTAGCGGGTGCCAGTCTCTCCCACTTTAGTCGGAACGGATTCGATGAAAAGGGTCCTTATGAAGGGTAAATAGCAATTGGCATATCACGTTGTGGTTTTGCGTAGGTAAGAAACGTTCTTGCTAGAAACCCATAGCAGCCACGTAAAACATGCAAACAACAATTAGAGGACGTCTAACTTGTTTTTGCAGGGTATGCCATGTGATGTGATATGGCCAAAAGGATGTGATGAATGATATATGTGATGTATGAGATTGATCATGTTCTTGTAATAGGATTCACGACTTGCATGTCGATGAGTATGACAACCGGCAGGAGCCATAGGAGTTGTCTTTATTTTTTGTATGACCTGCGTGTCATTGAAGAACGCCATGTAAACTACTTTACTTTTTTGCTAAACGCGTTAGTCATAGAAGTAGAAGTAGTCGTTGGCGTGACAACTTCATGAAGACACGATGATGGAGATCATGATGATGGAGATCATGGTGTCATGCCGGTGACGATGATGATCATGGAGCCCCAAAGATGAAGATCAAAAGGAGCAAAATGATATTGGCCATATCATGTCACTATTTGATTGCATGTGATGTTTATCATGTTTATGCATCTTGTTTGCTTAGAACGACGGTAGTAAATAAGATGATCCCTTACAACAATTTCAAGAAGTGTTCTCCCCTAACTGTGCACCGTTGCTACAGTTCGTCGCTTCTAAGCACCACGTGATGATCGGGTGTGATGGATTCTTACGTTCACATACAACGGGTGTAAGACAGTTTTACACAGCGAAAACACTTAGGGTTAACTTGACGAGCCTAGCATGTGCAGACATGGCCTCGGAACACGGAGACCGAAAGGTCGAGCATGAGTCATATAGTAGATACGATCAACATGAAGATGTTCACCGACGTTAACTAGTCCGTCTCACGTGATGATCGGACACGGCCTAGTTGACTCGGATCATGTGATCACTTAGATGACTAGAGGGATGTCTATCTGAGTGGGAGTTCATAAGATGAACTTAATTATCCTGAACATAGTCAAAAGACCTTTTGCAAATTATGTCGTAGCTCACGCTATAGTTCTACTGTTTAGATATGTTCCTAGAGAAAATTATAGTTGAAAGTTGATAGTAGCGATTATGCGATCAGTAGAAAGCTTATGTCCTTAATGCACCGCTCAGTGTGCTGAACCCCAACGTCGTTTGTCGATGTTGCGAACATCGGACATACACGTTTTGATAACTACGTGATAGTTCAGTTAAATGGTTTAAGTAGAGGCACCAAAGACGTTTTCGAAACGTCGCGGAACATGTGAGATGTTTCGAGGGCTGAAATTAGGATTTCAGGCTCGTGCCCACGTCAAGAGGTTTGAGACCTCCGACGATTTTCTTAGCCTGCAAACTAAGGAGAGAAGCTCAATTGTTGAGCTTGTGCTCAGATTGTCTGAGTACAACAATCACTTGAATCAAGTGGGAGTTGATCTTCCAGATGAAATAGTGATAGTTTCTCCGAAGTCATTACCACCGAGCTGCTAGAGCTTCGTGATGAACTATAACATATCAGGGATAAATAAGATGATCCTTGAGGTATTCACGATGTTTGACACCGCGAAAGTAGAAATCAAAAAGGAGCATCAATTGTTGATGGTTGGTGAAACCACTAGTTTCAAGAAGGGCAAGGGAACAAAGGGATACTTCATGAAACGGCAATTCAGCTGCTGCTCAAGTGAAGAAACCCGAGGTTGAACCCAAACCCGAGACTAAGTGCTTCTGTAAATAAGGGGAACAACCACTGGAGCAGGATTACCCTAGATACTTGGTAGATGAGAAGGCTAGCAAGGTCGATAGAAGTATATTGGATATACATTATGTTAATGTGTACTTTACTAGTACTCCTAGTAGCACTAGGGTATAAGATACCGGTTCGGTTGCTAAGTGTTAGTAACTCGAAATAAAAGTTACGGAAGAAACAGAGACTAGCTAAAGGTGAGCTGACGATATGTGTTGGAAGTGTTTCCAATGTTGATATGATCAAGCATCACACGCTCCCTCTACCATCGAGATTGGTGTTGAGCATAGACATGATTGGATTATGTCTATTGCAATACGGTTATTCATTTAAGGAGAATAATGGTTACTCTGTTTATTTGAATAATACCTTCAATGGTCTTACACCTAAAATGAATGGTTTATTGAATCTCGATCGTAGTGATACACATGTTCATGCCAAAAGATATAAGATAGTAATGATAGTACCACTTACTTGTGGCACTGCCATGTAAGTCATAATGGTATAAAACGCATGAAGAAGCTCCATGTTGATGGATCTTTGGGCTCACTCGTTTTTGAAAAGTTTGAGACATGCGAACCATGTCTATTGGTGTATATGCATGAAGAAACTCCATGCAAATGGACCGTTTTGACTCACTTGATTTTGAATCACTTGGGACATGCAAATCATACCACATGGGCAAGATGACTGAAAAGCCTCGTTTTCAGTAAGATGGAACAAGATAGCAACTTGTTGGAAGTAACACATTTTGATGTGTGCAGTCCAATGAGTGCTGAGGCATGCAGTGAATATTGTTATGTTCTTACTTCACAGATGATTCGAGTAGATGTTGAGTATATTTACTTGATGAATCACGAGTCTGAATTATTGAAAGGTTCAAGTAATTTCAGTGTGAAGTTGAAAGATCGTCGTGACAAGAGGATAAAAGATCTATGATATGATCATAGAGATGAATATCTGAATCACGAGTTTGGCACAGAATTAAGACATTATGGAAATTGTTTCACAATTGATACAGCCTGGAACACCATAGTGTGATGGTGTGTCCAAACGTCATAGTTGCACCCTATTGGATATGGTGCATACCATGATGTCTCTTATCGAAGTACCACTATAGTTTATGGGTTAGGCATTAGAGACAACCACATTCACTTTAAATAGGGCACCACGTAATTCCGTTGAGATGACACCGTATGAATTATGGTTTAGAGAAACCTAAGCTGTCATTTCTTAAAAGTTTGGGGCTGCGACGCTTATGTGAAAAAGTTTCAGGATTAAGCTCGAACCCAAAGCGGATAAAATACATCTTCATAGAACACCCAAAACAGTTGGGTATACCTCCTAATTCAGATCCGAAAGCAATATGAATTGTTTCTGGAATCGGGTCCTTTTTCGAGGAAAGGTTTCTCTCGAAAAGTTGAGTGGAAGGATGGTGGAGACTTGATGAGGTTATTGAACCGTCACTTCAACCAGTGTGTAGCAGGGCACAGGAAGTTATTCCTGTGGCACGTACACCAACTGAAGTGGAAGCTTATGATAGTGATCATGAAACTTCGGATCGAGTCACTACCAAACCTCGTAGGATGACAAGGACACGTACTACTTCGGAGTGGTACGGTGATCCTGTCTTAAAAGTCATGTTGCTAGACAACAATGAACCTACGAGCTATGGAGAAGCGATGGTGGGCCCAAATTCCGACAAATGGTTAGAAGCCATGAAATCCGAGATAGTATCCATATATCAGAACAAAGCATGGACTTTGATGGACTTGCCCGATGATTGGCAATCCATTGAGATAAATGGATCTTTAAGAAGAAGACGGACGTGGATGGTAATTTCACCGTCCATGAAGCTCGACTTGTGGCGAAAAGTTTTTCACAAGTTCAAGGAGTTGACTACGATGAGATTTTCTCATCCGTAGCGATGCTTAAAGTCCGTCGGATTCATGTTAGCATTAGCTGTATTTATGAAATCTGGCAGATGGATATCAAAACGAGTTTCCTTACCAGTTTTCGTGAGGAAAGGTTGTATATAATACAATCAGAAAGTTTTTGTCGATCCTAAGGATGCTAAAAGGTATGCTAGCTCCAGCGATCCTTCTAAGGACTGGAGTGAGCATCTCGGAGTTGGAATGTATGCTTTGATGATGATCAAAGATTTTGGGTTTGTACAAAGTTTATGAGAAACTTGTATTTCCAAAGAAGTGAGTGGGAGCACTATAGAATTTCTGATGAGATATGTTGTTGACATATTGATGATCAGAAATGACGTAGAATTTCTGGAAAGCATATAGGGTTATTTTGAAAGTGTTTTTCAATGGAAAGCCTGGATTAAGCTACTTGAACATTGAGCATCAAGATCTATAAGGATAGATCAAAATGCTTAATAATACTTTCAAATGAGCACATACCTTGACATGATCTTGAAGGTGTTCAAGATGGACCAGTCAAAGAAGGAGTTCTTGCCTGAGTTGTAAGGTACGAAGTTAAGACTTAAAGCTCGACCACGGCAGAATAGAGAGAAAGGACGAAGGTCGTCCCCTATGCTTAAGACGTAGGCTCTTCAGTATGCTATGCTGTGTACCGCACCTGAAGTGTGCCTTGCCATGAGTCAGTCAAGGGGTACAAGAGTGATCCATGAATGGATCACAGGACAGCGGTCAAAGTTATCCTTGGTAACTAGTGGACTAAGGAATTTTTCTCGATCATGGAGGTGGTAAAAGAGTTCGTCGTAAAGGGTTACGTCGATGCAAGCTTGACACCTATCCGGATAGCTCTGAGTAGAGATACCGGATACATATAATGGAGCAACAATTTAGAATAGCTCCAAGTAGAACAGTTATTTGGATTAGCTCCAAATAGAGCGTGGTAGCTGCATCTAGGAGATGACATAGAGATTTGTAAAGCACACACGGATCTGAAAGGTTCAGACCCGTTGACTAAAACCTCTCTCACAAGCAACATGATCAAACATAAAACTCATTGAGTGTTAATCACATAGTGATGTGAACTAGACTACTGACTCTAGTAAACTCTTGGGTATTAGTCACATGGCGATGTGACCTGTGAGTGTTAATCACATGGCGATGTGAACTAGATTATTGACTCTAGTGCAAGTGGGAGACTGTTGGAAATATGCCCTAGAGGCAATAATAAAAGTGTTATTATTATATTTCTTTGTTCATGATAATAGTCTTTTATTCATGCTATAACTGTATTATCCGGAAATCGTAATACACGTGTGAATACATAGACCACAATATGTCCCTAGTGAGCCTCTAGTTGACTAGCTCGTTGTGATCAACAGATAGTCATGGTTTCCTGGCTATGGACATTGGATGTCGTTGATAACGGGATCACATCATTAGGAGAATGATGTGATGGACAAGAACCAATCCTAAGACTAGCACAAAAGATCGTGTAGTTCATTTGCTAGAGCTTTGCCAATGTCAAGTATCTCTTCCTTCGACCATGAGATCGCGTAACTCCTGGATACCGTAGGAGTGCTTTGGGTGTATCAAACGTCACAACGTAACTGGGTGACTATAAAGGTGCACTACAGGTATCTCCGAAAGTATCTATTGTTTTATGCGGATCGAGACTGGGATTTGTCACTCCGTGTAAACGGAGAGGTATCTCTGGGCCCACTCGGTAGGACATCATCATATGCGCAATGTGACCAAGGAGTTGATCACGGGATGATGTGTTACGGAACGAGTAAAGTGACTTGCCGGTAACGAGATTGAACAAGGTATTGGATACCGACGATCGAATCTCGGGCAAGTAAAATACCGCTAGACAAAGGAAATTGTATACGGGATCGATTGAGTCCTTGACATCGTGGTTCATCCGATGAGATCATCGTGGAACATGTGGGAGCCAACATGGGTATCCAGATCCCGCTGTTGGTTATTGACCGGAGAACGTCTCGGTCATGTCCGCATGTCTCCCGAACCCGTAGGGTCTACACACTTAAGGTTCGATGACGCTAGGGTTATAAAGGAAGCTTGTATGTGGTTACCGAATGTTGTTCGGAGTCCCAGATGAGATCCCGGACGTCAAGAGGAGTTCCGGAATGGTCCGGAGGTAAAGATTTATATATAGGAAGTCCTGTTTCGGCCATCGGGACAAGTTTCGGGGTCATCGGTATTGTACCGGGACCACCGGAAGGGTCCCGGGGGCCCACCGGGTGGGGCCACCTGCCCCGGGGGCCACATGGGCTGTAGGGGGTGCGCCTTGGCCTACATGGGCCAAGGGCACCAGCCCCTAGAGGCCCATGCGCCAAGATAAAGGAAAAAGGGGAGAGTCCTTAAAGGGGAAGGCACCTCCGAGGTGCCTTGGGGAGGATGGACTCCTCCCCATCCTTAGCCGCACCCCTTCCTTGGAGGAGGGGGCAAGGCTGCGCCCTCCCCCTCTCCCTTGGCCCTATATATAGTGGGGAAAAGGAGGAGCAATCATACCTAAGGCCTTTGGTTGCCTCCCTCTCCCTCCCGTGACACATCTCCTCTCCCGTAGGTGCTTGGCGAAGCCCTGCAGGATTGCCACGCTCCTCCACCACCACCACGCCGTTGTGCTGCTGCTGGATGGAGTCTTCCTCAACCTCTCCCTCTCTCCTTGCTGGATCAAGGCGTGGGAGACGTCACCGGGCTGTACGTGTGTTGAACGCGGAGGTGCCGTCCGTTCGGCACTAGGATCATCGGTGATCTGAATCACGACGAGTACGACTCCATCAACCCCGTTCACTTGAACGCTTCCGCTTAGCGATCTAGAAGGGTATGTAGATGCACTCCTCTTTCTACTCGTTGCTGGTCTCTCCATAGATAGATCTTGGTGTTACGTAGGAAATTTTTTTGAATTTCTGCTACGTTCCCCAACACTTTTTATGTTCGATGTTATGAATAACACAAGGGCCATACTTTCATTATGAATGAGATGTATGTTATGAATATTGATAATAATACAATTCCTCTGGGTTTACTTTCATAATTCATTTTAGAGTTTCATACACTCTAGCCCATTGCACAATGTTTGTTGCAAAAGAGTTGTTCATAAAACCAACAATTGTTGTTAAGTATTATGAAGAACATGAAGGGCCATGCTTCCATCCAAGATGGGATGTATGTTATGAATATTGATGGTAATATGATACATCCATAACGCTGACGCTAAATGTCGTGAGACTATGAGAATACGACACATGTGTGGCACTGCATTTGGTCACATTGGAGAAACCCGCATGGAAAAATTCCATTATGATGGATTTTGAAGTTGTTTGATTTTGAATCATCTGACACTTGTAACTTTCCTCCGAAAAGTGAAGTGACTGAAATACCATTCACATGCCATAAGGAACGAGCAACAAACTTATTGGTGATCATACATTTTGATGTGTGTAGTTCAATAAATGTTGTTGCAAGTGGTGGATTTATTTATCTTCAAAAATGACTCAAGTAGATATATGGATATTTACTTGATGAGACGTAAGTCTAGATCTTTTGAAATCATTTGAAAGGTTTTCAAAAATGAAGTAGAAGTTACTGTAACAAGAAAATTATGTTTCTGCAATTTGATTGCATAAAGGAATATTTGAGTTACATGTTTAGCGAATGTCTGATGAGTTGTGAAAGGGGTTTCATAACTTGCACCTCCCGGAACACCACTGCAAGTGGAAAGTCTGTGGAGATGTAATCTAACCATTTATGACATGGTAAGGTCAAACATGACATAAATAAATTTGCCATTATCCCTTTTAAAGTGATGCTTTAGAGACTTCGGCTTTTACACTGAAAAGAACTACATCGGGTCTGTTGAAATGAAGCCATGGTATGGTACGCCCAACCATGTTATATCTTTTCTTAACATTTGGAATATGGGGCTTGTGTAAAAGGTTACAAACCTATTCCAAATCAGACAAGTGCTACTTTGCAGGGTATACCAAAATGTTGGGTATTCCTCCCTCACTATACCGAGGCAAATAGTTTTGCCGTGAAACAGTGTGCTTTTGAAGAGAATGGTTCTTTCAAAAAGGTGAGTGGGAGAATAGTGCAACTCGACGAGATAAATAGTATCTTCGTCATCAGATCAAAGGAAAGAGACCTTGGAAGTAATTCCAGAGTTTCCTACTGCGACTAATACGGAAGTCTCTATAATAAAATGTATGAACTTCGGTCGAACTTGCAGCTGAACCACGTAGGCAAGGCTCGTGCAAACCTCTCAGGTGCGCAGACGAGATATTGTTGTTAGACAACATTATACCTACGATACACAAGGGAGCGTTGCTGGGCCCTAACTCCGGAACTGGCTAAATGCCAATACAACCCGAGTTAGTTACCATATAAGTGATTTGAGATTAAAACCTTGATACACCTTTCGGAAGACTTAGAGTCTAACGAATATTTATGGAACTTAAAACTGATACGGATAAAAACAATTTATCCATAAAGCTCAACTTGTTGAAATAACAAGTTCAAGAGTTGACTACAATGAGGTTGTTTTCATCGTAGCGATGCTTAAAGTCGGTTCGGGTTGAACTAGCAATTAATACATATTTCAATCATGAGATATGAAACATGGATGACAATAGGATTTCCATCTGATGGGAATGAAACCAAGGACTTGCATGTGTTACCGTCCAAGGCATTTTGTCTATCCAGAGGATGCTAGTAAGGGTGCAAACTTCAGAGTTCCAGCGATGGACAAAAGAGAGCAAAATGGAGTTGGAATCTTTGTGCTTTGATGAAATGGTCAAAGGGGTTTGACTTCATCAATGGGTAACGAAGATGCTTGTAATTCAAGAAAGTAAGTGGGAGCGTAATAATATTTCTAAAAACCTTGTGTGCTTGACACATTATTAATTGGAAATAAATTTCTTGACACAAATTAGGACTTCATTTGAAAATAGTTTTTTGATGAAGTGCTTAGGCTAAATAGCCTCAATATTAGGCATAATGATCTATGGAGATAGATTTACCTAATAGGGCTAAGCAATGAATACATATTGACAAGGTGCTAAAACCTTTTAGCATTTAAAACCGCCAAGGAGTAATTCTTGCCGGAGTCACATGCAAGAGTTTTTTGCAAGACTCGGTGTCCCAAAACACCGATAAGCAAAATACATGATGCAGATTCCACACACTTTTGTGTTTGGATTAATCATGTATTCCATGGTATGTAAAACAACCAGATATGTCCGATACTCCCAAGGTGTTGCGAGTATGGATACTAAAGTGATCAAAGTACTGATCGTGGGACAACAGTGAAAGATGTCATTGAGTACTAGAGTAAGTACTGATGATATGTTTTTTCGCAAGTGGAGATCATGAAGAGTTCATAGTAAAATGTTACATCGATACAGTCTTCATCTTTTATCCATGCGATTTTCAATTTAAGATAAGGGTTTTGTGTAATATACAATATGGTGGCACGGTAGTTGGAAATTGTTTCCAACAGGATACTGTGGCGAATTCTATAACAAATGCCTAAGTATGTTGACGCTTTAGAAGCGACAAACAAGATGTTGAATCATATAGTTCATTCATGAACTTAGTATGGTTCCAAGATGGCTTTTGTCAATGGGACACTACTGCAGGTAGTTTCTCCATAACTCAGTCTGAGGAATCCAGGTTCGACCTGTGATTCACATACATAAAAGCCAAGTCCGCACAAAATATGAATTTTGTGAAAGCGTGAAAACGCGAGGATATGCAGAGATAGACACAGAGCTGAAGTTGTCAGATCCGATGGACATCAGGCTATACCACATGCGAAGCATTTTTTACACAGGTATGCCATATGTGTAAAGTGCATTAGCATTAACTAGATTATTGACTCTAGTACAAGTGGGAGTCTGTAGGAGATATGCCCTAGAGGCAATAATAAATGCTATTACTTATCTCCATGTTCATAATTATGTTTATGTTCCATGCTATAACTGCCATGGTTCTCGAGTCTGCAATAACACGAGGCTCGGAAGAAGACTCATATGCACATGTGGAATAATAAACGGTAAGAAGTATTCCTAGTCTGGCCTCTAAGACTAGCTCAAGTGTTGCATGATATTCTGTTTTCCTGGTCATGGGCATGTCTATGCCAGCAACTTTGAGGGCACAATGTTAAGAGAACATTTGTGTTGAATCGACCCGGATTGATGTTATGCTATGAGATTCTTTCGTCACAAGTTTAATGGTACATAATACAGAGATGGTTAACGTTTGCATGATTCCTTAGACCGTGAGAGTATCGAGTTTCTTCATGCTTGCTTCATGAACTTTGGGGTTTGTTAAACATCATCCGTAAATGAGTGGCTATTATGGCGGCTTACGGGTTCATGGAAAAGTATGTCAAGTAACTTGATAGCTCAAGATTGGGATTTGCTCCTCCGACGATGGAGAGATATTCTCGGGCCCTCTCGGTGTTACGGTATTCATAATCGTCTGGCCAGACACCTTGTGATTTGATCACTGGGATGCCAGAACACGGAAACGAGAAAAGAGAACAAAACCGGTAACGAGGTAACTTGCATGGTGGACAAATTGTTCGTCCATGGGGATGCAATAAATCTCACCTCGGGTGTTTGTGACATATCGTGAAGCAACAGGAATAGCTCACTGCAACTGGAGGTTCACTCGAATATTTATTCGTGTGGGTATAGGGGTCAATATGGGTGTCCACGGCTCCAATGTTGATCATTGATCGGAAGGGGTTCCGGGTCATGTCTATACTTCACCGAACCTATAGGGTCACACGCTTAAGGGTCATCTATCTGCTGAATACTAGACAGGGAGTCTGAGAGAAAATCATCGAAAAAGTTTCGGACACCGAAAAGTTTCGGATAGCGGAAAAGTTCCGCAGAGAGAGGTCACCGGATGAGTTTCGGTGAAACCGAAAAAGTTGTTTCGGGGTATGCCATTAAGTCAAAATGGTTTCGGCACATGCCTAATAATTCTTGGAGGGTGCCAGAATCATTCTGGAAACTTTTTGGAATTTTCAGAAATAAAAACCGGAAATGTTCCGGAGCTGCCGGAACCGGTTCAAATGCTTTTCGCAGATGAAAATCACTAAACTGAAATTGTTCAAGAACGCGTTGAAAATCATTATGGTGGTTACTGGAAATGTTCTAAGCCCACATAAATATTTTCAGTTCGAACGGACGCTGAAAAATGTCGTCGTGAATAGTGAAAGTGCTTTTTGGGATATTTTATGGAAAGCCACCTTTTGGGACTTGCCCAAAAGATCTAGGGATGACATGGAAGGGTGGGAACCTCCTTTCT
>NC_041392.1:555942292-555943822 GCF_002162155.2 Triticum dicoccoides | reverse complement strand
CACTCTTTAGGTCCTTGGGAAGGACTCCATTTCATGTGGGTTTTGTGTTTTCTTGTAAAACCACCCCACCCCTTGGGATTTTCTATAAATAGAGGTGGAGGGGCAGCCCTCCACTCTCATCCCTTGCTCTCATACACATGCCATGCATTATATGTCTTCTTCTCTCCCTCCCACGAAAAGAGTTTCGTAGAGCCGTAAGGCTGTCTAGGTTCCGGCAGGAACTAGTTCTGGACAGTGAAGCTCTGCCGGATAGATGACATCGTATGTGTGCAACTTTGTAGAGAGATCGTAGTTTCGGTCTTAGTTCGTGAGTGCCTCCCGGAGGGCTGTCCGAGTAACCGTCCGAGTTTCGAAGGTCCTCCCAAAGGGCTGTCCGGGTGACCGTTCGAGTTTCGAAGGTCCTTCCGAAGGGCTGTCTGCGACACCGTTCGTGGGGCTGTTCGACCGCCTCCCGGAGGGCTGTCTGAGGAGCAGATGAGGTTATACATCCTCGCAGTTGGGAGGTTGTAAATCCTAGCTGCGGGGATCTGCACCGCCGTTCGTCATCGACTCTACTTCTGCTGCGCTATGAGTCGGTAACGAAAAAGATCAAACCATGTATGCAGTCTTCGTAGTGGTCCTGGGTTGGTGCGTAGCTCAGAATTTTTTTTCCTGCTATGTTACCCTACACCCTTGCTAAGCCACACCCGGTGCGTGACACCGTGAGTAGCCCCGAGCGCAGCGGAGGTCATAGGAGATAGTCTTTGAGACCTCTGGCTGGCTCCTTTTCTCCGTAGTGCCTTCCTACCTGAATCTGCTTTATTGCCACCGACCTCTTGGATTTTTTATCGGTAGAGGGTATATTTTCGTGGGCCCCCCAGCTCACCCATACCCCATAGCCTGCTATTCAAGAGCTAAAGGGGAGCCATGACTTGTCTCTGCGCCTCCTGAAGAGTCGCGCCTGACGTCGTCTTGTCAACATGGATCAAGAGCCCGTTTAGTTTTCCCCATCATGATGAGGGCACCTTGATTCCCGCGCCCATGTCTCAAGGCGTGGTAACTGCATGGGACATGGGGTGCGTGTCATGTCGTGATGCCTAGATTTCCGGAGTTTACTATGATTGTCATAAGAAAGGTGGGAGAGGGGTAAGATTCCCCACTCTGCCTCCATCTTCTTCCCCATATTTCCACCGAGCCCTCAGTTCTTCATTTCCTCCATTACGACTTATATGATCCTCGCTCCCCTAGATTCCTCTCCCAAGCCAGAGAGAATGCCGAAGTCGAAGACCGGCTCATCCTACGGTCGTGGCAGTGGCGTCGCTCAGGCGACC
Organism: Triticum dicoccoides; assembly: GCF_002162155.2. Taxonomy (NCBI): domain Eukaryota; kingdom Viridiplantae; phylum Streptophyta; class Magnoliopsida; order Poales; family Poaceae; genus Triticum; species Triticum dicoccoides. The sequence goes on along the minus strand of NC_041392.1, from coordinate 555,942,512 downwards.
AAGGACGCTGAGTGAAAGCGGAAGAGGGAAACTGCTGTCGCAGACGAGCCACGGAAGATAGCCAATGACACCACGGGCAAGTGGTTTCCTTCCACTTCCTGGGACGTGGAGGTCAGGAGGCTGAAGGCAAAGGCGACATTCTCTTCGACCCTGAGATATCAGATTCCTTCAGCTGGAGAAGTTCCTCCGATGCGTGCTCCATTTTGATTACTTCAGCCAC
>NC_041392.1:555941302-555942083 GCF_002162155.2 Triticum dicoccoides | reverse complement strand
TTTTCTTCTTTTGTTGCCAACTCCATCACTTGAATCCCACCGGAATCCTTCATATCGCCAATTTCATCACTTTTTGTGAGTGTTATTTGGGGACCGCCCCCACTTAGATTTGTTTTGCCATCTCTTCTATATCAGGCCATAGATGAATGGTAACGCCATCCTCGACCTTGGTGGGGTGACCCTTCAGCTGCGGCCTTCCAACAAGTTCTTCCCAGTTGACCTCCTTGGTCGATGCGGGCTTGGCACAAGAAATGGTTCTACGTGTCAGATCTTGGTGATAGTTTGCCTGCCCACTTCGGAGGAGCCCCGCAGCATCTCCGATCTTGGGAGCGTCTGGACGCCCTTTCCGATGACACCGAGCTGCCGGTCGATGTGATCTGCATGGCCCTCGGCAAGGACACGACCGAGCGGCCGTTGCACCATGACGTGGTCGTCGTGGCCCTCGTTCACGCGGAGCAACGAGGCATCTTTGTTGTTGCCCCTTGCAGCAACAGTGGCCCACAGCCGTCGACGGTCACCAATGTGGCGCCTTGGGTGACCACGGTCAGCGCCGCCACCGTGGACCGCATGTTCCCGGCGAAGCTCAACCTCGGCAACAGACTGGTGCTCATCGGCCAGTCATTGTACAACGTGAGGGCCGACGTCGAGAGGAGTGTGGCGCTCGTCCATACCAACTGCAGCGAGCCGGAGGACCTGACGCTCGACAAGGTGATGGGTGGGATTGTCGCCAGCCGCAAGTTGGGTGGCGAGATCAAAGTCTCTGGCGTGGTTTCGTGCAGAT
>NC_041392.1:555874855-555941041 GCF_002162155.2 Triticum dicoccoides | reverse complement strand
CCCTGCACCCTGCATCCCTAGGCGTCCCTGATGGGGGCAGCCGCTCCAGCCCAAGTCTCCCGATGATGGGACGATGCTTCGAGTCGTACTAGTACAAATGTCCATGTATTGCAACAGGCATAAAAACTCGCAAAACCTAATCCATGTACTATTACTCTTGATTTTTTTACATTCGGTTCTGATAAACATAGATAATAAGGTTACATTGATTATTACTTTTTGAAGTCCGGATTTTGGACGTTAAGAAGCCACCTTAGCTTTCTTCAATGCCAAAAGGAACCGCATGCGTCTCCCACATTTTTTTGCTGCCAACAGAGAAATCAAGAAATACCTTATCCAATCCATAATACTACATGGATATCGTTGAAACCTCCTTTCGCCAATACATCCAGAAATACGCGTCCATGGGCTGAAGCCCGTTCACAGTAGCCATGCCATGTCCCGGCCAAAGCTCCAAAATTTTCGAGTATTTAACCAAAAACTATCATAATTCATGGAAATGTGTCCAGAAACTACCACTTTACATATTTGTGCCAAAAACTACCATTTTTTTTCTAATCTTTGACTAAAAACTACCACATCGCAAAAATGCCCGATTCACCTCTTTTAAACGTCTTTCTAATAGGATGGGCCCACAAGTCAGGTTGACCCTCTTCTTCCTCCTCTCTCTTTCTCTCTTTGGCATTTCTACAAACACCTCGTGTGCACCTGCAAGCCACCTCTACCGCCGACCACGGCCGGCGCTCACTCACGCACGACGGCGCACACGCTCGCCGGCGGCAGCTACGCGCAGCTCACCTGGAGCATGGCTCACGCATGGTCCATTTTCAGCGGCGGCGGCGGCGGCTACGCGCAGCTCACCTGGAGCATGGCTCAAGCATGGTCCATTTTCATTTCCACAGCCTAGTCTCGTGGCTCTCGACTCCCGTGGACGACGCGGCCGCAAGGGGCCAACACTAGCGCCTGCGGCGGAGGAGGCGAGGGACCGGGCGAGGCTCCTGCTGGACGTGCTCTGCGCCATCCTCCACAAGCTCGACCACATCGAGATCCTGACCGGCGTGGGGCAGGTGCGCCGCTCCTGGTGCCGCGCCGCACGCGACGTGCCCGCGCTCTGGCGCCGCATCGACATGCGCGGCCACGCGGACATCCACGAGCTCTACCTCCGCGGCTAGCTGGTGCTCTCGCCCACGCACGGCCGGCGCGGCTGCTGCTTGTGCCCGTCGCGGCCGGCACCGCTGCTTCCCATGCGCACCTCGGCCTCCACCACTTGGAGCTCCAAGCTGACCAGTAGCATGCCCGCATATGGGGCCGCCGCAGCTCACGCCCGTGCGCGGCCGACGCGGCTGCTGCTCGCACCTGTCGCGGCCGGCACCGCTGCTGCCCATGCGCACGTCGGCCTCCACTGCTCCGAGCTGACCCGACGGCCTCGGCCCGCACGCCGGCGCGCTCGTGCTTCACCGGCTCGAACATCAGTTAACGGCGGCGGCGGCGGGGGAGTGGATATGCCGGCTCAACACTTACATGCGGGCCAGGCCTGTCATAAGTGCGTTTAAAATGGACGAATGGGTCGATTTACAGACATGGTAATTTTTAGTCAAAGATTAAAGAAAAAGTGATAGTTTTTGGCACAAACTTGTAAAGTGGTAGCTTCTCGACACGTTTCCATGAACTGTGGTAGTTTTTTGTTAAATACTTAAAATTTTCAATCTTGATATTGGCATGTTCACGCCCCGCACGGGGAGCTCGCCGTGCTTGACGTCAGCTGGCCGTCCTCTAGACGATCACCGGCATGCACTGGGCATAGTGCAAAAGTTATGTAGACAATTCACTCTCCATTAATTAATAGCACTGATGGAACAGCGCAGCGGAGCCGATCATAGTCCCGTTCTCCACATGCAAATTTAATCCAGCCACCATATGATTTACAATGCTCATATAGCCGATCAAGTAGTTAACGATTGTACCTTCTCAGACGTTTCAAAATCCTTTATTGGCACAGGGTAGTTTTTTTCAAAAGTACCGTACGCATCAATAGCCACCCGATCGAGATCTCCTGTCACCTGCAACCCCGTCTCCCGCAACCGTCGCCCGCGCCCGTAGCCCGCAATGGTTCAACTGGCTCGCCAAGATCGGGGTCGTCTTCACCTTCTTCATCCCCAGCAGTGGTGGCAGGTTTCCGTAAAAAAAAGCAGTGGTGGCGGGGGGTGCGCCGCAAGGGGGAGCAGCAACCCGCCCCCATCAAGCTAGAGCCGCTCTGCACGCCAGGTCGCCGCGCAGCCGCCGCCGAGGATCTTGTTTCGCTCTCTATTCGTCGGCGGGAGCAAGAACGCCACGGCCGCCCGCTCCAAACCCTGCTTCCGCCGCCACCACCGTAGCCGTCGCAGGCGATTGCTCCCACATCATGTTCACGCCAGGTCGCCATCACCAGGTAGACATTTTGGTTTTAGCCCAGCCAGGTTCGACCTTCACTTGTGCACGGCCACACCCACTCCTTCCCAGATTCCTCCCCTGTACATATCCGTCAAGTCTTTCCCAATTCCCAGTTATGCCATCTGATGTCCACGTCCAACGACCAGTACAAGTGCAAGTGTTGGACGTTGTTGCCTACTAGTACCGGTTCCTTTTGTGTTCAATGAATCTTGACTTCATGATGGACAGCAGTAGTGCAGAACTAGCACTTGTTCATGAATCTTGACTTCATAGTGGACGACAGTAGTGCAGAACTCATAGCACAAGCATAGTACTGGTCCTTTATGTACCTATATGATTCAAGGAAGAATGTGCAGAGGTGATGGCATGTTATTTCTAGCCGAAGTTCTTGGAGAAGGTGCTGAAGGTTATGCATGAGGCGGAGCAGCAGAACAAACAAGAGGAACTTGACAAGCAGCAACACAACTAGTAGAAACTTGAGAAGCAGCTGCGTCGTCAGTGGAAATTGTGCTGAGTACTTCAGTGTTCCTAACCCTCAAGCAGAGAAGCATTCTCCTACTGAAACCTCCCTTGATGAATCAGCAGTATCCTTAGCCTAAGTATCGCCACTACTCATGAACCTTCAGACTCCAACAACCTTCGTCCAAAGTACTCCTAAAATTCCTGAAAAAATCTCATTTTCCTGTCGATAGAAGAATATATTTTTTAACCTATCTACCTCTCCTAATAAGTTCAGTTGTAGATCTATGAGGTCAAATTTTCTTGGTGGTACTATAAAATTGCTGAAAGAGAATGCATCTCCGTTCAGAAAAGTAAAGTTTAAAAATGAATGATATTTTTGTAGAGTACGCATTTGCGTCACAGCATGCTGCCTCTCGATGGTGTTTTCTGATAGTTTAGTTACAAACACCGCGGTAACCTTGACCCGGCAAAAAACATTTGCTAAAAAACACACTCGATAATTTCTCTAGTGGTTAGTAGCGACAAATTTGTATGTGTCTTCTGATGACTGAAGCTATGGATGTACTTCTTGTACTCCCTCCGTTTCAAAATAGATGACCCAACTTTATACTAAAGTTAGTATAAAGTTGAGTCATCTATTTTGGAACGAAGGGAATATGTAATAGTTGAACATTTGCTATAACTTTGAGTCGGAGGGAAAAAATGTTGAAAACATACCTCCTGTGACTTATATGAAAATAGTATGATAATATATGCCCCACGGACATGATAAATCAGATGCAAATACCATGGTATTTTGGACCCAAGGAAAAAGTTGCTAAAAGCATACACACGGTAAATTTTATGTAAGTAGCATGATAATATATGCACCACAAACCTGATAACTTAAGTGAAAACACCATGGTGACTTTGACAACTGGGAAGAAAATTATTGAAAAGAACCCACGTTGATTTCTGAGTAAATAGCATGGTAACATACACACCGCAGACCTGATAACTTGGGTATAAACACCAGGTAACTTTGACCATGTTAAAAAAATTGTTGAAAAGGTATCCTTGATAACTTCTGTGTAAATAGTATGATAACATACGCATCACAGACCCGATTACTTAGGTGAAAACATCATGGTAATTTGGACACAAGCAAAAAAATTGTTAAAACGTACCACCGGTAACTAATGTGTACATAGCATGGTAATATACGCACCACATAGCTGATAATTTATGTCCAAACACCATGGGACTTTTCAACCCATGGAAAAAAGGTTGATGAAACATACCTCGTAATTTTTGTGTAAATAGCATGATATTTTAAGCACCGCAGACCCGATAACTTACGTACAAAAACACCGCGGTAACTTAGGCCAAGGAGGGAAAAAAGTTGTTGAAAATATACTCCCAGTCACTTATGTGAACATAGCACGGTAATAAACGAACCGCATACTCGATAATTTACATACAAATGATAACTTTGGCCAACGAGATAAAAAAGTTGCTAAAAAAAACATCTCCTCCCTCCCCCACTTTCGATAACTCATATGAAAATAACTCAATAATATATGAACCACATACTCGATAATTTACATACAAGCACTACGGTAACTTTTACCAAGGAGAGAAAAAAATTGTTGAAACATATACCCCCGATAACTTATGTGACGGTAATATACAAACCACATACCCCATACCGTATGTACAAATATCGTGGTAACTTGACTAGGGGATTGAAAAGCATCCCCTGATAACATGTGAAAATACCATGGTAATATATCAACCGCATACCCAATAACTTACGTACAAACACCATGGTAACTTTGACTAAAGTGGAAAAAAGTTGTTGAAAAAACATAACCGGGTAACTTATATCAAAACAACAGGGTAATATTCGATCCCATCTCAGGAAGGTACAAGTAGTGCACAAGTTGAAAGAAATCAATTGATGTGGTGTAGCCCAGTTGGTTATTGTAGCTAAATTAATTGTGGGAGGTTGTGGGTTCGATTCCCCTCCTATTGCATTTTTTCGCTTTTTTCAAACTGCAAGCGTGTGTGTGCAGAATCGCTACGGGCCCGCCCCCCAGCAAGGCAATCTGGGTGGCCCAAAAAATCGGGAGAAGGGAGGGGTTCGTGCGGGGGGATCGGGATGGCCCAGAAAATTGGGAGATGAAGTGATGGGTTTCCGTATGAGGGGGTGTGGTGGTTTTTGCAATCTGGCACACGGTTGCCATTTTTTGGGCATTTGACATATTCAGATCACCTAGAACATCAATGAGGTATTTAAATCCTATATGGCCCAAACACATAACGAAAATGTACAATTAATCAAAGAATGATCCGAAGAATCCCTGCTGTTCACCGTGCCGACCATCATTGTCAGTAGCTCATGATTCACGAAATTTGAACCAAAAGTTTAGCAATTAAAGTCACACATCTTTTGCATCATGATAGATGACAATGAAAGCACTCACTCGACGCAATTGACCAGGAAGTAAGAAGTGTAGTTTTTGTACTCATGACGAGACAAGTAAACACCTCTCCTTTCAATGCAAGTTTATGCGTTTTATATGCCCAGTCATCCAAATAGCACCAAATTTGTATCAGTCCATAAGGGTTGCCAATATATATGGTCACTGGCTTGACGAAATACCAAATACTTTTAGTACGCTAATACAGGTGGGAGCGTTTGTCTTATTATGGTCGCTTTGGCTATGTAGAAAGATTGTGTTTTTAATGAAAAAAACCTCTTCTCTTATGTAGGTTATTTACCGTTGTACGCACTGGCTTCGTATGTGGTCTACGCTATAACGAACGTAGTATCAGTCGCTGTTTAAGGCGGTGTGTATGCAGTTGGAGCAGGTGGCCAGGGAGGTTTGTACCCAACATGGATGGCACGTGGCAACATAATCTCCGGATCGGTCCATCTCCTTCATCGACATTGGCATAGTTTCGGACTCATATAGTTTTATTGTTGCCAACTTGTCGTTTTTTTCATATACTTTGTTAGACTGTTTGTTTAAGGCTATGTATATTTTAGCTATGCAGAAACCGAATATTACTCATGCTTCGTATTCATTTAATGCTACATTGAATTAATAAAAGTGCCTTTATCGAAAAAGCACTCACCATGTTTGGAGTTAGATATGTCGAAAAATAGAATAATGCGACACCTTGAGTACTTACCAAGCTTACAGTGAAAGGGTATGGTCTGAACATATTTATTTGGGTTAAACATGGAACTGATAGTAGGCTGTTAAAAGAATATCGTGTACTTGATAAAGAAAAAACAGGTATATCAATCAAGCACCTACGTTACCCTGTTCTCAGATTCTCAGACTCATCTTATACCCAGCAATGAGCCAAAGCCGGAGTTTCGTTGGAAGAAGAATGTCCATTCATGTTTAATTTGCACTGGTTTCCATACAAATTGAATTCTAGAGAAAATAGAAAAGATCCCGGGACAACCCTCCTCGTGTAAATTGCACACAATGAGAAGGCTAAGAAGGTCTGATAGAAAAATAATTGCATGGAAAGCTCATATAATTATACTATAGAGTCATGAAGAGACAAAAAAGTATATTTGATTCAATAGATTGAAAGTGCATAAAAAATATATATATTCTCGAATACGCACGAATGTGTGTATTATATCATAAAGAAGGGGTGGGTAGAGAGCCCAAATCCACCGTTGAGTTACATTTTTAGTACATCATGAGCTGAGCTCCTACATCTGCATGAAACAAGAAAGACCCTATGGCTACTCGCCTCGCGCCCACCTCGATAATTCCACAGCTATACCATTCCAGTCATATTTAAGCAGTGATGAAGCTATGTACCTAGGGTAGGGCCATGGACCTGTCCAAACTGACCTACCCAAGGACACCTCCAGAAGAAATCACATTTCAATCGACTTGGCGGTGTTTCACTCGACGGACTCGAAGACACCCGACCAAGAAGCAACCACTCGACCAAGATCCAACCACCCGACGGCCAGGAGACCTAAAGTCACTCCGCACGCTAACAGTCGGTCATTAAGTAGCTTTTATGGTCATCATAGCACTTTATTAGGGGCGTTACCAGTAACGCCCGACCTTAATGTACTTAAAACCCTGCATAACTGAGGGCCGGAGGGGTCTGGCGGACTCTATATAAGCCACCCCCCTCCTCAGTGTAAAGGGTTCGCACCCTTGTAATTCATACACGCATAATCCAGTCGACCGCCTCCGGGCTCCGAGACGTAGGGCTATTACTTCCTCCGAGAAGGGCCTGAACTCGTAAACCTTGCATGCTTACAACTTCTCCATAGCTAAGATCTTGCCTCTCCATACTTACCCCCTACACTACTGCCAGACTTGGAACCACGACAGTTGGCGCCCACCGTGGGGCAGGTGTTTTAGCGTTTGTTGGAGGAGTTGCGACCTTTTCCGACCCGAATCATCATGATTTTCGGCGGAGTTTTGGTGGAGGGCCGCGAGATCCGTCTCGGTGCGCGCACGTTCATCGTCGACGACTCTGCTTGGCTCCAGGAGGCTCCACTCGACGTGGACGCACTCCCTGTTCGCGGGGCAACGCACTTTAGCGCGTGCGTCCGCGACGTTCTCCTGCGGCAACCGTCGACCCCCTACCGGTCGGCTCCTGTGTTGTCCTCCCTCCCCGTTTCCCGCCGGCGCAAGCGCTCCGGTCGGTCGAGACTTCAGCGGTGGGTGAGACACGCGGTGGCACGTCAGTCGGCCATCCCGCAAGTCGTGGTGATCGAGCCCGACGAATCCCTCTATGGCCTGTTCGACCTGTCGACTGGCTCCGCAGAGACCGCATCCGAGTGCGACAGCAGCGATCCGGCGGCGGAGGTTCTGATGGTCGATGGACCGCCCAGTCCTCCCGGTTTTCCCCGCACCGATGGAGGCGCGGGTGGAGGCGACCCGTCGCGTCCCCATGAGGAGTATCTTCCCGAGCCTCTCACGTCGCTGCAGAGAGAAGAACTTCGCCGCGGGAACGTGGATGCACTGCACACTCCTATTGTTGGAGAAACCCCCGAGGCTCGCGCCTTGGAAGACGCGCGCCTGGCAAACTTGGCCGAGCGCACTCGACTGGAGAACCTCCAACGAGCACTCGACGAGCGTGCGCGACAACGAGTTCCCGAATCCAGTCGATGTCAGCTCTTCCCGCCCCCGCAGGTATATCGAACTTCGATTCAGAATTTAGCAGCTGCGGCCCGTATAGCGGAGTCGATTCAGCCTTCCCGGTCGGAGGCTGGCAGAGGCTTGCTGCAGATCAGAGTGTTACTCCGGGCAGCAGGAGACCAGAATTCCGCTATTTCCTAGTCGCGGAACATGATTCACAGCAGATCCGTTGCCGCGGACACAGTCCAGTCGAATCATAGCCCGAGATCGCCCCCGAGGCGTGAGGGACGTGGAGACCGGCGTGACCAGTATGGGAACCATGAGCAGTATGATCACCAAGTCGATCGTGACGGTCGATGTCGAGTGCCCACGCCTCCCCCGAGGAGCGGGTCGTATGTGCCTCGCCAGCAGGATGACAGGCGCCCTCATGGTGGTAGGCGAAGGATTCCAGTCGACCCCAGAGGGCCAGGCTTTGATGCGAGATCCATTCTCGTCCAAGGTTTGGTCGACAGGAACAGGGCTCACCGAGAAGGTCACGACAGAGATGCACCTACCAGCAACAGAGTACATGTTTCGGGGCCAGAGTGCTTTAATAGAGCCATCAGGGCCGCTGTGATTCCTCCCAACTTCAGGTTGGCGACTGGAGTCAGTAAGTTCACTGGCGAGTCCAAGCCCGATACTTGGCTTGAGGACTACCGAGTGGCCGTCTAGATCGGCGGCGGCAATGATGAAGTGGCCATGAAGCACCTGCCTCTCATGTTGGAGGGCTCGGTCAGAGCGTGGCTGAACCAGTTAGCACCTAGCAGCATTTACACTTGGGAAGATCTCTCCCGAGTGTTCGTCACCACATTTGAAGGCACATGCAAGCGACCGGCAGGGCTGACAGAACTGCGGTCTTGCGTGCAGAAGCCGAATGAAACTTTGAGGGATTACATCCAGAGGTGGATCACGTTACATCACTCGGTGGAGAATGTGTCTGACCACCAAGCAGTTTGTGCCTTCAAGGAAGGCGTCAAGTACAGAGAACTGAATTTGAAATTCGGTCGAACCGGAGATATGTCCTTGAATCGGATGATGGAGATTGCCACCAAGTACGCTAATGGTGAAGATGAGGATCGACTCAGGAGTGGCAAGCTCAAGTCAGTCGCCCAAGAAACCGGAGGAAATTCCAATCAGAAACAGAAGCGGAAAGCCGAGCCAGCGGCTCCCGAGGAAGCCTTGGCTTTAATCCAAGGAAAGTTTAAAGGGAAACCTAAAGGACCTTGGAACCCCAAAAAGGTTAAAGACCAGGACGGAAATGATGTGTTGGACTTACCATATCTCGTCCACACAAAGAAAGATGAAGAGGGTAATTTCATTTACCCGAAACATACCACTCGACAGTGTCGACTCTTGATCCAGCAGTTCCAGGGCAAGCAGCCCAAAGGTAAGGAAAAGGAGTCGGATAAAGTCGAGGGAAAAGAAGACAGTGACGACGGATATCCTCAGGTCAATTCCACTCTGATGATTATTGCCGATGTTGAAAGCAAAAGTCGACTGAAAGTTATTAGCCGAGAGGTGAATATGGTCGCTCCGGCGACACCTAGTTACCTGAAATGGTCTCAGACTGCCATAACATTCGACCAGTCCGACCACCCAACACACATCGCCACCCCTGGGAGGCAAGCTTTGGTGGTCGACCCAGTTGTTGAAGGCACTCGACTGACCAAAGTCCTGATGGATGGTGGCAGTGGTTTGAACATATTGTATGCTGAGACGTTGAAAGGGATGGGCATTCCGATGTCCAGACTCAGTGCCAGCAACATGAGTTTCCATGGAGTCATTCCTGGGAAGAAGGCTGAATCACTCGGCCAGATTGCTCTTGATGTGGTTTTCCGTGATTCCAAAAATTACCACAAAGAAAAGTTGACATTCGAAGTTGTAGACTTCCAGAGTGCCTACCACGCTATTTTGGGGAGGCCGGCTTATGCACGCTTCATGGCCCGACCATGTTACGTGTACCTCAAATTGAAGATGCCTGGCCCCAAAGGTGTGATCGCTATTACGGGCAATCGGAAGAAAGCGGAAGAATGTTTTTAGAAAGGTTCAAAGATCGCTGATGCTCAGATGGCAGTGGTGGAGTTGCAGGAATACCAGAAGACTGCAGACCCGAGTGATTTGTTGCGAGCCAAGAAGTCTGCTACAGAGTCAGCTTTTCAGTCGACTGGCGATACGAAGACAGCTCACATCCACCCGACCGACCCCAGCGCTGCTCCAACTCATATCTCGAGAACACTCGACTCCAAATAGGAAGAAGCGCTCATCCAGTTCCTCCGTGAGAACTGGGACATTTTTGCATGGAAGCCCTCTGACATGCCGGGTGTTCCCAGGGAGCTGGCTGAGCACCGCCTAAGAGTCGACTCAAAAGTAAAACCTGTCAAGGAACATCTCCGACGGTCCGCCGTCCATAAGAGAAAGGCCATTGGCGAAGAGGTGGCTCGGCTCTTAGCGGCGGAGTTCATCCAAGAAATCTACCACTCCGAGTGGCTCGCCAATATTGTCATGGTCCCCAAGAAGGACAAGTCACTTCGCATGTGCATTGACTTTAAACATATCAATCGGGCCTGCCCGAAAGATCATTTTTCCTCTCCCCCGCATCGACCAGATAGTCGACTCGACTACGGGATGTGAGCGACTGTCTTTTTTAGACGCCTATTCCGGGTACCATCAGATCCGTCTGTATAGACCTGACAAGATCAAAACAGCTTTCATCACTCCATTCGGGTGCTTCTATTATCTTACCATGCCATTCGGTCTCAAGAATGCCGAAGCCACATTCATGAGGATGATTCAGAAGTGTTTGCTCACCCAAATCAGTCGGAATGTGGAGGCGTACATGGATGATATTGTGGTCAAGTCACGGAAGGGTTCCGACCTGCTGACTGACCTTGCTGAAACCCTTGCTAACCTTAGAAGGTTTGATATCAAGCTTAATCCATCAAAATGCACATTCGAGGTTCCTGGCGGAAAGTTACTCGGTTTTCTCGTTTCCGAACGGGGAATCGACGCCAATCCAGAAAAAGTCGGTACTATACTCTGAATGAAAAGTCTTGTGCCAGTGCACGATGTTCAGAAGCTTACTGGTTGCTTGGCCGCCCTAAGTCGATTCATATCTCGTCTCGGTGAAAAGGCGTTGCCTCTTTACCGATTGATGAAGAAGTCTGACAAGTTCGAGTGGACTCCTGAAGCTGACGCAGCGTTCACAGAGCTCAAAGCTCTGCTCTCCACCCAGCCGGTGCTTGCTGCCCCAATCAGCAAGGAGCCTTTGCTGCTTTACATTGCAGCCACAGGACAAGTCGTCAGTATGGTACTTACGGTCGAGCGGGAAGAAGAAGAGAAAACCTTCAAAGTTCAACGCCCAGTGTATTATATTTCTGAAGTCTTGACCCCATCGAAGCAAAGATATCCTCATTATCAGAAGCTCGTATATGGGATTTATATGACCACAAAGAAAGTTGCCCACTACTTCTCTGATCATTCCATTACAGTCGTCAGCAACGCTCCGTTGTCAGAGATCTTGCATAACAGGGACGCAACTGGTCGAGTGGCAAAATGGGCGATTGAACTCCTTCCTCTAGATATCAAGTTTGAGGCAAAGAAAGCTATCAAGTCCCATGCAATCGCGGATTTCATCGCCGAGTGGATTGAACAGCAACTGCCGACTCAGGTTCACTCGGAGCATTGGACCATGTTCTTCGACGGTTCCAAGATGCTAAATGGTTTCGGCGCCGGAGTGGTGTTGGTCTCCTCCAGAGGAGATAAACTCAGATATGTTCTTCAAATCCACTTCGATTCCTCTAACAACGAGGTAGAATACGGAACACTTTTATATGGGTTGCACATGGCCATTTCACTCGGCGTCTGTCGCCTCATGGTCTATGACGACTTAGATTTGGTGGTTAATCAAGTGATGAAGGAATGGGACGTCAGAAGTCCAGCCATGACTGGTTATTGCAATGCAGTGAGAAAGCTGGAGAAGAAATTCGAGGGGTTAGAGCTTCATCACATACCCCGACTGAAAAATCAAGCAGCTGATGATCTGGAAAAAATAGGTTCCAAAAGAGAAGCCATTCCCAGCAATGTGTTTTTGGAACACATCCACACACCATCAGTCCAGGAGGATCCCTTCACTAAAGAGGCCCCGCAGCCAAAAAGCGCCACGGATCCGACTGAAGTTGAAGTTCCAGCTCTGGTCGACCTGATCATGGAAGTCTTGGTTATCACTCCCGTCTGGACAGAACCGTACATCGCGTACATCCTAAGGAAAGAACTCCCAGAAGACAAAGAAGAGGCTCGACAGATCGTCCATCGATCCAAGGCCTTTACAGTCATAAAGGGACAGTTATATAGAGAAAGCGCGACTGGGGTCGGCCAGAAGTGTATCACACCAGAAGAAGGTCAGATGATCCTTAACGATATCCACTCGGGGACCTGTAGTCATCATGCGTCCTCTCGGACCATTGTGGCTAAAGCATACCGAGTGGGGTTCTATTGGCCAAGAGCCAATGAGATGGCAAAAGAGATAGTCGACAAATGTGAAGGATGTCAGTATTACTCCAATATGTCGCACAAGCTCGCGTCAGCCCTGAAAACCGTCTGGCCCTTCGCTGTTTGGGGGCTGGACATGGTTGGACCACTGAGAACAGGCAGGAGCGGCTTCACTCATGTGCTGGTAGCAGTCGACAGGTTCACCAAATGGATTGAAGCCAAGCCTATCAAGAATCTTGATGCTTACACCGCTATCAGTTTCATCAGAGAGTTGATATTCAGATGTGGAGTTCCACATAGCATCATCACCGACAACGGGTCAAACTTCGATTCCGACAAATTCAGGGCCTCTTGCGCCTCTCAGGGCACTCGAGTCGACTATGCTTCGGTCGCTCACCCCCAGTCAAATGGGCAAGCAGAAAGGGCGAACGACCTGATTCTCAAAGGACTGAAACCCCGATTGATGCGCGATCTCAAGCACGCAGCAGGTGCATGGGTCGACGAGCTTCCATCAGTCCTTTGGCGATTAAGAACAACCCTGAATCGATCGACCGGAAGAACCCCATTCTTTCTGGTCTACGGAGCCGAGGCAGTCTTACCGAGTGACCTGCTTCACAACGCTCCCCGAGTCGAGCTCTACTCTGAAGATGAAGCAGAACAAGCCCGGCAGGACGCAGTCGACCTCCTAGAAGAAGAAAGAGAAATGGCCTTGATTCGATCGACCATCTATCAGCAAGACTTGCGTCGATTCCATGCCAGAAACATGAAGAGCCGAGCCTTCCAAGAAGGAGACTTAGTACTCCGAATGGATCAGCAAAAACCACACAAGCTCGCTCCTACTTGGGAAGGCCCCTTCATAGTCACCAGAGTCCTCCACAATGGAGCATACCACCTCTACAATGTCGATCACCAGACTGATGAGCCACGAGCCTGGAATGCGGAGCTACTCCGCCCCTTTTATACTTGAGATATCATTCAGATAAGATGTAGTAAGAAAAAACTCATGTAGTTTATTTATCAAAGACAAGAGCATTATAATTTTCCAGTGATTATTATTGTTTTTGTTTACGTAAGAAATCCCCCAGTGGGTGGCTTAGCTGTGAATCCGCTTCGCCTAAGTTTATAAAAACGATTTCCTACCGAGTGGAGAGCCAGCCTCCCAGTCGGAGTCTTAGCTGCGAATCTGCTTCGCCTAAGTTTGAAAAAAAATCCTACCGAGTGGAGAGCAGCCCTCCCACTCGGGGGCTTAGTTGCAGTCCAATACTTGCCTAAGTTCTCTCGCTTGAGGACTTAGCTGCAGTCAGGCACTCGCCTAAGTTTGAAAAAATCCTACCGAGTGGAGAGCATCCCTCCCACTCGGGGGCTTAGTTGCAGTCCATTACTCGCCTAAGTTTGAAAAACAAAAAATCCTACCGAGTGGAGAGCAGCCCTCCCACTCGGGGGCTTAGCTGCAGTCCAGTACTCGCCTAAGTTCTCTCTCTTGAGGACTCAGCTGCAGTCAAGCACTCGCCTAAGTTTGAAAAATAAAAAATCCTACCGAGTCGAGAGCAGCCCTCCCACTCGGAGGCTTAGCTGCAGTCCAGTACTCGCCTAGGTTCTCTCGCTTGAGGACTTAGCTGCAGTCAGGCACTCGCCTAAGTTTGAAAAATCCTACCGAGTAGAGAGCAGTCCTCCCACTCGGGGGCTTAGCCGCAGTCCAGTACTTGCCTAAGTTTTCTCGTTTGAAGACTTAGCTGCGGCCGGGTACTCGCCTAAGTACAAAACACATCCCGCTCTGCAGTAACAAGCTGCAGATCGACGGCCACCTCCTCCTTGGAGAGCTTCGCCACAAATACAACATGCACTCCATCCTGCTCTGCAGTAACGAGGTGCAGGTCGACTGCTACCTTCCCCTTCGGAGCTGCGCCACAAGTACAAAAAAGTTGTCTCGAAAGAAGAACTATTTCCACTCGATGGGGGATTCATAAAGATATTCAATGATAAACCGAGTTCAGATAAATCCTAAAGGGTCCGGACCACAGGTCAAAGTGCTCAGGCATTCAGCCCGAAAGAGTTTAACGATTACAAAAACCACTCGGCATTCCGAGGCAAATTTAAGGTGGGGCATAAAAGTTTGTTCACTCCGCGGGAGGAGGGCTGGCAGGCTCGACGAACTCGTCCAGGTCGACACCATCGGCAATCCGAGTGGCGGCAGCAATGAAAGTCTCCATAAAAGTTCGGAAGTCGTGCTTTTGGGTGTTGGCGACCTTGATTGCGGCCAGCTTATCTTGTCGCACCTCCTTGCAGTGGACACGAACCAAAGACAGAGCCACATCAGCGCCACACCGAGCAGAAGACTTCTTCCACTCCTGCACTCGGTCAGGGATTCCGTTAAGTCGAGTCATCAGAGACTCAAGATCGTTTTGGAGTGTGGCCTCTGGCCAAAGTGCCGGGTCGATCCGTGACATGGCGACCTTCAGTCGAGCCAAGTAGTCCACGGCACCGTCGATGCGAGATTCCAGTCGGAGCAGATTCATGGCAGTTTCATCTTTCACGGGAGAGTTGATTGGATCCAAACCTGGTTCGATCCGCCCAGTCTCCTCTTCAAAGTTCTGACAAAACTCTGCATTCACGATCCAAGGATAAGTCAATTTTTGTACACTGAGTCGACATAAAAAAAAATCAGTCGGAACAGAATGTGCACCTTCAAGCTTGATGAACAACTTCTTGGCAAGACTTCTCAGATAGCTCTCCAGATCATCCCTCCTGCGAGCAATGCTTTCCATTTTCTCACCCTGAACGAGATTCGCCTTCTTCTAGCGTGAGCACTCCTTGTTGGAGTCATTCAAAGCAGACTTCAGCCTGGTATTCTCTTCTTGCAACTGGCCGACCGAAGCCAGCTTCTGTTCGGCTAGAGCGACTCTGTCGTCAGCTTCCTTTCGGGCAGCAGCCAGATCCTGGTCCTTCTTTGCCAGAGCTTCTCTCAGCTTTTCTACAAAGAAATGGTGCTTGATTCAGAAAGAGCAGAAGGGTACTCAAGCCCAAGGCAAACCAGTCGACAAACTCATCTTACCATTGGCACTATCCTTAGCCTTTTGTAGCTCTGTCTTGGCCAGCTCCAAGTCAAGGTTCAGTTGGATCTACTGTTTCTCCAAATCAGCAAAGCGAGCTCCCAGATCACAAGATTTCTGCAATCAAAGAGGAGAAGTTATTTTACAGCGAAAAACAACAAAGGCAATAAATACTAAGACCACGGTCGACTGCCCGCAGTCCATCATAGTCTCGGGGACTACACCCAGTGGGTGCACTTTGCGTGCCCCCACCGGTTCTGATCCCACTCGACCGGCCTGCAGAAGTCGAGTCCAGGAAGTAAAAAAAAAGAGAAAGTAGAACTCAGACTACAGTCGACTGCAAGCAGTCCATCGTAGTCTCGGGGACTACACCCAGTGGGTGCACTTTACGTTCCCCCACCGGTTCTGATCCCACTCAACCAGACCGAGTGGAAGAGACAAACCACCAGTTTGGTTTATACATTCGAAAAAATACAACGACTACAGTTGATTGCCAGCAGTTCAGCATAGTCTTGGGGACTACACCCAGTGGGTGCACTCAGCGTGCCCCCACCGGTTCAAAAATTTCAATCGACACACCTAGTGGGTGTACAGATGCAAAGATTTTCGGAAAGAGTCTTCAGATATCATATCCTAACAGAACAAGCGGCGACCAACTAACCTGAACGTTGCTTTGGAGAGCCGAGCTGGCGTAGTAGGCAGCCTGACTGGCGTCCCGCACCATCTTCATCTTCTCCATCATGACGCCCGCCTGGCGTATAGCTTCCCTGGCAGCATTCACTTTGTCTTCTGGGACATGATGGGTCGCAAAAACTGAAGGTGGGTCGACAGGGGCCTGAGCAGTCGACGAAGAAGGCAAGGCACTCGACAGTGGCACGGCGAAGGTAACAGAACCCCGATTGGCGTCGCCAGTGTCCTGAACGACTGGTTCCGCCCTCGGCGTCGACTGTAGCGCCTCGCTTGCAGGAGCTTGCCTATTCTTCCTCGTCAAAGACCTCTCGGGCTCTTCATCATCATCGGGGAGGTCAATAATGTTGGGAGCTGTGCAAAGTTCAATTGCCAAAATCACGTCACCCAATGATGCACATTGCAGTTGAATCGACCGAACAAAGGCAGTATGGCAGAAATCATACCCAGATTAGAAGTGACCGCATCCTCCATCACCTCATCATCGTCCCTATAAGCTGAGGTCCCGGAAGTGGCAGCGCTGACGGTTCCAAAGTTCGTCCGGTTAAAACAAGAAAAACAAACGACGCTGAGCGTCGAGTGTATACAGAGGAAGACACTTACACAGAAGCGACGAGGATGTCAATCTTAATCTTCGGCAACACCTTTCGGATTTTCGGCTCCGCAACTTTGGGGTGCTTGGGCGCTTTCTCGGTCGGGGTTGGTTAAGATATCCGAGGACGCTTCAAAGATTGACCAGCTTGAGCGGTCGCCTTTTCACGGACGCTCGGTCGTTCTTGGGCAAGTTTGGATCGCCTCTCCCTGTGAGGAGGCGACTCAACTTCTTCTTTGTTGCTTGAGTCTTCGCTTTCTCCATCCTCTTCACCATCAGAAGTCCACTCGCCACTATCGCCGCCGCTCGCCTCGCCTTCCAAGTCTTGCCCTTGCTCTCCATTGGGCATCGAGTACATTTCAATGAGGGCCTGAAAAAATAACAATCAAAAGACATTCAGTCGACCGCAAATGGGACATCACATGGAGAGTCAGAAAGTTACTTACAGAAACATACCTGCTCCGGCTGACGCGAGTTGTCGAATGGAATCACCCTCCTGGATCCCCGAGGGTTGTTTTGTTGCCAGTGATTCCTCTCAACCAGCTCTCCAAGGTATCCTCACTGACCTCCTCCGGGTGGATCCGAGTGGTATCTTCGAGCCCAGAATACATCCACATAGGATGATCGCGCGCCTGAAGGGGTTGGATGCGTCGACCGAGAAAGACCTCTAGCAGATCCATCCCGGTCACTCCGTCGCGGACGAGCTGGACGATTCGTTCGACCAGCTCCTTGACCTGCGCCTTCTCTTCTGGAACTATCTTCAGGGGAGCAGGCTTCTCCACTCGAGCAAAGGGGAAGGAGGAAGCCCAGTCGACTGGCCAGGGGTCGGCTGATCCTTGCAGTAAAACCAAGTCGACTGCCAGCCCCGGACCGGGTCGGGAAGGATCATCGCTGGGAAGGTAATTTTGCTCCTCGTCTGGATCCCCATACCACCGCACATCTGGATCACCCGAGTCCTCTCGTCACTCGACTTGGTCTTTTTGACCGACTGGGAATGGCAAGTGAAGATATGTTTGAAGAGCCCCCAGTGCGGTCGACAGCCCAAGAAGTTTTCGCACATAGACACGAAAGCGGCCAGATAGACTATGGTATTCGGAGTAAAATGGTGGAGCTGAGCCCCAAAGAAGTTCAAAAAACCCCGGAGAAAGGGTGGGGAGGCAGCGAGAACCCACGATCTATGTGAGTTGCTAAGAGGACGCACTCACCCTCTCTGGGCCGTGGCTCAGTTTCGTCTCCCGGGAGCCGAGCCGACTTGTGGGGGATAAATCCCCCTTCCACCAGGTCGTCGAGGTCGTCCTGCATGATTGCCGAGCGGATCCAGTCGCCCTGGATCCAGCCCGCCGGCAGGCCGGACCTCGACGAGGATCCGCCCCAGTTGGTCCGCTTGCCCTTCGCCTTCGCGATTGACTTCTTCGCGCGTTCCAACGCCACCGTCTTGTCCTTCCCCAGGGTGGCAGTTCGAGCTCGAGCGGAGATCCGGCCACGAGACGGGAGCAAGGTTGGCGGAGAAATCAGGAGAAAACAGAGAGAGAATGGTGGCGTGCGGAACAGAGCCCCGACCCAACACCTTATATGAGGCTGCTTCCGAGTGGCTGACTGGTAGGCCCGGATGGCCCTGCCAAATCCCGTGGCAATCGCGCGCGCGATACATGGCGAAAAATGTGGCGCGGGGATCGAGGCGACTCTGCGCTATCCCATCCGTTTACTGCGGCCTCTCCCGTCCCGCGCGCTTCCCGAAATTTGGATCCCACGAAATCCGCGGGCTGCAGAACAACTCGTCAGACCGAAGATCTCCTCCACACCGTCACTCAGAACTCTTCAAGTATAAGAACTCACTCGACAAAACCTAAGAATGGGTCAAGGCGACTGGAAAGAAAGTTGTTGTCATCACTCTGGTCCATTGATCCGAAACAAGGTATGTTCACGACATGAAAAATGAATCGGAGATGTGCTCAAACACTTTCCCACTCAAACCTCGATCCATTCGGGGGCTAATGATGAAGCTATGTACCTAGGGTAGGGCCATGGACCTATCCAAACTGACCTACCCAAGGACACCTCTAGAAGAAATCACATTTCAATCGACTTGGCGGTGTTTCACTCGACGGACTCGAAGACACCCGACCAAGAAGCAACCACTCGACCAAGATCCAACCACCCGACGGCCAGGAAACCTAAAGTCACTCCGCATGCTAATGGTCGGTCATTAAGTAGCTTTTATGGTCATCATAGGACTTTATTATGGGCGTTACCAATAACGCCCGACCTTAATGTACTTAAAACCCTGCATAACTGAGGGCCGGAGGGGTCTGGCGGACTCTATATAAGCCACCCCCCTCCTCAGTGTAAAGGGTTCGCACCCCTGTAATTCATACATGCATAATCCAGTCGACCGCCTCCGGGCTCCGAGACGTAGGGCTATTACTTCCTCCGAGAAGGGCCTAAACTCGTAAACCTTGCGTGCTTACAACTTCTCCATAGCTAAGATCTTGCCTCTCCATACTTACCCCCCTACACTACTGTCAGACTTGGAACCACGACAATCAGTCCAGCCCTAAACCAAGCAGTCCCTTCCTCCACGATCCTCATGATGAGTCCAACCAACGAGGAAGATGTGCTATCGAACACAATGGCGTTGCGATGTTTCCAGAGTTCCCATAGGACCAAGGTGATGATGACGCGCATGCTCTTCGGCTTGTCTGCACACCAATCAACTAGAGTGTCGTGTCCCTCGGGTGTCCATGCCGGTTTGCCTATTGTGGTGCATAGCGTTCTCCAAATTGTCCGAGCAAAGACGCAAGTTAGCTCGATGTGGTTCAAGGTTTCCTCTTCTTGGTCACAAAATGGGCAGGCATCCGGGTGTGGGAGACCTCTCCGAGCTAGCCGATCCGCTGTCCAACACCTATTCTTCATGGCAAGCCAGAGGAAGAAGCGGTAGCGCAACGACTTAGATTTCCACGTAAAATGCGTTGTTGCTGACACCTCCCTGCCTACGAATTTCGCCGCATAAGCAGACCGGGCTGAATACTTGCCATCGGGTTCCCAAGACCAGGACACAACATCTTGCACGCCGTCTTGCAGCGTCACCTCCTGAACTCTCCGCCACAGGTTCAGGTACTGCCATAGAGCCTCTAGACCCAAGTCTGGTTTGATATCGGTTGCCCAGGCTCCAGTGGTGATGGCCTCTTTTAGGGTTCTCGATCTTCTTTTGATCAGAGGGACGGCCTCATAAATTTGCGGCGCGATTTCCACAAGGAGATATCCATTCATCAAGCGATCCTCCCAGAAGAGGGTCAGGCTTCCGCCTCCTAGTGTTATCTTGGTCGCTGCATTGCAAAGTGCAGCCGATTCCTTGGGAACTTTGATGTTGAACTTGCTCCACAGTCTATTTTGATCCACTCGCTCTAGCCAAGGCCATATGGCTTGCAAAGCCGAATTAAGCCAAGCTAGGTCCGGAATGCCGAGCCCGCCCGTCCACTTCGGCGTACATACTGTCGCCCAGGTTACCGAGTAATTTCCACCATTCACTTGCCTTTTGCCACACCACAAGAACCCTCTTATGGTCTTGTTTATGGCACGAATCGTCTTCATCGGGAGTGCGAGCGCCAACATCGCATGTATGGGAACCGAACAAAGGACTGAAAGTAGAAGGATGAGCCTGCCACTCTTCGGTAAGGTAGCGGCCTTCCAGTTCGGCTGGCACTGCGCTATGCGCTCCACCATGCTGTGCAACTATGCAACAAAAGGCTTCTTGAGGCAAAGCGGCATCCCCATATAGCAGCACGGAAAGGAGCCAAGCTCACATCCTAGGGTAGCTGCGGCAAGAGCCTTCTCATCATTGGAGCAACGGATTGGGATTGCCGCCGTCTTGCTGAAGTTGACATGTAGGCCGGATGCCATCCCAAAAAGGCGCAAGATGTGGGAGCATGCTTGAAGGTCAGTGCCCACTGGCTTGAGGAATACAATCGCGTCATCGGCGAAAAGGGACATGCACTGCTTTAGACCATGGCTGGCAAGTGGTGTCAAAATCTCCACTCCACGGCCAGCCGAAATAGATTGTGGAGCGGCTCCATCAGGAGGATAAAAAGCATGGGGGACAGGGGTCCGCCTTGCTGTAGGCCCTTGTAGTTGAAGATTGGGGTCCCAGGTACTCCGTTGACCATGATGCGGGTAGAGGAGGTAGCAAGGAGTCCCAGGATCTAGTCCAGCCACCTACTGCCAAATCCAAGCATTTGCAGAACTTCGATCAAGAAAGACCATTGTACCGTATCGAATGCCTTTGAGATGTCTAGCTTTAGCAAGATTGCAGGCCGACGATGTGCATGCAGCCGTCTTGCGGTGCTCTGAACCATCATGAAGTTATCATGCAGAGCCCTCCCTTTGACAAACGCGCTTTGGTGAATGCCAACCAAATACGGCAGTTCCAGTGCAAGGCGGCGCGCCAACACTTTGTCGAAGATCTTCGCAACACCGTGCATGAGGCTCACTGGTCTAAAATCCTGCAGCTCGTCCTCGCCTTCTTTTTTGGTAGGAGCGTGACCAGGGCTTTATTGATCGCTCCAAAACCCCTCATATCTCCATGGTAGAACAGCGAGAACACCCTCATGATGTCTACTCTGATGATGGACCAACATGCGGTGTCGAATTTGCCGGTGAAGCCGTCCGAGCCAGGGGCCTTGTCCAGGGGCATGGATTTAATGATTTGGAGGACCTCCTCCTCCGAGAAGGGTTCTTCGAGCTTGCATAGGTCCCGTGTAGGCATGTCGATGGCATCCAAGTGAAGTCCGTGATCGCGCAGCGAGGCCGTGCCCAGCAACCTGTCATAGAAGCCGTCTACAGCAGAAGCAATCTCCTCTTGCCAAGTGAGGACCTGGCCGTTGTGGCGCAAATTCATGAGCGCATTCTTCCTCTGGCGATGCCGCGCATGCTGATGAAAAAATCGAGTATTGGCGTCCCCATCTTTCAAATGCAGCAGCCTTGACTTTTGTCTAGCGATCGTGCGCTCCAGGGAAAAGAGGCCAAGAAGTTTTCTTTTTAGGGTTCGCCTAAGATCCAACTCACCCTCACTTAGTGCCCACGATTATATACCCCTCCACCCATCCTCCATTCATAGAGAGAGCTATCAGAACATGCTTACACTTCCACCATTAATTTTTTGAGAGAGAACCACCTACTCATGTGTTGAGACCAAGATATTCCAATCTAACCACAAGAATCTTGATCTCTAGCCTTCCCAAGTTGTTTTCCACTCAAATCATCTTTCCACCAAATCCAAATCTGTGAGAGTAAGTTGAGTGTTGGGGAGACTATCATTTGAAGCACAAGAGCAAGGAGTTCATCACCAACATACCATCTATTACCTTTTAGAGAGTGGTGTCTCCTTGATTGGTTAGGTGTCACTTGGGAGCCTCCGTCAAGATTGTGGAGTTGAACCAAGGAGTTTGTAAGGGTAAGGACATCGCCTACTTCGTGAAAATCTACCCAAGTGAGGCAAGTTCTTCGTGAGCGATGGCCATGGTGGGATAGACAATGTTGCTTCTTCGTGGACACTATGTGGGTCGAGCCTTTCATGGTCTTGCGCAACCATTACCCTTTATGGGTTGAAGTCTCCATCAACGTGGATGTACGATAGCACCACCTATCGGAACCACACCAAAAATCTCCGTGTCTACATTACGTTTGCTCCCTCCAAACTCCTCCCATTTACCTTCATATGCAATGATTTACGTTCCACTGCTATACTCTTAGATTTGTATGTGTAGGTTGATTGCTTGACTTGTGATAAGTTGCTAAAATCTGCCAAGACTTAAAATTAGGAAAATGCTAGATTTTTATTTGGTCAAGTAGTCTAATCACCCCCACTAGACATACTTTCGATCCTACAGCTGGCCCAAAAAATAGACCAAATTCCAGCACATACCCCATCATTTTATCCTTGGTAGGAACAATAAAAATGTGTGACTCGCTACCCCTTCTGTCACGAGGTGAGGACACCATATGATTGGACCTACTACTATGTACCTGTTCCACTGAAGATCTAATCATCAACTTGGCCAAAGATAACTCATAGATCAAAAAGAATTAAATATTTATAACAATCACACATAATAAAGTTCATAAATAACTTAATTACTTTCATTGAATAATCTGATCATAAACCCACAATTCATTGTATCCCAAGAAACACACCGCATAAAAGGATTACATCATATCGATCTCCGAAGAGACCATTGTATTGATGATTAGAGAGAGAGAGAGAGAGAGAGAGAGAGAGAGAGAGAGAGAGAGAGAGAGATCTATAGCTACTGCTGTGAACTCGTAGATCCTATGAGGAACTACTCACACATCATCGGAGGTGCATCAAGGTTGATGTAGAGGCCCTCCATGATTGATTCCCCCTCCGGCAGAGTATCGGTGGAGGCCTCCAGATGGGATCGGGAAGAATAGAAGCTTCCTTTGGCAGAATAATTGTTTGGGGTATCGCTTTGATGGTTTCTAGATTTTAGGTAATTTATGAGCCTGGATTTAGGTCAAACGGAGTTGCGAGGGGGCCATAAGCCTAGTTGACACACCCATCCCCCTGGGGGCATGCCGTGTGAGCAGTGGTGGAGCCAGGATTTTTGGCATGGGTACGCGCGGTAAAGATTTTTTTTGCTTCACAACAATGTAAGAAATAAAAAAGTTCATAATAATAACAATGAAACCATAAATTATTGTTTGTAGCAATGGTGTCTTGAATATCTTGGTTGCATTGCAACAACGAGGAAAATCAGAAGTTAACTCTACGATCACCCTTTTGGAAGCAAGAAATAACAGCATTGTGGGCAATCTTACAAATTCAAATGCTCATAATTTAGAAATGTAGATGCATGATATTCACCTTGTTTTTCTTGCACTTCTTCTCGGAGAAATCAATTGACTCGATGCAGCAGGCGCAGCGCAGCGGCAGTTGAATCGCTGGAGGCTGGATGTCTCCTCTTGCCGCCAGCGTTAAGCCTCAAAGGATAAGGCCCACTAGCACTAACTAGCAACGTAGTAGCCCAACATTGGACCAAGTGGCGCTGGGATCGTTTTCTTCTTCGTTTCTCTCGTGTGTATGTACAATTAGACTGCCATACGGTATACAGAGGCATATAGGAGCTTATATACTGAATTTTTTGGCAAAAATAATTGGGTATGCATTGCATACCCTTGCATTAGCCTAGCTCCGCCCCTGCGTGTGAGCTTGTGCCTCTCTCATGCAGCGTCTGGTCTCCCCCGAAGCTTCTAGAGTCCCTTATCGTCCATAAAAAATCACCGTAAAGTTTCATCATTGTGGCCTTTGTTTGGTATGGTTTTCCCACAAAAAAAATAAAATACTAAAAAATAGGAACTAGCACTGGGCACTAGGTTAATAGGTTAGTTCCCTAAAATTGCATATAAAACATACAGGATTGATAATATAATAGCATGAAACAATCAAAAATTATAGATACGTTGGAGACGTGTCAGGGAGATTGAAATTGCAACTAATCCCCGGGTGGTTTTTGTAATTAATAACAACATATACATCATTGAACTAATGTATATTCAAGATCATTTTAGGAAATTTCAACGGAGGTATGGCAACGACATGTGAATGTGGACCTGATACGTCTCCAATGTATCTATAATTTATGAAGTATTCATTCCAATATATTATCATTCTTGGATGTTTTACAATCATTTTATAGCAACTTTATACCATTTTTTGGGACTAACCTATTGACCCAGTGCCCAGTGCTAGTTGCTGTTTTTTGTTTGTTTTTCACATGACAGAAAATCAATATTAAACAGAGTCCAAACACCATGAAACTTTTTTTGGATTTTTTATGGGCCAGAAGACTCCCGATGGGCCAAAGCAGCACCTGTGGGGTGCCCCGAGGGGGGGGGGCACAACCCACCAGGGCGCGCTAGGTCCCCCTGGCGCGCCAAGGTGGGTTGTGCCCACCTCGGTGGTCTCCCGTCCCCCTTCTTTACATTGTAAATTCCCAAATATTCCGAAACCCTTCGGGGTTAACCTAGATCAAAAGTTCCGCCGCCGCAGGTCTCCGTAGCGGCCGAAAACCAATCTAGACCCGTTCCGGCACCCTGCCGGAGGGGGGAATCATCTCCGGTGGCCATCTTCATCATCCCGGCGTCCACCACGATGAGGAGTGAGTAGTCCACCCTCGGGGCTGAGGGTTTGTACCAGTAGCAATGTGTTTAATCTCTCTCTCTCTCATGATCTATATCATGGGCTTTGTGAATATAGTCGGATCATATGATGTTTCTCCCCTCTATACTCTTGTTGTGATGAATTGAATCTTTACCCTTTGAAGCTTTGTCTTGTCGGATTGAATATTCAGAGATGAGAACACATGATATATGTCTCGCGGTATGAATACTTGAGGTGACATTGGGGTATCTTATTGATTCACTTGATATATGTTATGGCATTCAACTCGCGGATTCCCATGGTGATATTGGGGTAATCTATGCATAGGGGTTGATGCACGTTTTTCTCCGGTAGAAACTTCGAGGTCTCTTTATAGTTCTTTGTGTGGATTGAGTATTATGAATATGAATATACTTTGGTGTTATTCTAGTATGAACTCTAGGATAGATCGAACGGAAACAATAGCTTTGTGTTATTTTAGTACGAATTCTTGAATAGATCGATCGGAAATAATAGCTTTGAGGTGGTTTCATACCCTACAAACAATTCCTATATTTTGTTCTCCGCTAATAGGAACTCGAGAGTGATTCTTTACTGTACTTTGAGGGATAATAATATGATCCAACTATGTTAGCGCTGTTGAGAGATTGCACTAGCGAAAGTACGGACCCTATGCCTTGTTTTTAAGCATTGAAACACCGTTTTTGTGCCCGTTTACTATTTGCTACCTTGCTGTTTTTATTTATTCAGATTATAAAAATATATTTCTACCATCAATATTACACTTTTATCACCATATCTTCGCCGAACTAGTGCACCTATACAATTTGCCATTGTATTGGGTGTGTTGGGGACACAAGAGATTTCTTGTATTTGGTTGCAGGGTCGTTTGAGAGAGACCACCTTAATCCTACACCTCTCATGGATTGATAAACCTTAGCTCATCCATTTGACGGAAAATTGCTACTATCCTACAAAACTCTGCGCTTGGAGGCCCAACACATGTCTACAAGAATAAAGTTGCGTAGTAGACATCAGAACCC
This sequence comes from Triticum dicoccoides, assembly GCF_002162155.2. Lineage (NCBI taxonomy): Eukaryota > Viridiplantae > Streptophyta > Magnoliopsida > Poales > Poaceae > Triticum > Triticum dicoccoides. Next base: position 555,914,960 of record NC_041392.1, on the reverse strand, counting down.
CACAAAATGCAAAAGGATATACATTAGCAAAAGCTTCAAGACTCTACATTTTTGGTTAAGTGCTCAAAGATCACATTGAGTCCATAGTAAAGTCAATACTACTAAAAGGGGATGAGGTTTTGATCATGAGTCATTTTCTCAAGTGCATGAAGATATTGCTCCAGAATCCCTCATCCACACCCTCACATTCCAATCAGTCCAAAACTCTCAAGTTCATCTCGTTCCCACCGATACACATTCATCCGGATCCACCAAGATACACTAGACAGAGCTATTTCCTAAACCCTAGAAATTTGGTTTCACCGAGATGGCATTCGGTCCCGCCGAAGTGCACTGGCAAACTTTCTGTAACCCATCGACTTCAGCTCGGAATTGCAGAGTGAAATCGGCCGGAATTACCGAAATGTCGATAGTGCTTAGGTCATCTAAAATCGGTTCCACCGAGTGGATTCATCTGGTCCCACTAAAAGTATAAAGTTGAAATCTTTTGCACTAATCGGTCTCCACAGAAAAAAGTTTTAACACCAAGCCGGTTTCTACGAGCCGATTTTTCAAGGATTTTTTATTGGTGCAATTTATTCTCTGCTGAGATATATAGAAAGTATCCCTCAAGGTGTATGCCAGTCCAAAAACCGGTATGTGACGGTGCTGAAATCCGCCAGACCCCTCAGTAGGGGTCCGAGTGCAGCTAGAAGTCACAAATCAAAGGTCACATGAGGGTTTTACCCAGGTCCGGGCCTCTGGAGGGTAATACCCATTCGTCCTGCTTGTTCCTATTATTCATGGTGGAGGGATAACTCGTGCGAGGGGTTACAATGGTGTATGATATTGCTACCGACAGTTTTCTATCCGAGAGCAGATGAGAATGAGAGCCACCTAGCCTCCCCTTATATACGCGGTGAAGGCTAGGGCTTTACAGGTGGGCATATTCGATCTAGGGCGCCGCCGCCCATGGCTTGGGAAACAAGTTGGTCTACGACATCCACCTTATCTTCTAGGGCTTCCTTTTGTTGCCGGGCCTCGCGGACCCCCGAGCAAGCCTTCTATCGGATTACCCTCGCTAAGCCACACCCAGTGCATGACACCGTCAGTAGCCCCCGAGCGCAGCGGAGGTCGTAGGAGATAGTCTTTGAGATCTCTAGCTGGCTCCTTTTCTCCGTAGTGCCTTCCTGCCTGAATCTGCTTTATTGCCACCGACCTCCTGGATTTTTGATCGGCAGAGGGTCTATTTTCGTGGGGCCCCCAGCTCACCCATACCCCATAGCCTGCTATTCAACAGCTAAAGGGGAGCCATGACTTGTCTATGCGCCTCCTGAAGAGTCGCGCCTGACGTCGTCTTGTCAACATGGATCAAGAGCCCATTTAGCTTTCCCCATCATAATGAGGGCACCTGGATTCCCGCGCCCATGTCTCAAGGCGTGGTAACTGCATAGGACATGGGATGCGTGTCATGTCGCGATTCCTGGATTTCCGAAGTTTACTATGGTTGCCATAAGAAAGGTGGGAGAGGAGTAAGATTCCCCACTCTACCTCCATCTTCTTCCCCATATTTCCACCGAGCCCTCAGTTCTTCATTTCCTCCATTACGACTTATATGATCCTCGCTCCCCTAGATTCCTCTCCCAAGCCAGAGAGAATGCTGAAGTCGAAGACCGGCTCATCCTACGGTCGTGGTAGTGGTGTCGCTCAGGTGATTAAGGACGCCGAGCGAAAGCGGAAGAGGGAAACTTCCGTCGCAGACGAGCCACGGAAGATAGCCAATGACATCATGGGCATGTGGTTTCCTTCCACTTCCTGGGACGTGGAGGTCAGGAGGCTAAAGGCAGATGTGACATTCCCTTCGACCCTGAGATATCAGGTTCCTTTAGCCGGAGAAGTTCCTCCGGCGCGTGATCCATTTTGATTACTTCAGCCACGGGCTTGGATCCCCTTTCATCCTTTTATGCCGGAGGGGGGGGTCCTTTTCTTCTTTTGTTGCCAACTCCATCACTTGAATCCCACCGGAATCCTTCATATCGCCAATTTCATAACTTTTTGTTAGTGTTATCTGGGGACCGCCCCCACTTAGATTTCTTTTGCCATATCTTCTATATCAGGCCATAGATGAATGGTAACGCCATCCTCGACCTTGGTGGGGTGACCCTTCTGAAGGAAATATGCCCTAGAGGCAATAATAAAAGTTATTATTTATTTCCTTATATCATGATAAATGTTTATTATTCATGCTAGAATTGTATTAACCGGAAACATAATACATGTGTGAATACATAGACAAACAGAGTGTCAGTAGTATGCCTCTACTTGACTAGCTCGTTGATCAAAGATGGTTATGTTTCCTAACCATAGACATGAGTTGTCATTTGATTAACGGGATCACATCATTAGGAGAATGATGTGATTGACTTGACCCATTCCGTTAGCTTAGCACTTGATCGTTTAGTTTGTTGCTATTGCTTTCTTCATGACTTATACATGTTCCTATGACTATGAGATTATGCAACTCCCGTTTACCGGAGGAACACTTTGTGTGCTACCAAACGTCACAACGTAACTGCGAGATTATAAAGGTGCTCTACAGGTGTCTCCGAAGGTACTTGTTGGGTTGGCGTATTTCGAGATTAGGATTTGTCACTCCGATTGTCGGAGAGGTATCTCTGGGCCCTCTCGGTAATGCACATCACCTAAGCCTTGCAAGCATTGCAACTAATGAGTTAATTGCGAGATGATGTATTACGGAGCGAGTAAAGAGTCTTGCCGGTAACGAGATTGAACTAGGTATTGAGATGCCGACGATCGAATCTCAGGCAAGTAACATACCGATGACAAAGGGAACAACGTATGTTGTTATGCGGTATGACCGATAAAGATCTTCGTAGAATATGTGGGAGCCAATATGACCATCCAGGTTCCGCTATTGGTTATTGACCGGAGACGTGTCTCGGTCATGTCTACATTGTTCTCGAACCCGTAGGGTCCGCACGCTTAAGGTTTCGATGACAGTTTTATTATGAGTTTATGAGTTTTGATGTACCGAAGGATTTCGGAGTCCCGGATGAGATCGGGGACATGACGAGCAGTCTCGAAATGGCCGAGACGTAAAGATCGATATATTGAATGACTATATTCGGACATCAGAAAGGTTCCGAGTGATTCGGGTATTTTTCGGAGTACCGGAGAGTCACAGGAATTCGCCGAGGAGTATATGGGCCTTATTGGGCCATACGGGAATAGAGGAGAGAGGCCAAAAGGAAGGAGGCGCGCGCCCCCCTCTAGTCCGAATTGGACAAGGGGTGCAGCCCCTTTTCCTTGTTCCTCTCCCCCTCTTTCCTTCTCTCTTACTCCAACAAGGGAAGGAGGAGTCCTACTCCCAGTGGGAGTAGGACTCCCCCGTTGGCGCGCCCTCCTCCTAGGCCGGCCGCCTCCCCCCTTGCTCCTTTATATACAGGGGCAGGGGGCACCCCATACACACAACAATTAATCATTGATCTCTTAGCCGTGTGCGGTGCCCCCCTCCACGATAATCCTCGATAATATTGTAGCAGTGCTTAGGCGAAGCCCTGCGAAGGTAGAACATCAAGATCGTCACCACGCCGTCGTGCTGACAAAACTCTTCCCCGACATTCTGCTGGATCGGAGTCCGGGGATCGTCATCGAGCTGAACGTGTGCTAGAACTCGGAGGTGCCGTGGTTTCGGTGCTTGATCTGTCGGGCCGTGAAGACGTACGACTACATCAACCGCGTTGTGCTAACGCTTCCGCTTTCGGTCTACGAGGGTACGTAGACAACACTCTCCTCTCTCGTTGCTATGCATCACCATGATCTTGCGTGTGCGTAGGATTTTTTTTTGAAATTACTACGTTCTCCAACAGTGGCATCCGAGCCTAGATTTTATGCGTTGATGTTATGTACGAGTAGAACACAAGTGAGTTGTGGGCGATATAAGTCATACTGCTTACCAGCATTTCATACTTTGGTTCGGCAGTATTGTTGGATGAAGCAGCCCGGACCAACATTACGCGTACGCTTACGCGAGACTGGTTTTACCGCCGTGCTATGCACACAGGTGACTAGCAGGTGTCAGTTTCTCCAACTTTAGTTGAACCGAGCGTGGCTACGCCCGGTCCTTGCGAAGGTTAAAACAGCACCAACTTGACAAACTATCGTTGTGGTTTTGATGCGTAGGTAAGAACGGTTCTTGCTCAGCCCGTAGCAGCCATGTAAAACTTGCAACAACAAAGTAGAGGACGTCTAACTTGTTTTTGCAAGGCATATTGTGATGTGATATGGTCAAGACGTGATGAGATATAAGTTGTTGTATAAGATGATCATGTTTTGTTGAAGTTATCGGCAATCGGCAAAAGCCTTATAGTTATCTCTCTATTGCATAAGATGCAAGTGCCAAATAATTGCTTTACTTTATTGCTATGTGATAGCAATAGTTGCAAAAGCAATTGTTGGTGAGACAATCATGTGACGACACATTGATATAGATCAAGATGGTGGAGATCATGGTGTGATGCCGGTGACGATGGAGATCATGACGATGCTTTGGAGATGGAGATCAAAGGCACAAGATGATGATGGCCATATCATGTCACATATTTTGATTGCATGTGATGTTTATCTTTTATACATCTTATTTTGCTTAGTTCGACGGTAGCTTTATAAGATGATCTCTCACTAATTATCAAGGTACAAGTGTTCTCCCTGAGTATGCACCGTTGCGAAAGTTCTTCGTGCTGAGACACCACGTGATGATCGGGTGTGATAGGCTCTACGTTCAAATACAACGGGTGCAAAACAGTTGCACACGCGGAATACTCAGGTTAAACTTGACGAGCCTAGCATATAACAGATATGGCCTCAGAACACGGAGATCGAAATGTCGAGCGTGAATCATATAGTAGATATGATCAACATAGTGATGTTCACCATTGAAACTACTCCATCTCACGTGATGATCGGACATGGTTTAGTTGATATGGATCACATGATCACTTAGAAGATTAGAGGGATGTCTGTCTAAGTGGGAGTTCGTAAGTAATATGATTAATTGAACTTTAATTTATCATGAACTTAGTCCTGGTAGTATTATCATATCTATGTTGTAGATCAATAGCTCGCGATGTTGCTCCCAGTTTATTGTGTTCCTAGAGAAAAATTATGTTGAAAAATGTTAGTAGCAATGATGCGGATTGGATCCATGATCTGAGGATTATCCTCATTGCTGCACAGAAGAATTATGTCTTTGATGCACCGCTAGGTGACAGACCTATTGTAGGAGTAGAGGCAGACGTTATGAACGTCTGGCTAGCTCAATATGATGACTACTTGATAGTTTAGTGCACCATGCTTAACGGCTTAGAATCGGGACTTCAAAGATGTTTTGAATGTCATGGACCATATGAGATGTTCCAGGAGTTGAAGTTAATATTTCAAGCAAATACCCGAGTTGAGAGATATGAAGTCTCCAACAAGTTCTATAGCTAAAAGATGGAGGAGAATAGCTCAAGCAGTGAGCATGTGCTCAAATTGTGTGGGTATTACAATCGCTTGAATCAAGTGGGAGTTAATCTTCCAGATAAGATAGCGTTTGACAGAATTCTCTAGTCACCATCACCAAGTTAGTAGAACTTCGTGATGAACTATGATATGCAAGGGATAACGGAAACGATTCCCAAGCTCTTCGTAATGCTGAAATCAACGAAGGTAGAAATCAAGAAAAATATCAAGTGTTGATGGTAGACAAGACCACTAGTTTCAAGAAAAGGGCAAAGGGAAGGAGGGGAACTGCAAGAAGAACGGCAAGAAAGTTGCTGCTCAAGTGAAGAAGCCCAAGTCTGGTCCTAAGCCTGAGACTAAGTGCTTCTACTGCAAAGGGACTGGTCACTGGAAGCGGAACTGCCCCAAGTATTTGGCGAATAAGAAGGATGGCAAAGTGAACAAAGGTATATTTGATATGCAGATTATTGATGTGTATTTTACTAGTGTTCATAGCAACCCCTTGGTATTTGATATTGTTTCAGTTGCTAAGAGTAGTAACTCGAAACGGGAGTTGCAGAATGAACAAAGACTAGTTAAGGGTGAAGTGACGATGTATGTTGGAAGTCGTTCCAAGATTGATATGATCATCATCGCACACTCCCTATACTTTCGGGATTAGTGTTGAACCTAAATAAGTGTTATTTGGTGTTTGCCTTGAGCATGAATATGATTTGATCATGTTTATTGCAATATGGTTATTCATTTAAGTAAGAGAATAAATTGTTGTTCTGTTTACATGAATAAAACCTTATATGGTTACACACCCAATGAAAATGGTTCGTTGGATCTCGATCGTAGTGATACACATATTCATAATATTGAAACCAAAAGATGCAAAGTTAATAATGATAGTGCAACTTATTTGTGGCACTGCTGTTAAGGTCATATTGGTGTAAAGCGCATGAAGAAACTCCATGCTGATGGACTTTTGGAATCACTTGATTATGAATCACTTGATGCTTGCGAACCATGCCTCATGGTCAAGATGACTAAGACTCCGTTCTGCAGAACAATGGAGCGAGCAACTGACTTATTGGAAATAATACATACTGATGTATGCGGTCCGATGAGTGTTAAGGCTCACGGCAAGTATCGTTATTTTCTGATCTTCACAGATGATTTGAGCAGATATGAGTATATCTACTTAATGAAACACAAGTCTGAAATATTTGAAAAGTTTAAAGAATTTCAGAGTGAAGTGGAGAATCATCGTAACAAGAAAATAAAAGTTTCTACGATATGATCGCAGAGGTAAAATATTTGAGTTACGAGTTTGGCCTTCACTTAAAACAATGTGAAATAGTTTCACTACTCACGCCACCTGGAACACCACAGTGTAATGGTGTGTCCGAACGTCATAACCGTACTTTATTAGATATGGTGCGATCTATGATGTCTCTTACCGATCTACCACTATCGTTTTGGGGTTATGCATTAGAGACAGCTACATTCACGTTAAATAGGGCACCATCTAAATCCGTTGAGACGACACCGTGTGAACTATGGTTTAGCAAGAAACCTAAGCTGTCGTTTCTTAAAGTTTGAGGTTGCAATGCTCATGTGAAAAAGTTTCAACCTGATAAGCTCAAATGCAAATCGGAGAAGTGCGTCTTCATAGGATAGCCAATAAAATGTTGGGTACACCTTCTATCACAGATCCGAAGGCAAGATATTCGTTGCTGAGAATGGATCCTTTCTAGAGAAGGAGTTTCTCTCAAAAGAAGTGAGTGGGAGGAAAGTAGAACTTGATGAGGTAACTGTACCTGCCCTCTTATTGGAAAGTAGTTCATCACAGAAATCTGTTCCTGTGACTACTACACCAATTAGTGAGGAAGCTAATGATGATGATCATGTAACTTCAGATCAAGTTACTACCGAACCTCGTAGGTAAACCGGAGTGATATCCGCACCAGAGTGGTATGGTAATCCTTATCTAGAGGTCATGTTACTTGACCATGATGAGCCTACGAACTATGAGGAAGCGATGATGAGCCCAGATTCCGCGAAATGGCTTGAGGCCATGAAATCTGAGATGAGATCCATGTATGAGAACAAAGTATGGACTTTGATTGACTTGCCCAATGATCGGCGAGCCATTGAGATTAAATGGATCTTCAAGAGGAAGACGGACGCTGATAGTAGTGTTACTATCTACAAAGCCTAGAATTGTCGCAAAAAGGTTTTTGACAAGTTCAAGGTGTTGACTACGATGAGAATTTCTCACTCGTATATATGCTTAAGTCTGTCCGAATCATGTTAGCAATTGCCGCATTTTATGAAATCTGGCAAATGGATAAACAAAACTGAATTCCTTAATAGATTTATTAAAGAAGAGTTGTATATGATGCAACAAGAAGGTTTTTGTCAATCCTAAAGGTACTAACAAAATATGCAAGCTCCAGCGATCCATCTATGGACTGGTGCAAGCATCTCGGAGTTGGAATATACGCTTTGATAAGTTGATCAAAGCATATTGTTTTATACAGACTTGCGGTGAAGCCTGTATTTACAAGAAAGTGAGTGGGAGCATTACATCATTTCTGATAAGTATATGTGAACGACATATTGTTGATCGGAGATAATGTAGAATTATTCTGCAAAGCATAAAGGAATGTTTGAAAGGAGTTTTTCAAAGAAAGACCTCGGTGAAGCTGCTTACATATTGAGCATCAAGATCTATAGAGATAGATCAAGAAGCTTGATAAGTTTTTCAATGAGTACATACCTTGACAAGATTTTGAAGTAGTTCAAAATGGAACAGTCAAAAAGGAGTTCTTGCCTGTGTTACAAGGTGTGAAGTTGAGTAAGACTCAAAACCCGACCACAACAGAAGATAGAGAGAGAATGAAAGTCATTCCCTATGCCTCAGCCATAGGTTCTATAAAGTATGCCATGCTGTGTACCAGACCTATTGTATACCCTGCCATGAGTTTGGCAAGGGAGTACAATAGTGATCTAGGAGTAGATCACTGGACATTGGTCAAAATTATCCTTAGTGGAATAAGGATATGTTTCTCGATTATGGAGGTGACAAAAGGTTCATCGTAAAGGGTTACGTCGATGCAAGTTTTAACACTGATCCAGATGACTCTAAGTCTCAATCTGGATACATATTGAAAGTGGGAGCAATTAGCTAGAGTAGCTCCGTGTAGAGCATTGTTGACATAGAAATTTGCAAAATACATACGGATCTGAATGTGGCAGACCCGTTGACTAAACTTCCCTCACAAGCAAAACATGATCACACCTTAGTACTCTTTGGGTATTAATCACATAGCAATGTGAACTAGATTATTGACTCTGGTAAACCCTTTGGGTGTAGGTCACATGATGATGTGAACTATGGGTGTTAATCACATGGTGATGTGAACTATTGATGTTAAATCACATGGCGATGTGAACTAGATTATTGACTCTAGTGCAAGTGGGAGACTGAAGGAAATATGCCCTAGAGGCAATAATAAAAGTTATTATTTATTTCCTTATATCATGATAAATGTTTATTATTCATGCTAGAATTGTATTAACCGTAAACATAATACATGTGTGAATATATAGACAAACAGAGTGTCGGTAGTATGCCTCTACTTGACTAGCTCGTTGATCAAAGATGGTTATGTTTCCTAACCATAGACATGAGTTGTCATTTGATTAACGGGATCACATCATTAGGAGAATGATGTGATTGACTTGACCCATTCCGTTAGCTTAGCACTTGATCGTTTAGTTTGTTGCTATTGCTTTCTTCATGACTTATACATGTTCCTATGACTATGAGATTATGCAACTCCCGTTTACCGGAGGAACACTTTGTGTGCTACCAAACGTCACAACGTAACTGGGTGATTATAGAGGTGCTCTACAGGTGTCTTCAAAGGTACTTGTTGGGTTGGCGTATTTCGAGATTAGGATTTGTCACTCCGATTGTCGGAGAGGTATCTCTGGGCCCTTTCGGTAATGCACATCACCTAAGCCTTGCAAGCATTGCAACTAATGAGTTAGTTGCGAGATGATGTATTACGGAACGAGTAAAGAGACTTGCCGGTAACGAGATTGAACTAGGTATTGAGATGCCGATGATCGAATCTCGGGCAAGTAACATACCGATGACAAAGGGAACACCGTATGTTGTTATGCGGTTTGACCGATAAAGATCTTCGTAGAATATGTGAGAGCCAATATGACCATCCAGGTTCCGCTATTGGTTATTGACCGGAGACGTGTCTCGGTCATGTCTACATTGTTCTCGAACCCGTAGGGTCCGCACGCTTAAGGTTTCGATGACAGTTATATTATGAGTTTATGAGTGTTGATGTACCGAAGGAGTTCGGAGTCCCGGATGAGATCAGAGACATGACGAGGAGTCTCAAAATGATCAAGACGTAAAGATCGATATATTGGATGACTATATTCGGACATCGGAAAGGTTCCGAGTGATTCGGGTATTTTTCGGAGTACCGGAGAGTTACGGGAATTCGCCGGCGAGTATATGGGCCTTATTGGGCCATACGGGAATAGAGGAGAGAGGCCAAAAGGAAGGAGGCGCGCGCCCCCCCCTCTAGTCCGAATTGGACAAGGGGTGCAGCCCCCTTTTCCTTGTTCCTCTCCCCCTCTTTCCTTCTCTCTTACTCCAACAAGGGAAGGAGGAGTAGGACTCCCCCCTTGGCGCGCCCTCCTCCTAGGCCGGCCGGCTCCCCCTTGCTCCTTTATATACGGGGGCAGGGGGGCACCCCATACACACAACAATTGATCATTGGTCTCTTAGCCGTGTGTGGTGCCCCCCTCCACCATAATCCTCGATAATATTGTAGCAGTGCTTAGGCGAAGGCCTGCGACGGTAGAACATCAAGATCGTCACCACGCCTTCGTGCTGATGGAACTCTTCCCCGACATTCTGTTGGATCGGAGTCCGGGGATCGTCATCGAGCTGAACGTGTGCTAGAACTCGGAGGTGCTGTGGTTTCGGTGCTTGATCGGTCGGGCCGTGAAGACGTACGACTACATCAACCGCGTTGTTCTAACGCTTCCGCTTTCGGTCTACGAGGGTACGTAGACAACACTCTCCTCTCTCGTTGCTATGCATCACCATGATCTTGCGTGTGCGTAGGAAGTTTTTTTGAAATTAATACGTTCCCCAACAGTGGCATCCGAGCCTAGGTTTTATGCGTTGATGTTATGCACGAGTAGAACACAAGTGAGTTGTGGGCGATATAAGTCATACTGCTTACCAGCATGTCATACTTTGGTTCGGCGGTATTGTTGGATGAAGCGGCCCGGACCGACATTACGCGTACGCTTATGTGAGACTGGTTTTACCGCCGTGCTATGCACACAGGTGACTAGCGGGTGTCAGTTTCTTCAACTTTAGTTGAACCGAGTGTGGCTACGCCCGGTCCTTGTGAAGGTTAAAACAACACCAACTAGACAAACTATCGTTGTGGTTTTGATGCGTAGGTAAGAACGGTTCTTGGTCAGCCCGTAGCAGCCACGTAAAACTTGCAACAACAAAGTAGAGGATGTCTATCTTGTTTTTGCAAGGCATGTTGTGATGTGATATGGTCAAGACGTGATGAGATATAAGTTGTTGTATAAGATGATCATGTTTTGTTGAAGTTATCGGCAACTGGCAAAAGCCTTATGGTTATCTCTCTATTGCATAAGATGCAAGCACCAAATAATTGCTTTACTTTATTGCTATGCGATAGCAATAGTTGCAAGAGCAATTGTTGGCGAGACAATCATGTGACGACACATTGATATAGATCAAGATGATGGAGATCATGGTGTGATGCCTGTGACGATGGAGATCATGACGATGCTTTGGAGATGGTGATCAAAGGCACAAGATGATGATGGCCATATCATGTGTGATGGCCTGGGTTATTAGGGATGATAGACTACTCATATCAATAAGGAATTCCTTCTTTTCCGGTAGCTCATTCGGACAGAACTTCAAAGTTAATCGTTCTCAGCTTGGAGTAGTGTCAGGATGGGTGACCGACCGGGAAGTTGTTCCCGGGTGCGCATGAGTGAGGACAAAGTGCGCAGAAAAGACTAGTATTGATCTGTGGGGCTAGTCTAGATCCCGCCAGGAGTAACGACCACTGGCGGGTGTGTCCGGGGCGTTACAAGTTGGTAATCAGAGCCGACCCTCGCGTTTACACGGATGTTTGCGGACAGGTGCGCGGTCATGTTGTTCATGACGTTTGTGACCCGTCGTGGCACCCGGCATGGCACATGTACCGGACTGGATGCACAGACGTATGTGCCAAGAGGGAATGCTCATGTGGCCCGACGAGGACGTCGGTTCCTCTGAGTGGGGGTGTATGTGATGGCCTGGGTTATTAGGGATGATAGACTACTCATATCAATAAGGAATTCCTTCTTTTCCGTAGCTCATTCGGACAGAACTCCAAAGTTAAGCGTTCTCAGCTTGGAGTAGTGTCAGGATGGGTGACCGACCGGGAAGTTGTTCCCGGGTGCGCATGAGTGAGGACAAAGTGCGCAGAAAAGACTAGTATTGATCTGTGGGGCTAGTCTAGATCCCGCCAGGAGTAACGACCACAGGCGGGTGTGTCCGGGGCGTTACATCATGTCACATATTTTGATTGCATGTGATGTTTATCTTTTATACATCTTATTTTGCTTAGTTCGACGGTAGCTTTATAAGATGATCTCTCACTAATTATCAAGGTACAAGTGTTCTCCCTGAGTATGCACTATTGTGAAAGTTCTTCGCGCTGAGACACCACGTGATGATCAGGTGTGATAGGCTCTACGTTCAAATACAACGGGTGCAAAACAGTTGCACACGCGGAATACTCAGGTTAAACTTGACGAGCCTAGCATATAACAGATATGCCCTCGGAACACGGAGACCGAAAGGTCAAGCGTGAATCATATAGTAGATATGATCAACATAGTGATGTTCACCATTGAAACTACTCCATCTCACGTGATGATCGGACATGGTTTAGTTGATATGGATCACGTGATCACTTAGAAGATTAGAGGGATGTCTGTCTAAGTGGGAGTTCTTAAGTAATCTGATTAATTGAACTTTAATTTATCATGAACTTAGTCCTGGTAGTATTAGCATATCTATGTTGTAGATCAATAGCTCGCGATGTTGCTCCCAGTTTATTGTGTTCCTAGAGAAAAATTATGTTGAAAAATGTTAGTAGCAATGATGCGGATTGGATCCGTGATATGAGGATTATCCTCATTGCTGCACAGAAGAATTATGTCTTTGATGCACCGCTAGGTGACAGACCTATTGCAGGAGTAGAGGCAGACGTTATGAACGTCTGGCTAGCTCAATATGATGACTACTTGATAGTTTAGTGCACCATGCTTAATGGCTTAGAATCGGGACTTCAAAGATGTTTTGAATGTCATGGACCATATGAGATGTTCCAGGAGTTGAAGTTAATATTTCAAGCAAATACCCGAGTTGAGAGATATGAAGTCTCCAACAAGTTCTATAGCTAAAAGATGGAGGAGAATAGCTCAAGCAGTGAGCATGTGCTCAAATTGTGTGGGTATTACAATCGCTTGAATCAAGTGGGAGTTAATCTTCCAGATAAGATAGTGATTGACAGAATTCTCTAGTCACCATCACCAAGTTAGTAGAACTTCGTGATGAACTATGATATGCACGGGATAACGGAAACAATTCCCAAGCTCTTCGTAATGCTGAAATCAACGAAGGTAGAAATCAAGAAAAATATCAAGTGTTGATGGTAGACAAGACCACTAGTTTCAAGAAAAGGGCAAAGGGAAGGAGGGGAACTTCAAGAAGAACGGCAAGCAAGTTGCTGCTCAAGTGAAGAAGCCCAAGTCTGGTCCTAAGCCTGAGACTAAGTGCTTCTACTGCAAAGGGACTGGTCACTGGAAGAGGAACTGCCCCAAGTATTTGGCGAATAAGAAGGATGGCAAAGTGAACAAAGGTATATTTGGTATGCAGATTATTGATGTGTATTTTACTAGTGTTCGTAGCAACCCCTCGGTATTTGATACTGTTTCAGTTGCTAAGAGTAGTAACTCGAAACAGGAGTTGCAGAATGAACAGAGACTAGCTAAGGGTGAAGTGACGATGTATGTTGGAAGTGGTTCCAAGATTGATATGATCATCATCGCACACTCCCCATACTTTCGGGATTAGTGTTGAACCTAAATAAGTGTTATTTGGTGTTTGCGTTGAGCATGAATATGATTTGATCATGTTTATTGCAATACGGTTATTCATTTAAGTAAGAGAATAAATTGTTGTTCTGTTTACATGAATAAATCCTTATATGGTTACACACCCAATGAAAATGGTTCGTTGGATCTCGATCTAGTGATACACATATTCATAATATTGAAACCAAAAGATGCAAAGTTAATAATGATAGTGCAACTTATTTGTGGCACTGCTGTTTAGGTCATATTGGTGTAAAGCGCATGAAGAAACTCCATGCTGATGGACTTTTGGAATCACTTGATTTTGAATCACTTGATGTTTGCGAACCATGCCTCATGGGCAAGATGACTAAGACTCCGTTCTCCGAAACAATGGAGCGAGCAACTGACTTATTGGAAATAATACATACTGATGTATGCGGTCCGATGAGTGTTAAGGCTCACGGCAAGTATCGTTATTTTTTGATCTTCACAAATGATTTGAGCAGATATGAGTATATGTACGTAATAGAACAAAAGTCTGAAATATTTGAAAAGTTCAAAGAATTTCAGAGTGAAGTGGAGAATCATCGTAACAAGAAAATAAAAGTTTCTACGATATGATCGCAGAGGTAAAATATTTGAGTTACGAGTTTGGCCTTCAGTTAAAACAATGTGAAATAATTTCACTACTCACGCCATGTCAGGACCCCGACTCAATGCCACATCGATCTAGCATGTAACACCTCATATCACTTTGCGGCCTCACGCACGGTATTCCCACGGGTGTCGCCTTACCTTTGCCCGGGACCGTTTGCGCCTTTTGGCACACGTATATGACAGTGTCGCTAGCATCCATATGATAAGGAGCCCGGGCTGACATGGCTAGTCGTAAACCCAAAGCGGCACAGACTTACAGGGACAGGCATCCATGACCCAGCATCGAACGTGTCGGTCATCAGCGGGTGAATCCAGGCTGTAGCACTGGGCTAGCAGGACTCCGGTAAACCGGGCTGTAGCGGGCTAACAGGACTCCGGTACTCAATGCATGACATTTCCCCGAAGGGACAGACACAGGAACGAAGAAGGACACATGCCGGCCAGCCTAAGTGTTCCGGAGCAGTAGCAAGCTACCATGGCTCGGTGGAAACACTAGGAGACATTTCCCCGTAAGAGAGGCTACTAAAGATAAACAACTAGATGGTCAGATCCCACACATACCAAGCATTTCAATAACATACACACAATATGCTCGATATGTGCAAATACAACATGGCATCACAACATGACTCTATGACTCAAGTAATCTATGCAATAGGCTCCGAGGAGCGAGATATTACAATCATGGGTCTCATGACCCAACAATCAGAGCATACAAGTCAAAACACAAACGGAAGCTATCATGTCTGAGTACAGACATCTATAAATGAAAAAGGCTAAGAAGCCTGACTATATATCAGATCCTGCCGAGGGCACAAGATCGTAGCTGAGGTATCAAGCTAAACATCGAAGTCCACGTGGAACTACTAGTGAGACTGAAGTCTCTCTGCAAAAAACATAAAATAGGCAAACGTGAGTACAAATGTACCCAGCAAGACTTACATCAGAACTATCTACATATGCATCGTTATCAACAAAGGGGATGGTGGGGTTTAACTGCAGCAAGCCAGCTTTGACTCGGTGGCTATCCTAAACTACGACTGCAAGCGACTCTTTTGAGGTGGCGCACACGAGTCCACATATTCACCATATCAATACACCACTATGGATCCGCTCCCGTCTCCCTACGAGAACGCCATCCATAGCACTCACGCTTATCTTGCGTATTTTAGAGTATCCACTTTCACTTGTCTATGAACTGATATAAGCAACCCAGAAGTCCTTTTCCGCGGACACGGCTATTCGAATAGGTTAGGTTAACCCTGCAGGGGTGTACTTCTTCACACACGCTCTCACCACTTACCGCCGTTTACACGACATGTACTCGGCAACCTTCAAGCGGAAGCCCAACGTGGGTGTCGGCCACGGCCTGCCTAAACACTCAAGTCTCTAGTCCAGGTTTATCGCCTATTCGGGTTCCATCCATGAGGAGATCCGGCCGGAGTTTCGCTCACAGCCCCAAACGATGTGTACAGGGTTCCGTGACACCAAACGGGTGCCCGGTTTACCCGGCCACGTGCCTACCGCATCACAGCCCACCCCTACGGTCAGCGCTGTCCACGGCCTCCAGCATACTACAAACACCAGAAACTACTTGCAACTCCTGGACAGAGGACAAGGGTGATTAAGAAGCCGAGAGGGTCCATTGGTTTCGGGCCCAATGCGTGGTAGTAGCTGAATCATGGATCACAAACACAGAATTCAGTTCCTGAGGACGGCTGCAATGAGACAACCCACCATGTACTCCTACATGGCCTCTCACCGCTACCTTTACCAAATCGTGTTCACACGCTTAGCTCACACACCGTAGGACATGTTCACACACCCCTGATTCATCCCCGATGAATCAGACCTGACTCAACTCTAAGCGATAGCAGGCATGACAAACAAACATGAATGAGTAGGCACATCAGGGCTCAAACAACTCCTACTCATGCTAGTGGGTTTCATCTATTTACTGTGGCAATGACAGGTCATGCAAAGGATAAAGGGGTTCAGCTACCGCAGCAAGTAACAGATAAATCGGTGTTGTCCTAATGCATTAAAAGAGAGCAGGAGTGAGAGAGTAGGATTGTATCGGAATGAACAAGGGGGTTTTGCTTGCCTGGCACTTCTGAAGATAACATTGAGTCTTCATCAGTGTCAACGATCACATCATCGGTATCACGTCTATCGAGAGGGGACAAATACCGGCAACACAGAAGGGAACACAATCAATGCAATGCACAATATGATGCATGATCATGACATGGCAATATGAATGTGTTTTGAGCTAATGCAACTAGCAATAGATTAAATGAAGTTGGTTTGAATACAAGATTCAAATTCAAACTCCATATGTGATTATTTAAATGCCCTTTACTTCATTTGCCCTAAACAGTAGTGATAAGTTGTTCTAACATGCATGAAAATGGTACAGATGGATTCCTTGAATTTTTCTGATAATTTTTCATATATAATTTATTTAATTTGGAGTTACGGTTAATTTTCTATGATTTATTGAAGTTTTAGTTATTTTCTGGAATTTCAGAATTAAGTTAAATCCAGAAAATGAGTTATGACATCAGCACTGCGTCATGCTTGCATCAGCAAGTCAACAGGGCTGCCCCGGGTCAAACCTGACCAGTGGGTCCCATCCGTCAGTGACTAACCTAACTAATCTAATTTAGTTAGTGGCCTGGGGCCCATTGTTAGTGTCTATTAAACTAACTAATATTTAGTTAACACTAATCCTAGCCTAATTAGCCGGGCGGGTCCGCAGGTCAGTGAGAGAGAGGGGGGGGGGTCAAACCTGGCAGTGGGGTCAACCCACGCCGGTCATCGGGTCAGCGGTCGCCGGCGTTTAGCCGCCGGCGAGTCCAGACGCGGCGGAGGGCTCGGAAACGAGCCACATGGCATCGTTTCGGCCGTGGTTTGTTGCATTCGAACGCGCGCAGTGGCGCGCATCTAGTGGTGGCGGTGACAGGTGCTGGGGTGGCCGGAAAAGTGGTCGGCGACGAGGTTTGGCGGCGGCAGCAGCTCGGGCAATCCTGGGGTCGGGGTTAGGGAGCACGGCAGGAGGAGCTGGGGCGTGCTACGGACTCCCGAGATCACGGTGAGCACGACCGTGGCCTCGGATACGAGCTGGGGTGGCTGTGGCCACGGCCACGCCATGGCCGGCGGCGAGAGATTCTCGGGCAAAGTGGTGGGGCTAGCTAGAGAGGGAGGTGGGGCACGGGAAGAGGGGAAATCAGCACAGGAGCTCACAGCGGGTGCAGTGGTGGCCTCCGCGAGCTCGGGGAGGCACCGGAGCCGACGAATTTGACGAAGACGGCCGGCGGGTCCGAGGTAGAAGACGACGTCGATGGCGGCGATGCGGCACGTCCGGGGCCTCGTGGCTCGTTGAGGAGGTAGAGGGAGGACCGGCGGAGCTTCCTGGGGCGTCGGTGAGGCTAGGGGTGGCCGGTGGCCATGGGTACGGCGACGATGGCGGCGAGCTCCGCTCGGTGGTGTGCGCGGGAGGGAAGCAGAGGAGGGAACGGGGTCCAGGGGAAGAGAGGGAGGGCTGGACGGCTCCGGGCGGCTGCGTGGCGTCTCCACGCATGGATAGGCTCGAAGGGGGAGGCCTCCAGCGCGAAGCAGGAGGTGGCCGGCGCTCTTCGGGCACGCGCCACGCCTCGCCTCTGCCTTCTGGTAGAGGAAGAAGAGGACAAGGGGGGGAAGGTGGGCTGGGCCGCGCTGGTGGGGGAGCTGGGCCAGCTCTGGTGGGCTGCACGGTGAGGCCAGGTAAGCTCTGTTCTTTTTTTATTTTTTTCCTGTTCTGTTTGTTTTATTTAATATCTTTTGCCACTGTTTTCAATTCCAAAATAATTTCATACAGTGCCAAAACATTCTGAAATATTTTATGTTACCTCTCTGGACTATTCCAAAAGTACATAAAACATTTCAAAGCATTTGAAAATATATTCATTATATATTATGAATATATCCCCAAATTCAAATAGATTATTGATTTAAATTCAGAGACCAAATAATTCCTTAAAAATATTCCAGAATTTTGGTTTGATATATAACTCTTGCCAAAATTCACAAAACTATTTTTAGGGCATTTTGGATTCACAGAATGCAATTTAAAGGGTGCTTGCCCTTCTTTTTAATTAGGGTTTTGAGGCTTCTGAATTCCTCAGTTCAAATTTCATTTAAATTTAAACATGATGCAACAACCAAGCTAGTCCATGGCCAGGGTAAAGCTAGGGATGTGACAACTCACCCCCACTAAACAAGAATCTCGTCTCGAGATTCAAGCGTAGGGCAGGGTGAAAGGGGAACGCAAACTAGCACAATCTTCACGATCCAGGTTGCACTTCAAATGAACGTTGATTTGAACACCAACTTTGTCTTGTCGTCTTGCTCTGAGAACTCCAGCTATCATGACCACGAGGGGAAAGGAAAGACCCTAGAAGGGTCGATCTTCTCGAAGATCGAACAACTCACGGAATGAGACATAGGACCATCTCTCGGGTTTAGACACGAGATACACATCAAGAGGGGTGGAAAGAAACGGATGACGAAGGTTCACTAGGTAGACAACGATTCCACACCTAAGAAGGTGGTAAACGATTGTCCACGTAGCAAGGAGTTGAGTTGCCATAATACCATAACGATACACCTTAGGGAAGGTGACTCGTAGAGATATTTCCTTAAGTGGCAAAAAGAATTACTTTTGATTCATAGATCATTGAAACTCTTTGAACCAGCCTAAGACAATTCTCGAGCGATCGTTTGGAGGGGGTCGGTAGAATGGCATACTCAAACTTGGATGATGTGGATTACCTTGTTGAAGACAACGTAATGGATGAATTTTGCTTATCACCGGAAATGGAAGAGACCCATGGTAGAATGGCACATTGGCGGTGCAAGCTGGGAACAAAATGCAAATGCTGGGAATGATTCTGGTAACTGGGGAAGAACCCAACAATAGAAAGTGAATTCACTGTTTGAAAAGATCATAGCATTGCCGAGGAAACTGAGAGCAAACCCAGCTAGTGCCGATGATAACACATAGCGCTTGTGCGTGCTCTCAAGAACTTGAGCATTTCCATATTCATCAAGGTTTTACCAACATCCGTGTCAAGGGTCCGGTAACACAACTTACTACCATGATGAATGGTGATGGAGGATGCAGATGCAAAGGAAGATAACACCTTCTCAAATTTCACCCTTGGCGGGGCCAAGGAAATAAAATCTGGATGATCGACCGAGAGACATTTAGCACTCCGCTTCTAATGTTCTCCTTGATGTGCTAGTATAACCCATTCATAGATATGGTTTGATATCTAAAACATCAAGTAAAAGGTCGGACTTCGGGAACACAAAAATCCATAGGGGCAACTAGGGAGTAAATCCTACGAAATCCCTATGGGGGGGGGTGGCCAACTTCCTCAAACAAGATACTATAATAATAGGTCTACCGGATAGGTGTGTTGGCCACGACATCCACCTTACCGGTTATCGAGAGACCAATATTATAGTTCTTAGGGAAATGTTCCAACCATCATATCTGCCTGAGATTCAGCTCTGGTTGGTGTTAGGATATTCCAGGCTCATCGAGTCTTAGGAAGAAAAATGAAAGTTTGCAACACAAATCGACGAGATGACGTTGCGGGATTCTCGGGAGATGAACTACGATAGCAAGCTCCAAAACATGAGCTGGTTCTGCTACAAACATGTGAACACGTTGTCCCAGACAAGCATGACCACGTGGTAGTCTTATAATAAAACACTACCGAGTTCAGGAGGGGGAACCATCAACGAGGGTATCGAAGTTCTTTCATAAGTCCAGATTAGCTCTTATGAAGGAACTCCTTCTCCTTGAACAAATCAATCAGTGGCTTGGTGTGCTAGGGATACATATAGATTGAAGGTTGCAAGTCTTCAAACCACAGCATTCTTCGCACGTGTGCATGACTGATTTGGAATGATTCCAAAGAAAGCAACATTGACTTTCTCGAATCCACGGCGGCAACTTGCATCAGATGCACATGAATTAAAGGAAGTCACTACCTTCATCCAAACATATGCTTCATGAGCTAGCATGAACAAATGCTTTCAAAAGTTTCCAACACTAGCTTAATGTTCAGCAAAATTATGGAGAAGACAAGGATGTTGTCAATGGGCACAACAACAATTCATTTGGGTTTCCTTTTAAAAGGAATTCCATAGTTAAGTGAACAAGTGATAGCATTGGTCAGACCCAAAAGATATAATGGTGTATGCTCGAGGGATCAACCACGAATAAGACAACATTACGAGCATCGTTGGTACTGATTTGATTTGACGATAGCCCACACTCAAATCAAAGGATTGATAAGACAATAGGTCCAGCAACTGATCACAAGGACCAATCGATGAAGATATCATCTTTCTTCAACACACACTACACAAGAATATCCCTTTGGAATGAACTAAGTCAGACAAGCTTTTATCTTCCAACTCTCCAAGTTGTTGTCTAGCTTAACCAACTAGCTCAGGGATATCTAACACCGATTCTTGGAGAGAAGGTGGTTCACAAGAAAACAACTTGATCACGAACTCAACATAGCGGTCAAGTGACAACCCGGTAACACCTCCAAGAAGATATTTGGAAAGTCACGAACCACCGGTATGTTACTAAGCTCAAGAACAATCTTGCTTTTGAGGGCAATACGATATGATCAAATGAGTGAGGACTTGACAAGATCCTAACTCATCAATCGAAGGGTGCACCGAAATAAGGACTAGGTAGCACGATCAGTCTTAGAAGGATGATTCGAAAACCAACATACTAAGAATGAAATTATTATCCTTTAACTACCAAGCAACAGAGTTGCTAGCAGTATTGATTTCACACATCACAATTCATTTGTCGGTATTCCGGTTGCCTCAACACGAAGACCGAGGAATGACAAAGGATGGCGAGAAGTATCACTATGTCAAGAATTCACAAAAGGTGGTGCAATTCTCATGAAATTCCTGTCATAAAGAAGGTAATACTTCAGGGTAGAACAGAACCAAGAGCTGGATTAGCAATTTGATCTGCGGAGCACAACTTCTTTGACCCAATCCTGGATATGGAAGAGGTACTGGAGTTTGTTTCTCCTAGTCATTCAGGACAGAATGGCTTGACGGACCACAAGAGTAATAAGCATTGATAACACGAATGCACAATTACTCCTGGCTATCAATTGATAGACGAGAGCCAGAAAACAACTAAAGAGGGACAACTCAAAGGAACATATGATTTTCTGAGTTGTGAATGCATAGATTAGCATGTCGAACGAGTTCAACATATTTCTTCCGGACAATCCATGCGGAAAGGTAGAACTGGCAAAGTCACAATTATGAATGGAGAACCCATTGAGAGCACTCCTGTTGTGATCTTTTGATCCAACAAACTTTTGCCGTAAGTGGTTCATGGTATTTGGAAGAAGGATATACCACGGACCTTGAGGACTATCGCAAAGGTTGCTAATAACCTTAAGGAACGAGCAAAACTATCAACATGAAGCAAGTAGGATGAATCTCGGGTTCAAAACCCAGGGATAGAATACCTACTACTAAGTAGCATCACGGGATGCTTCCGAGAATAAAGGCCAGAATCTCCACACTAGGACACAAATCATGGCTAGACCACTAGATGATCCCCTAAGCACTTAGGGTCATAATAATAATTCCAACATATATGTCGAGGCAATAATTACCTCAACACACCGATTAGTGTGGTTAATCTGGCCCATGGGAACATCGGAAACAGAAGGAAGGGATTTGCAAATGCATCGGACTATTTAGAAACCTGGGATGACTCGGACAGCATAACGGCTATAATTGCTCAAAAAGATTTGAGACAATCACAAAAATGGTGGCATAACCACTCAGAAGCACAATATCAAGGTTCCGAGATCAACAATTAACATACGGAAGTAGTAGGAACTGAACTGAGACTTAAATCCAACAATCTTATAAGTCTACTGATTAGTAACACGTGATCCTAATAGAAAGAAGAGATAGCCTAGTTCTTAATCCCCGCAGGAAAGATAAGATGACTCAGATCAGAAGGCCATGAGGTATAAGGAGTAAAAAGAGCCTTACGTTCCATCCCACAATCAATTCCCTTATATAACTAAAGAATTTCTAGACTCAACTTCGACCAGTTTGGCTTGGTAATCCTACAGGCAGTCAAGCTCTGATACCAACGCTGTCAGGACCCCGACTCAATGCCACATCGATCTAGCATGTAACACCTCATATCACTTTGCGGCCTCACGCACGGTATTCCCACGGGTGTCGCCTTACCTTTGCCCGGGACCGTTTGCGCCTTTTGGCACACGTATATGACAGTGTCGCTAGCATCCATATGATAAGGAGCCCGGGCTGACATGGCTAGTCGTAAACCCAAAGCGACACAGACTTACAGGGACAGGCATCCATGACCCAGCATCGAACGTGTCGGTCATCAGCGAGTGAATCCAGGCTGTAGCACTGGGCTAGCAGGACTCCGGTAAACCGGGCTGTAGCGGGCTAACAGGACTCCGGTACTCAATGCGTGACATTTCCCCGAAGGGACAGACACAGGAACGAAGAAGGACACATGCCGGCCATCCTAAGTGTTCCAGAGCAGTAGCAAGCTACCATGGCTCGGTGGAAACACTAGGAGACATTTCCCCGTAAGAGAGGCTACTAAAGATAAACAACTAGATGGTCAGATCCCACACATACCAAGCATTTCAATAACATACACACAATATGCTCGATATGTGCAAATACAACATGGCATCACAACATGACTCTATGACTCAAGTAATCTATGCAATAGGCTCCGAGGAGCGAGATATTACAATCATGGGTCTCATGACCCAACAATCAGAGCATACAAGTCAAAACACAAACGGAAGCTATCATGTCTGAGTACAGACATCTATAAATGAAAAAGGCTGAGAAGCCTGACTATATATCAGATCCTGCCGAGGGCACAAGATCGTAGCTGAGGTATCAAGCTAAACGTCGAAGTCCACGTGGAACTACTAGTGAGACTGAAGTCTCTCTGCAAAAAACATAAAATAGGCAAACGTGAGTACAAATGTACCCAGCAAGACTTACATCAGAACTATCTACATATGCATCGTTATCAACAAAGGGGATGGTGGGGTTTAATTGCAGCAAGCCAGCTTTGACTCGGTGGCTATCCTAAACTACGACTGCAAGCGACTCTTTTGAGGTGGCGCACACGAGTCCACATATTCACCATATCAATACACCACTATGGATCCGCTCCCGTCTCCCTACGAGAACGCCATCCATAGCACTCACGCTTATCTTGCGTATTTTAGAGTATCCACTTTCACTTGTCTATGAACTGATATAAGCAACCCAGAAGTCCTTTTCCGCGGACACGGCTATTCGAATAGGTTAGGTTAACCCTGCAGGGGTGTACTTCTTCACACACGCTCTCACCACTTACCGCCGTTTACACGACATGTACTCGGCAACCTTCAAGCGGAAGCCCAACGTGGGTGTCGGCCACGGCCTGCCTAAACACTCAAGTCTCTAGTCCAGGTTTATCGCCTATTCGGGTTCCATCCATGAGGAGATCCGGCCGGAGTTTCGCTCACAGCCCCAAACGATGTGTACAGGGTTCCGTGACACCAAACGGGTGCCCGGTTTACCCGGCCACGTGCCTACCGCATCACAGCCCACCCCTACGGTCAGCGCTGTCCACGACCTCCAGCATACTACAAACACCAGAAACTACTTGCAACTCCTGGACAGAGGACAAGGGTGATTAAGAAGCCGAGAGGGTCCATTGGTTTCGGGCCCAATGCGTGGTAGTAGCTGAATCATGGATCACAAACACAGAACTCAGTTCCTGAGGACGGCTGCAATGAGACAACCCACCATGTACTCCTACATGGCCTCTCACCGCTACCTTTACCAAATCGTGTTCACACGCTTAGCTCACACACAGTAGGACATGTTCACACACCTCTGATTCATCCCCGATGAATCAGACCTGACTCAACTCTAAGCAGTAGCAGGCATGACAAACAAACATGAATGAGTAGGCACACAGGGCTCAAACAACTCCTACTCATGCTAGTGGGTTTCATCTATTTACTGTGGAATGACAGGTCATGCAGAGGATAAAGGGGTTCCGCTACCGCAGCAAGTAACAGATGAATCGGTGTTGTCCTAATGCAGTAAAAGAGAGCAGGAGCGAGAGAGTAGGATTGTATCAGAATGAACAAGGGGGTTTTGCTTGCCTGGCACTTCTGAAGATAACATTGAGTCTTCATCAGTGTCAACGATCACATCATCGGTATCACGTCTATCGAGAGGGGACAAATACCGGCAACACAGAAGGGAACACAATCAATGCAATGCACAATATGATGCATGATCATGACATGGCAATATGAATGTGTTTTGAGCTAATGCAACTAGCAATAGATTAAATGAAGTTGGTTTGAATACAAGATTCAAATTCAAACTCCATATGTGATTATTTAAATGCCCTTTACTTCATTTGCCCTAAACAGTAGTGATAAGTTGTTCTAACATGCATGAAAATGGTACAGATGGATTCCTTGAATTTTTCTGATAATTTTTCATATATAATTTATTTAATTTGGAGTTACGGTTAATTTTCTATGATTTATTGAAGTTTTAGTTATTTTCTGGAATTTCAGAATTAAGTTAAATCCAGAAAATGAGTTATGACATCAGCACTGCGTCATGCTTGCATCAGCAAGTCAACAGGGCTGCCCCGGGTCAAACCTGACCAGTGGGTCCCATCCGTCAGTGACTAACCTAACTAATCTAATTTAGTTAGTGGCCTGGGGCCCATTGTCAGTGTCTATTAAACTAACTAATATTTAGTTAACACTAATCCTAGCCTAATTAGCCGGGCGGGTCCGCAGGTCAGTGAGAGAGAGAGGGGGGGGTCAAACCTGGCAGTGGGGTCAACCCACGCCGGTCATCGGGTCAGCGGTCGCCGGCGTTTAGCCGCCGGCGAGTCCAGACGCGGCGGAGGGCTCGGAAACGAGCCACATGGCATCGTTTCGGCCGTGGTTTGTTGCATTCGAACGCGCGCAGTGGCGCGCATCTAGTGGTGGCGGTGACAGGTGCTGGGGTGGCCGGAAAAGTGGTCGGCGACGAGGTTTGGCGGCGGCAGCAGCTCGGGCAATCCTGGGGTCGGGGTTAGGGAGCACGGCAGGAGGAGCTGGGGCGTGCTACGGACTCCCGAGATCACGGTGAGCACGACCGTGGCCTCGGATACGAGCTGGGGTGGCTGTGGCCACGGCCACGCCATGGCCGGCGGCGAGAGATTCTCGGGCAAAGTGGTGGGGCTAGCTAGAGAGGGAGGTGGGGCACGGGAAGAGGGGAAATCAGCACAGGAGCTCACAGCGGGTGCAGTGGTGGCCTCGGCGAGCACGGGGAGGCACCGGAGCCGACGAATTTGACGAAGACGGCCGACGGGTCCGAGGTAGAAGACGACGTCGATGGCGGCGATGCGGCACATCCGGGGCCTCGTGGCTCGTTGAGGAGGTAGAGGGAGGACCGACGGAGCTTCCTGGGGCGTCGGTGAGGCTAGGGGTGGCCGGTGGCCATGGGTACGGCGACGATGGCGGCGAGCTCCGCTCGGTGGTGTGCGCGGGAGGGAAGCAGAGGAGGGAACGGGGTCCAGGGGAAGAGAGGAAGGGCTGGACGGCTCCGGGCGGCTGCGTGGCGTCTCCACGCATGGATAGGCTCGAAGGGGGAGGCCTCCAGCGCGAAGCAGGAGGTGGCCGGCGCTCTTCGGGCACGCGCCACGCCTCGCCTCTGCCTTCTGGCAGAGGAAGAAGAGGACAAGGGGGGGAAGGTGGGCTGGGCCGCGCTGGTGGGGGAGCTGGGCCGGCTCTGGTGGGCTGCACGGTGAGGCCAGGTAAGCTCTGTTCTTTTTTTATTTTTTTCCTGTTCTGTTTGTTTTATTTAATATCTTTTGCCACTGTTTTCAATTCCAAAATAATTTCATACAGTGCCAAAACATTCTGAAATATTTTATGTTACCTCTCTGGACTATTCCAAAAGTACATAAAACATTTCAAAGCATTTGAAAATATATTCATTATATATTATGAATATATCCCCAAATTCAAATAGATTATTGATTTAAATTCAGAGACCAAATAATTCCTTAAAAATATTCCAGAATTTTGGTTTGATATATAACTCTTGCCAAAATTCACAAAACTATTTTTAGGGCATTTTGGACTCACAGAATGCAATTTAAAGGGTGCTTGCCCTTCTTTTTAATTAGGGTTTTGAGGCTTCTGAATTCCTCAGTTCAAATTTCATTTAAATTTAAACATGATGCAGCAACCAAGCTAGTCCATGGCCAGGGTAAAGCTAGGGATGTGACACGCCATCTGGAACACCACAGTGTAATGGTGTGTCCGAATGTCATAACCGTACTTTATTAGATATGGTGCGATCTATGATGTCTCTTACCGATCTACCACTATCGTTTTGGGGTTATGCATTAGAGACAGCTACATTCACGTTAAATAGGGCACTATCTAAATCCGTTGAGACGACACCGTGTGAACTGTGGTTTAGCAAGAAATCTAAGCTGTCGTTTCTTAAAATTTGAGGTTGCAATGCTTATGTGAAAAAGTTTCAACCTGATAAGCTCAAACGCAAATCGGATAAGTGCGTCTTCATAGGATACCCAAAAGAAAATGTTGGGTACACCTTCTATCACAGCTATGCATCACCATGATCTTGCGTGTGCGTAGATTTTTTTTTAAATTACTACGTTCCCCAACACCTTCAGCTGCGGCTTTCCAACAAAATCTTCCTAATTGACCTCCTCGTTCGATGTGGGTTTGGCACAAGAACTGGTTCTACGTGTCAGATCTTGGCGACAGTTTGCCTGCCCATTTCGGAGGAGCCCCGCAGCGTCTCCGATCTTGGGAGCGTCTGGACGCCCTTTCCGATGACACCAAGCTGTCGGTCGATGTGATCTGCATGGCCCTCGGCAAGGACACGAGCGAGCGGCCGTTGTACCATGACGTGGTCGTCGTGGCCCTCGTTCGCGCAGAGCAACGAGGCATCTTTTCCGTTGCCCCTTGCGGCAACAGTGGCCCGCGACCGTCGACGGTCACCAATGTTGCGCCTTGGGTGACCACGGTCGACGCTGCCACCGTGGACCGCATGTTCCCGGCGAAGCTCAACCTCGGCAACAGACTGGTGCTCATCGGCCAGTCATTGTACAACATGAGGGCAGACGGCAAGAGGAGTGTGGCGCTCGTCAAGACCAACTGCAGCGAGCCGGAGGACCTGACGCCCGACAAGGTGATGGGTGGGATTGTCGTCAGCTGGAAGTTGGGTAGCGAGATCAAAGTCTCTGGCGTGGCAAGATCTGGGGGCGCCGTGGTGGGGGAGAAGGGGAGGGAGGGGGGGGGGGGGGGCTTCGCCCCCTGCACCCCTAGGCGTCCCTGATGGGGGCAGCCGCTCCAGCCCAAGTCTCCTGATGATGGGTCGGAGCTTCGATTCATACTTTTTGGAGTCTGGATTTTGGACGTTAAGAAGCCACCTTAGCTTTCTTCAATGCCAAAAGGAACCGCAAGCGTCTCCCACATTTTCTTTAACTGCCAACAGAGAAATCAAGAAATACCTTATCCAATCCGTAATACTACATGGATATCATTGAAACCTCCCTTCGCCAGTACATCCAGAAATACGCGTCCATGGGCTGAAGCCCGTTCACAGTAGCCATGCCATGTCGACGCCGTCCTTCCGGCCAAAGCTCTAAAATTTTCAATCTTGATATTGGCATGTTCGCGCCCCACACGGGGAGCTCGCCGTGCTTGACGTCAGCTGGCCGTCCTCTAGACGATCACCGGCATGCACTGGGCATAGTGCACCGTCCTTGTCACTCTCCATTAATTAATAGCACTAGATGGAACGGCGCAGCGAAGCCGATCATAGTCCCGTTCTCCACATGCAAATTTTATCCAGCCACCATATGGTTTACAGTGCTCATAAGAAGGAAGATTGTAGCACATCTTGCTGAATCATCTTTCATGTTGCTGCTCATATAGCCGATAAGTAGTTATCGATTGTACCTTCTCAGACGTTTCAAAATCCTTTATAATTATGAAAATCCATTTTTTGGGCACTTGACATATTCAGATCACCTAGAACGTCAATCAGGTATTTAAATCCTACAAGGCCCAAACACGTAATGAAAATGTACAATTAATCAAAGAACGATCCGAAGAATCCCCGCTGCTCACCGTGCCGACCATCATTGCCAGTAGCTCATGATTCACGAAATTCGAACCAAAAGTTTAGCAATTAAAGTCACACATCTTTTGCATGATAGATGACAATGAAAGCACTCACTCGACGCAATTGACCAGGAAGTAAGAAGTGTAGTTTTTGTACTCATGACGAGACAAGTAAACACCTCTCCTTTCAATGCAAGTTTATGCGTTTTATATGCCCAGTCATCCAAATAACACCAAATTTGTATCAGTCCATAAGGGTTGCCAATATATATGGTCACTGGCTTGACGAAATACCAAATATTTTTAGCACGCTAATACAGGTGGGAGCGTTTGTCTTATTATGGTCGCTTTGGCTATGTAGAAAGATTATGTTTTTAATGAAAAAACATCTTCTTTTATGCAGGTTATTTACCGTTGTACGCACTGGCTTCGTATGTGGTCTACGCTATAGCGAACGGAGTATCAGTCACTGTTTAAGGCGGTGTGTATGCAGTTGGAGCAGGTGGCGAGGGAGGTTTGTACCCAACATGGGTGGCACGTGGTAACATAATCTCCGGATCGGTCTATCTCCTTCGTCGACATTGACATAGTTTCGGACTCATATGGTTTTATTGTTGCCAACTTATCGTTTTTTTCATATGCTTTGTTAGATTGTTTGTTTAAGGTTATGCGCATTTTAGCTATGCAGAAACCGGATGTTACTCATGCTCCGTATCCATTTGATGCTACATTGAATTAATAAAAGTGCCTTTATCAAAAAAGCACTCACCATGTTTGGAGTTAGACATGTCAAAAAATAGAATAATGCGACACCTTGAGTACTTACCAAGCTTACAGTGAAAGGGCATGGTCTGAACAAATTTATTTGGGTTAAACATGGAACTGATAGTAGACTGTTAAAAGAATATCGTGTACTTGGTAAAGAAAAAACAGGTATATCAATCAAGCACCTACGTTACCCCTGTTCTCAGATTCTCGGACTCATCTTATACCCAGCAATGAGCCAAAGCCGGAGTTTCGTTGGAAGAAGAATGTCCATTCATGTTTAATTTGCACTGGTTTCCATACAAATTGAATTCTAGAGAAAATAGAAAAGATCCCGGGACAACCCTCCTCGTGTAAATTGCACACAATGACAAGGCTAAGAAGGTCTGATAGAAAGATAATTGCATGGCAAGCTCATATAATTATACTATAGAGTCATCAAGAGACAAAAAAGTATATTTGATTCAATAGATTGAAAGTGCACAAAAATATTTTTTTCTCCAATACGCACGAATGTGTGTATTATATTATAAAGAAGGGGTGGGTAGAGAGCCCAAATCCACCATTGATGTTACATTTTTAGTACATCATGAGCTGAGCTCCTACATCTGCATGAAACAAGAAAGACCCTATGACTACTCGCCTCGCGCCCACCTCGATAATTCCGCAGCTACACCATTCCAGTCACATTTAAGCAGTCCAGCCCTAAACCAAGCAGTCCCTTCCTCCACGATCCTTGTGATGAGTCCAACCAACAAGGGAGATGCGTCATCGAACACAATGGCGTTGCGATGTTTCCAAAGTTCCCATAGGACCAAGGTGATGATGACGCGCATGCTCTTCGGCTTGTCTGCACACCAATCAACCAGAGTGTCGTGTCCCTCGGGTGTCCATGCCAGTTTGCCTATTGTGGTGCATAGCGTTCTCCAAATTGTCCGAGCAAAGACGCAAGTTAGCTCGATGTGGTTCAAGGTTTCCTCTTCTTGGTCACAGATGGGCAGGCATCCGGGTGTGGCAGACCTCTCCAAGCTAGCCGATCCGCTGTCCAACACCTATTCTTCATGGCAAGCCAGAGGAAGAAGCGGCAGCGCAACGGCTTAGATTTCCACGTAAAATGCGTTGTGGCTGACACCTTCCTGCCTACGAATTTCGCTGCATAAGAAGACCGGGCTGAATACTTGCCATCGGGTTCCCAAGACCAGGACACAACATCTTGCACGCCGTCTTGCAGCGTCACCTCCTGAACTCTCCGCTACAGGTTCAGGTACTGCCATAGAGCCACTAGACCCAAGTCTAGTTTGATATCGATTGCCCAGGCTCCAGTGGCGATGGCCTCTTTTAGGGTTCTCGATCTTCTTTTGAGCGGAGGGACGGCCTCATAAATTTGTGGCGCGATTTCCACAAGGAGATATCCATTCATCAAGCGATCCTCCCAGAAGAGGGTCAGGCTTCCGTCTCCTACTGTTATCTTGGTCGCTGCATTGCAGAGTGCAGCCGATTCCTTGGGAACTTTGATGTTGAACTCGCTCCACAGTCTGTTTTGATCCACTCGCTCTAGCCAAGGCCATATGGCTTGCAAAGCCACATTAAGCCAAGCTAGGTCCGGAATGCCGAGCCCGCCCGTCCACTTCGGCGTACATACTGTCGCCCAGGCCACCGAGTAATTTCCACCATTCGCTTGCCTTTTGCCACACCACAAGAACCCTCTGATGGTCTTGTTTATGGCATGAATCGTCTTCATCGGGAGTGCGAGCGCCAACATCGCATGTATGGGAACCGAACAAAGGACTAAAAGTACGAGGATGAGCCTGCCACTCTTCGGTAAGGTAGCGGCCTTCCAGTTCGGCAGGCACTGCGCTATGCGCTCCACCATGCTGTGCAACTGTGCAGCAAAAGGCTTCCCGTGGCAAAGCGGCATCCCCATATAGCAGCACGGAAAGGAGCCAAGATCATATCCTAGGTTAGCTGCGGCAAGAACCTTCTCATCATTGGAGCAAGGGATCAGGATTGCCGCCGTCTTGCTGAAGTTGACATGTAGGCCGGATGCCATCCCAAAAAGGCGCAGGATGTGGGAGCATGCTTGAAGGTCAGTGCCCACTGGCTTGAGGAATACAATCGCGTCATCGGCGAAAAGGGACACCCACTGCTTTAGACCATGGCTGGCAAGTGGTGTCAAAATCTCCATCTCCGCGGCCAGCCGAAATAGATTGTGGAGCGGCTCCATCAGGAGGATAAAAAGCATGGGGGACAGGGGTCCGCCTTGCCGCAGGCCCTTGTAGTTGAAGATTGGGGCCCGAGGTACTCCGTTGACCATGATGCGGGTAGAGGAGGTAGCAAGGAGTCCCACGATTTAGTCCATCCACCTACTGCCAAATCCAAGCATTTGCAGAACTTCGATCAAGAAAGACCACTGTACCGTATCGAATGCCTTCGAGATGTCTAGCTTTAGCAGGATTGCAGGCTGACGACGTGCATGCAGCCGTCTTGCGGTGCTCTGAACCATCATGAAGTTATCATGCGAAGCTCTCCCTTTGACAAACGCGCTTTGGTGAATGCCAACCAAATACGATAGTTCCAGCGCAAGGCAGCGCGCCAACACTTTGTCGAAGATCTTCGCAACGCCGTGCATGAGGCTCACCGGTCTAAAATCCTGCAGCTCGTCCTCGCCTTCTTTCTTTGGTAGGAGCGTGACCAGGGCTTTATTGATCGCTCCCAAACCCCTCATATCTCCATGGTAGAACAACAAGAACACCCTCATGATGTCTACTCTGATGATGGACCAACAGGCGGTGTAGAATCTATCGGTGAAGCTGTCCGAGCCAGGGGCCTTGTCCAGGGGCATGGATTTAATGGTTTGGAGGACCTCCTCCTCCTCCGAGAAGGGTTCTTTGAGCTTGCATAGGTCCCGTGTAGGCATGTTGATGGCATCCAAGTGAAGTCTGTGATCGCGCGGCGAGGCCGTGCCCAGCGACCTATCATAGAAGCTGTCTACGGCAGAAGCAATCTCCTCTTGCCTAGTGAGGACCTGGCCGTTGTGGCACAAATTCATGAGCGCATTCTTCCTCTGGCGATGCCGCGCATGCTGATGAAAAAAATCGAGTATTGGCGTCCCCATCTTTCAAATGCAGCAGCCTTGACTTTTGTCTAGCGATCGTGCGCTCCAGGGAAAAGAGGCCAAGAAGTTTTCTTTTTAGGGTCCACCTAAGATCCAACTCACCCTCGCTTAGTGCCCGCGATTATATACCCCTCCACCCATCCTCCATTCATAGAGAGAGCTATCAGAACGTGCCTACACTCTCACCATTCATTTTCTGAGAGAGAACCACCTACTCATGTGTTGAGACCAAGATATTCTGATCCAACCACAAGAATCTTGATCTCTAGCCTTCCCAAGTTGCTTTCCACTCAAATCATCTTTCCACCAAATCCAAATCTGTGAGAATCAGTTGAGTGTTGGGGAGACTATCATTTGAAGCACGAGAGCAAGGAGTTCATCACCAACACATCATCTATTACCTTTTAGAGAGTGGTGTCTCCTAGATTGGTTAGGTGTCACTTGGGAGCCTCCGTCAAGATTGTGGAGTTGAACCAAGGAGTTTGTAAGGGTAAGGAGATCGCCTACTTCGTGAAGATCTACCCAAGTGAGGCAAGTCCTTTGTGGGCGATGTCCATGGTGGGATAGACAAGGTTGCTTCTTCATGGACGCTACGTGGGTGGAGCCCTTAGTGGACTCGCGCAACCATTACCCTTCGTGGGTTGAAGTCTTCATCAACGTGGATGTACAATAGAACCACCTATCAGAACCACGCCAAAAATCTCCGTGTCTACATTACGTTTGCTCCCTCCAAACTCCTCCCCTTTACCTTCATATGCAACGATTTACATTCCGCTGCTATACTCTTAGATTTGGATGTGTAGGTTGATTTCTTGACTTGTGATAAGTCGCTAAAATCTGCCAAGACTTAAAATTGGGAAAATGCTAGATTTTTATTTGGTCATGTAGTCTAATCACCCCCCTCTAGACATACTCTCGATCCTACAGCTGGCCCAAAAAATAGACCAAATTCCAGCACAGACCCCATCACTTTATCCTTGGTAGGAACAATAAAAATGTGTGCCTCGCTACCCCTTCTATCATGAGGTGAGGACACCATATGATTGGACCTACTACTATGTACCTGTTCCACTGAAGATCTAATCATCAACTTGACCAAAGATAACTCATAGATCGAAAAGAATTAAATAGTTATAACAATCACACATAATAAAGTTCAGAAATAACTCAATTACTTTCATTGAATAATCTGATCATAAACCCACAATTCATTGTATCCCAACAAACACACCACATAAAAGGATTACATCATATCGATCTCTGACGAGACCATTGTATTGATGATCACAGAGAGAGAGAGAGAGAGCGAGAGAGATCTATAGCTGCTACTATGAACCCGTAGATCCTATGAGGAACTACTCACACATCATAGGAGGTGCAACAAGGTTGATGTAGAGGCCCTCCATGATTGATTCCCCCTCCGGCAGAG
Source organism: Triticum dicoccoides (assembly GCF_002162155.2). Classification (NCBI taxonomy): domain Eukaryota; kingdom Viridiplantae; phylum Streptophyta; class Magnoliopsida; order Poales; family Poaceae; genus Triticum; species Triticum dicoccoides. Next base: position 555,880,999 of record NC_041392.1, on the reverse strand, counting down.
TATCGGTGGAGGCCTCCAGATGGGATTGGGAAGAACAGAAGCTTCCTTTGGCAGAATAATTGTTTGGGGTATTGCTTTGATGGTTTCTAGATTTTGGGTAATTTATGAGCCTGGAATTAGGTCAAACGGAGTTGCGAGGGGGCCATAAGCCTAGTTGACACGCCCATCCCCCCTGCGGGCATGCCGTGTGAGCTTGTGCCTCTCGCATGCAGCGTCTGGTCTCCCCCGAAGCTTCTAGAGTCCCTTATAGTCTAGAAAAATCACCGTAAAGTTTCATCGTTGTGGCCTTTGTTTGGTATGGTGTCGGTGTCAAAACCGGCGGATCTCGGGTAGAGGGTCCCGAACTGTGCGTCTAGGGCGGATGGTAACAGGAGGCAGGGGACACGATGTTTTACCCAGGTTCGGGCCCTCTTGATGGAGGTAAAACCCTACGCCCTGCTTGATTAATATTGATGATATGGGTAGTACAAGAGTAGATCTACCACGAGATCGGAGAGGCTAAACCCTAGAAGCTAGCCTATGGTATGATTATATGTTGTCCTATGGACTAAAACCCTCCAGTTTATATAGACACCAGAGGGGGCTAGGGTTACACAAGGCCGGTTACAAAGGAGGAGATATACATATCCGTATTGCCTAAGCTTGCCTTCCACGCCAAGTAGAGTCCCATCCGGACATGAGATGAAGTCTTCAATCTTGTATCTTCATAGTCCAACAGTCCGGCCAAAGGATATAATCCGGCTGTCCGGAGACCCCTTAATCCAGGACTCCCTCAGTAGCCCCCGAACCAGGCTTCAATGACGATGAGTCCGGCGCGCAGTGTTGTCTTCGGCATTGCAAGGCGGGTTCTCCTCCAATTTGCAAGTGTTCGTAAGCAGTGTCCGGCTCCATAAATGTTGAACCTCTTGGCTTCTGTGCCCAATAAGGGCTTTCTCCCACATGTTGAATGAATACGAGGCGCCAAGGCGTTTTTACATTCGCCCCCCTAGCCAGATAAATAAATTGTCTATTAAAGGGATGGGGATTCTTAGATCCGATCCATACCATCCTCCCCCAGCGAGAATCCATCAGAGCGCGTTTCAGAAGGATCCATTCCAGCATGGCCGACCTCCGCAACTCCTCCTCCCGCCCCCGTAGCCCTAAGCCCGGTGATTGGGAGAGGTGTTCAGTCCCGCATAGTCGATTAGTCGAACTGCAGACTAAGGGATTTCTCCCTCCGGCGTATATGGCGCCCGTTCGAGCCGGGCTTGCCACCTACAATGGCGGGGAGCAAGCGGAGAGCTTTCCCTGTCCCTCCATGGGGGAACGGGTCTGCCTTGTTCCTTATTTATTAAGGGGACTCGGATTTCCAATTCATCCGTTCCTCCGCGGGCTCCTGGAGTTCTACGGCCTCCAATTACACAATCTCAACCCTGCCTCCATTCTACATATCGCCGGCTATGTTGCTCTTTGCGAGTTGTTCCTGGGCTGCGAGGCTCACTTCGAGCTGTGGAAAAGGATATTTTGCCTCGTCCCTCGCATACAGAGGAGATCACTTTATCAAGTGGCGGAGCCAAAATATGGCGCATCACCGATACCGGATACCTGTCCGGTATGCCAAAGAAGTCGTCCAAAGACTGGCCTTCAGAATGGTTTTATATGGAGGACGTTCCCCTTCCGGACCCTGTTCGGCGGGGTCTTCCTGAGTTCAACAATGCTCCTCTGAAGAAGCGCCGAAGTTGGCGCCCACGGAGCCCCCAGGGGGAAGACAACACAGAAGTCCTCTATCTGATGAACCGGATCAAAGCACTGGCTCAATCAGGATTGACAATAATCGAAGTTATGTCGATTTGCATAATGAGGGGAGTGCAACCACTTCAATACTGTGGGCACCCCTTGTGGTGTTATAACGGGGCGGATGACGCCACCCGCTGCGGGCGTAAGGGTCCGGACAATGCTGCCGCTTTAGCGAAAATTCTGTCCGAATTGTTCAAGGGTGAGAAAGGGGAGTTCACCCGCATCAAGCCATGGGATGGATTCTCCATGTACAATCCTCCAAGCTGGGTAAGTTATATCTCCCTGCTCCCATTTTTCCCGCATTCTTTGTCGTAAGTATTCACCTTGCCACTTCGCGGCAGGAACTGCGAAAAGCCATAAAGGAGGTCAGCAGCCCTTCTCCACAACCAGAGGACCCTGACCGGGCCCTCGACTCTGGACTTGAAGAAGATTCGGTTATATTCGTGGAGCTAATAGACCGACAGTTCTATCAGTTAAGCTGTGACAATGCCATGGTGGCCATTACGGCCGACTATCCTGGACTGCTCCCTGCATCGCAAGTAAGAAAAACCAAAAATCCCAACTCCAAAACTAGGATCCCCTTTTAGGCACTTCGCCCATCATATACACATGGCATCTTTTATAGGGAAGGCATTTGGGATGCCTTGCCGAACCCGCAGCAACTCGCCAACAAGAGGCACCAAGGCCGGGTAGGCCAAAAAGGAAGGCGGTCAGGACGGAGACGCCGACGCAAAGGTATAAGAAAAACCCCGCTCCATGGTTGTCGTCTTTCTCAAAATGTAATGACGCCGGCGTTTCTTTAACAGAAAAAACGCTCGCCGGAATATGTCCGGCGATGTTGCCAATCACGCTTCCACCAGTCGGGCGCCAGGACCGGACATGGAGGCAGAAGCCGATATGGGGCAGGCGCCGGATAATCCCCCTACAGAGGATGCGGATAGATTATCCGCTACAAACTCAGAAGTGGAAAGCGCCATGAATCATAGGCGCCGCCGGGCCATACTCTGTGACGCTTGTTTCTCACCAAAGGCGTTTGACGCCTTCAATTCTGGAGAGGCGTACCTCTGTGCTGCTCAAGATGGTCTAGCCGGAGCCATGAATCAGTATGTAAAGGATGTACGGGTGAGTAAATCTGACAATTTATATGTATTAGTAGCCCCTGAGACTTGAAACAGTTAGCAGAACTGATTTAAGGATCATCTTTATTATGCAGGTTATTACAGAGAAGAATACTAGGCTGTCACAGGAGCTGGAGGAATGCAAGATCCAACTGCGGGCTGCTGTGGCCGCATTGCAGGAACCGAAAAAGTCACCTGCTGGTAACATTTACTTTAAGTAATGATGGTTACCATATAACGTGCGACATGGCTACAGATCTAACAACAGATGTTGCAAATGAATCCGGAGAGAATCCGGAGGACCAGCATGTTATGCGACAGCTAGAGGCTGGCAAACCCGTGCTGACTGAGATTAGGCGGGAGAAAAACAATCTCCAAGATGCCAATATTAAGCTGAGCGTGGAACTAAAAGACGTTCGTGGCCAGCTTGCAGACTCCGAGAAGGAGAATAAGCGGCTTCGGCGCGACATTTTCAGTAAGTGCTTGAACGAATCCTTTTAAGGGAGTTCGGCGAAGAAGCCGACTAACAGCGTTCTGTCTGTAGGTATGCTGACGGGTCGTCCCACGGAGGAAATGCCCGAGTCTGCGGGTGATCTTCTCTCCGAGCTGTCACATCTGCACAAACAAGTTCGGCAGGTGATGCAGGGTGTTGCCCAGGCCTTGTGGCCATTCGTCTCCCTGCCAGAGGGCGTTGCCGAGCTTGCGGAGAGGCTCAAGGGAGCACAGCGGTGCTTCCTATTATGGAAGATATTAGCCTGCCGACAGGGTGCCAGAGAAGCCTGGGCCATGGTGAAGACGCGGTATACCAAGGCAGACCCAAAACACATGGCCGAGGTCGGACTTGTGGGGCCCGACGGAAAAGAGATCCCCGTTAGCTTAGTTTATGGGCAAGTAGAATTAGCCGCAAAGTATTCTCTATAGGATTGTAAGCTAGACCGCCTGTTGGATGGTATAGAAGAGGAATTTAGTCAGTCTGCATGACTATGTAATTAAAGTGACATGTATAATGCCTTCTAGCCGGATTGTAGATCATTTGTCGTTGCAGACCTTTTCGCTTCAACCTCCGGGCCCAATAGTCCGGAGTGTATCCGAATACCCGCTCAATTATATAAGAACCGGGGTATGCGCGGAGACCAGGCGTAGGGGTCATTAGTGCTTTATCAGACAAGTGCCTAACTAGTTATGTTATATTACATGGGTAGTAAGAAACATCTTCCAGGGAGAATAGTTCCATTAAGGGTTCCTTTCCCTGGGTAAGCATGCCCTAAAGTGCATGTCCGGACTGCGATAGGAAACGCAGGAAAAACATCTGGGGGCAGATATGGACAATAAATAAAAATCATCTTTTGTTCACCGACCGAATATTCCCTTAAGAACGTTAGCTTTCGGCTTCACCCAGTCTGAGGTACACATCTGGCTGACTTGGCAGTAACAATCACAGAGGTTCTCCCCTTATGCCCTAGCCGAATTAACGGGAACGTAGGGCATAAATACAAGAGCCAGGCAACCCAGCTTGGCCAAAACTTAAGTCATATCGATGCATATAATGGTGAAAAAAGGTACATGCGAAAGTATAACACATGTGTGGGGCATGAGGCCCAGATAAATAATTTAAGCTTCTGTGAAAGAAGCCCCCAGGTATGAAGAGTGCGGCTAGCACATCTGTAATGTGCAAGCGAGGCACAAGGTGACCCTTGAAGGCCTAGAGAAATAATAAAAGAAAGAAAGAAAAAGAGAAACAAGATAGATAATGTATATGCAGAAAATGGACAAAGGGAGGGGACTAACATAGAGTCCGGTGCTAGGCATAGAATCTTCGGAGCCTGGCCGCGTTTCATGGCTTCCGCTCGAGTCGACTAGTCGATGCACCCCGCAGTCGGTACGCTCCACCGGCCAGAACTTGGTCAATAATGAAGGGACCTTCCCATTTGGGCTCGAGCTTGTTCTTTTTCTTATCTGGCAGGCGTAGAACTAGGTCGCCAACGTTATAAGTTTTGGCCCGTACTTCTCTGCTTTGGTACCTGCGAGCCTGTTGCTGATAAAATGCGGTATATGATTTGGTTACATCGCGCTCCTCCTCCAGGGTGTCCAAACTGTCCTGCCGATCGAGCTCAACTTCTCTTTCTTCGTACATGCGCACTCGAGGTGAGTCATGAATTATGTCATAGGGCAAGACTGCCTCTGCGTCGTACACCATAAAGAAGGGTGTATATCCGGTACTACGATTCAGCGTGGTCCGCAACCCCCAGAGTATGGAGTCGAGCTCCTCTACCCAGTGCGTGTTAGACTCCGTTTAGGAGCGCACTAATCTGGGTTTAATGCCGCTCATTATAAGACCGTTTGCTCGCTCAACTTGACCGTTGGTTTGTGGGTGATAGACTGAAGCATAATCGAGCTTGATGCCCATTTTGCTGCACCAGAGTTTTACCTCGTCGGCCATGAAGTTCGTGCCATTATTAGTGATGATGCTGTGGGGGACGCCATAATGGTGTACGACCCCGGATATGAAGTCTATCACCGGTCCGGATTCGGCTGTTTTAACAGGTTTGGCCTCTATCCATTTGGTGAATTTATCCACCATGACCAATAAGATTTTTTTTCTTGTGGGTTCCTGTAACATCCCAAATTTTCAATTTGGAATGTTATACATTAGATCATCAATGCATACCATATTTCTTTTGCATTTTGGTTGATCCTAGAAATTCCACATAACTCAATGACCCCTGGAGAGAGTTGGGGATTTCGATATTTTCATATTTGAGTTCTCTCAAATTTTGAGAATAGGATCATTTGGTTTTATTTATTTTATCATCAAATATTTCTATTACAAAAATATGAGAGAGGGAATAAAATGACTTTCCCAAAATAAAGAAATATTGAGGATTTAATAATAAAATCAAATAAGATTTTATTTCGGAGTTTTTTTTTGGTGTTTTATTTGAATTAGGAAAAAAGTGTGTTTTTTAAAATTGCATTTAGGTCCCAAATAAATGCTCACTTTGTCGGACTTGATTTTAGAAGCCCGGGAAAAATTATTTCAGAAATTGGGAGTCCGTTTAGTATTTATTTTTTTATTTTTCTTCTGCGTGTAATTTTTTTTAAAAAAAAATGCGCCGCGCGCCTACTGGGCCAAGGCCCAGCCGACGGCCCACTCCCCGCCGCCTGCCGTCTCCTTCCAGGAGACGAGCGCGCCGCCGCCGCCGAGTCCGGCTCGGGCACGCCGCCCCCGCCGCCTTGCCCCCTCCCCAAG
>NC_041392.1:555784305-555873995 GCF_002162155.2 Triticum dicoccoides | reverse complement strand
CGCCCTCACCTCACCCCGCCCCGCCGCCCGCCAGCCGCAGCCGCCCCCGCCGCCTGCTGCTGTCGCCGCCGCCGCGCGCTGCACACCGCCGCCGCCGCTGCCGCTGCCGAGCCGCCTCGCCGCCCCGCATAGCCGCCGCCGCCGCCGGAGCCCGCCCCGCCCGCCGGAGTACCTCGCCGGAGGTATAGCTGCCGCCGTTCGCCGTTCGGTTTTTTTAAGAAACCGCCTTGGTTTTTTTTGAAACCCTAGATCGGTTTATTTCTCTAGTTTAGTTAATTAGTGAACGTTCACCGATTCGTTCGTTTTAACAAACGCGTTCATCGTTTAGTTTCAGATAACGAACGTTCGTTCGTTAATCTGTTCTTCGTTTTTCTTTTCTCGGATTAAATCCGTGATTTTTCTGATCGCGATTTCTGATCCGATTTTCGTTTTAGTTTAACTTTTCGCTCGTTTATCGGAATCAGGCGATTCAAGCGCCTAGGGATTCGTCTCGAAACCCTCTATCCGTTTAACCAACCTAAACAAGATTTTGCTACTATAAAAATTTCCCTAGATCCAGATTGCTAGAATGAAGTTGTTTTCTTTCGCCGTTTGACTTTCGTTGCTTCGTTCGATTTGATTCTTTTGCCAACCGGAGTTCTTAAGTTGAACCTTCTGGTTAGATATCTTATTCGAGTTTTACCTGTGCATTAGATGAGCACTACTTGTATGCTCGTTTGTTTGTTTGCGATAGAATATCTGAAGTGCGCCGCTTGTTACTTCGAATCGTTAGGTTTCGCGGATCATCAGCAAGGCAGGTAACACTTTGATCATACCTTTTCTACTACCCAGTTTTATTGCATTAGATCAATCCTCACACATTGCATGATTAGGATCTAATTAAATTGTGGGATGGGAAGTAGATGAGGTAGTACCTATTACCAGTTTATTTTCAAACCTTTGGGAGTTACTTCTACGTTTGCTTATCATGCCATGCTATGCTAGTAGACGTGGATTGGGTGAGTGAAATCCATTGACAGATGTGAGATTGATAATTAATGGTTTATCTAAGGTGGCAACTTAAACACACATCTGGGTGGATTGAGGCACCTGGGTATTCTAGGACTTGCCTGTTTTTCTTTTGGACCGCCACCCAGGCTCAAAGGGATCAAAAGACTATTCATACTAGAAACTTCTGTGTGCAGCCACAAGCTATTATGGGCTCTAGCATAGTTGACTAAGTTGTGCGAACTCTTACAGTGGTAGACTAGCAGATGTAGGGGATATAGGTGGTACGGTCTACCCGATCGTAAGGTGCTAGCGCTTCTGAAAGACTATGTCTCGGTCATCCGTCTTCTCAAACACCTTGTAGTGCGAGAAACCAAACGGAGGCGATCGAGTCTTGTGGGGAAAAGTGCGCAAACCTCTGCAGAGTGTAATAAACTAATCATGATTAGCCGTGTCCCCGGTTATGGACATCTTGAGTATCTAGCACTGGATTATCATGTGAATCTCAACATGTTACTCTAAATTAATTTTGTTGGGTTATGTTTAATGATGATGCTTAATTGGGATTGAGAAAGCTGTCAACCATTCTCAATGTTTAACAACTACCATGATAGTTAAATAAATTTTATTCCTTTGAAGTAGGGAAAAATTGGCTTTACACAAAAACTGTAACCATAGAGCTTTCCACCAGCCAAATATGCATATAGTATAGCTGTTGCATTCCATTACTCTCTATGTGTTACCTTGCCAGCATATTCCATGTGCTGACCCGTTTTCGGGCTGCAACGTTAATGTTGCAGACTTTTCAGATGACGATTAAGGAGTTTTTAGGTCGTGGTTCTATACTCAGTGATGCCGTTGGAGTTGATGGACTCACTTATCTTCCAAGCCTTCCGCTGTTATCGTTATTAGATGGCTTTAAGCCATATTTATTGTAATAAGTTCTCTTTTGAGACACTCGATGTAATAAGTGTGTGATTGGTACTCTGCTATAAATCCTCCGAGTACCGTGTGGTGTCAGCATTACTGATCCAGGGATGACACCGGAGCACAGAGATCAGACTGTTTGAGGTCTGGTCGCTACGGTTCCCCTTTTAAGGGGTCCAACCATGTCAAGCCCCCAGACTGCAAAGAGCCATGTAATGGGGATTGTTTGGAGGGCGGTGGGTGGCATGTGGCTTTGATTTGCAAAGAGCTGGCAACCGGCACAGCGTTGGACCAAGTCCTATGCATCTGACCGGGCCGTTGGCCAATAGAATCCTGTACGGAAGGCCTTGCTTATAAGAGCCCGGGCTGCGGCGTGATGACCGCCGAGTCCGGCGTGAATTTCTGCCAAAAGATTCCGCCCTTCCTCTTCGGAGATGCACCTTTGAAGGACTCTGGTAGTGCTTTTTTTGTACAATTCTCCCTCATGGACCCTGTAGGCCTTGGATCGCCGCACTATGCAGCGTGCCTCATTTTGGTCCTTCGGAAGTTCCTGTCTAGTTAGGTAGGCCAGGAATGGTTCTGTCCACGGGGCAATAATGGCCATTATTCCGTGGGCTGAAGGTGTTATTTCGGTGGCAGAGCCTCCGATTTTGTCAGAGAGTTCAGTATCGAGTATTTTGGCCCGGTCTGGACTGTTGTTATCGGTGCCCCCTTCCCATACTACTGATGGCTTGAAAAACCTTTCCAAAAATATGTTGGGGGGACCGCATCACGTTTTGCGCCGATGCGGGCGAGGATATCCGCCGCCTGATTGTTTTCCCGAGCCACATGGTGAAATTCGAGCCCCTCGAACCGAGATGACATTTTTAGGACGTCATTTCGATAGGCCGCCATTTTCGGATCCTTGGCATCAAAGTCTCCATTTATTTGGGATATTGCGAGGTTTGAATCCCCACGCACCTCCAGGCGTTGAATGCCCATGGAGACTGCCATCCGAAGACCATGCAACAGAGCTTCGTATTCGGCTGCATTGTTGGAGTCTGTATACAATATTTGCAATACGTACTGAATGGTATCTCCGGTTGGGGACGTCAGGACGACGCCAGCCCCTAGACCAGCCAACATTTTAGAACCGTCGAAGTGCATGATCCAATTGGAGTATGCACCATACTCTTTAGGGAGTTCGGCCTCCGCCCATTCGGCGACGAAGTCGGCCAATACTTGCGACTTAATAGCTCATCGAGGTTTGTATGTTATGTCGAACAGGAGGAGCTCAATGGCCCATTTGGCAATCCGGCCCGTAGCGTCGCGGTTGTTTATAATATCATTAAGTGGCACTTCCAAGGCTACTGTAATCGAACACTCTTGAAAGTAGTGTCGCAGCTTCCGTGATGCCATGAATACCGCATATGCTATCTTTTGGTAATGTGGGTACCGTGATTTGCATGGAGTGAGGACAGTGGATACATAGTATACCGGCTTTTGAAGAGCGAATTTATGTCCATCCGCTTCCCGTTCGACAACGAGCACCGTGCTTACAACTTGATGAGTTGCCGCAATGTACAACAGCATTGGTTCGCCGATGTTTGGCGTGGCCAGGATTGGGTTGGTTGCCAAGATGGCCTTTATTTCTTCCAATCCAGCTGTGGCCGCGTCCGTCCACTCGAAGTGTTCGGTGCACCGAAGGAGGCGATAAAGGGGTAAAGCCTTTTCTCCTAAGTGGGAGATAAAGCGGTTAGAGCCGCCACACATCCAGTTAACTTCTGGATTTGTTTGAGGTCCGTTGGGGTAGCCAACTGTGACAAAGCTTGGATTTTGGCCGGATTAGCTTCAATACCTCTACTGGAGACAATGAAACCCAGGAGCTTTCCGGCTGGTACGCCAAAAACACATTTTTCCGGATTGAGCTTGATGTCGTATGTTCGGAGGTTGTTGAATGTGAGCCTCGAGTCGTCTATCAAAGAGTTGACGTGTTTGGTTTTGACGACCACATAGTCTATGTATGCCTCTACTGTTTTGCCGATTTGTTTCTCCAGACATGTCTGAATCATGCGTTGATATGTTGCACCGGCGTTTTTGAGCCCAAAAGGCATTGTGTTAAAACAGAAGGGACCATATGGTGTGATGAATGCCGTTGCGGCTTGGTCGGACTCCGCTATCTTGATTTGGTGGTAACCGGAGTATGCGTCGAGGAAACACAATGACTCGTGTCCTGCGGTAGCATCAATGATTTGATCGATGCGTGGGAGGGGGAAGGGATCCTTTGGGCAAGCTTTATTGAGGTCTTTGAAATCGACACAAAGGCGCCAGGATTTGTCCTTCTTTGGTACCATCACCAAGTTTGCTAGCCAGTCCGGGTGTTTTATTTCTCTGATGAATCCGGCCTCCAATAACTTGGCTAGTTCCTCTCCCATGGCCTGTCTCTTAGGTTCGGAGAAACACCGAAGAGCTTGCTTGACCGGCTTGAATCCCTTTAGGATATTGAGGCTATGCTCGGCCAGCCTGCGTGGGATTCCTGGCATGTTTGAGGGATGCCAGGCGAATATGTCCCAGTTCTCGCGCAGGAACTCTTGTAGTGCGGCGTCCACAGCGGGGTTTAACTGTGCCCCGATGGAGGCTGTTTTTGTAGGGTCCGTTGGGTGGACTTGGAATTTGACTATTTCATCCGCTGGTTTAAAAGAGGTGGACTTGGATCTCTTGTCGAGTATCCCGTCGTCCCTGTCCACTATGGAGCGTAGCGTGGTTAATTCCTCGGCCGAGAGGGCTTCGGATAATGCCTCGAGGGCCAGTGCGGCTGTTTTGTTTTTGGCGCAGAGTGCCGTGTCTGGATCGCTGGCGAGAGTGATGATTCCGTTGGGCCCGGGCATTTTGAGCTTCATGTACCCGTAATGGGGTACGGCTTGGAAGATTGTGAACGCCTCCCATCCTAAAAGGGCATTGTCGGTGTCAAAACCGGCGGATCTCAGGTAGGGGGTCCCGAACTGTGCGTCTAAGGCGGATGGTAACAGGAGGCAGGGGACACAATGTTTTACTCATGTTCGGGCCCTCTTGATGGAGGTAAAACCCTACGTCCTGCTTGATTAATATTGATGATATGGGTAGTACAAGAGTAGATATACCACGAGATCAGAGAGGCTAAACCCTAGAAGCTAGCCTATGGTATGATTGTATGTTGTCCTACGGACTAAAACCCTCCGGCGCGTAGTATTGTCTTCGGCATTGCAAGGCGGGTTCCTCCTCCGAATATACCACAGAAGAATTTGAGTATAAGGATAGTGTCTGACCCTGCAAAATAAGTTCCACATACCACCTTAGAGAGAATAATATTTCCACAAATCCAATTTGCTGACTTGTTTTGGCAACACGACATTACATGACAGCCCGGTGATTATTCGAACCATTTTCTTTAACTAGCCCCGCACATAACGCGAGGCAGTTTTTTGACACGTCTTGTCAAAGCAGAGATCGTGTCCCCCTAATTACGGGATTCTCATCAATATGGTCGTGGGTAACCCAACCATGTCTAGGACTCCTAGATTATAGGCAAGTCCCAAACGGCTGCGGAGAGGACGCTTTATATTCACCCTCTTTATAAAGGGACAAGGCTTTTACTTTTTTCCCTCCCGTGCTTAATAGAATCCTTCCCCTGCCTCGAGTTCTAACACCCAAAGCCCAGGTCAGGTGCTTCGGACCTTCAATCATGTCCGGATCTAGCCTTCAAGGCCGGTGGATGCCCTCCTCTGTTACGGAAGAGGATATCAAGAAGTTGAGGGAGGCCAGATACCTGACTGCCAAGGTCTCGCATCGGCTGCCTGCCCGAGGGCAGGTCGTCCCTACTCCTGAACCCAACGAGAACGTCGTGTTCATCTCCCACTTCCTCCGAGGTCTAGGCCTCACCCTGTATCCCTTTGTTAGGGGTTTGATGTTCTATTACGGGCTAGATTTCCACGATCTAGCCCCAGACTCCTTTCTCCACATCTCGACATTCATTGTCATGTGTGAGGCCTTCCTCCGCATTACCCCTCACTTCGGCCTGTGGCTCAAGACCTTTGACGTGAAGCCGAAGATGGTCGAGGGGCAGTATGCAGCGTGCAGAGGCGCATTAATAAGCAAGATAGCAGGAGCTCCGTGGCCCAAAGGTTCCTTTCCAGAGGTGTCCGGATTATGGCAACAAGAGTGGTTTTACATCACAGCTCCCAGAAGTGCCAAGTGGGTGGCTGCCCCTGCTTTCTGCTCGGGCCCTCCACCTCAACTGATGTCATCGATTAGCAGAGGACTGAGCTGGGGTCCAGCCAAGGACGTGCCTATACTGTAGAGCCGCATTCGCGATCTCTTCGAAGGAGATTTCAGTCTGGTTATGGTGGCGCAAGTCGTGCTGGTTCGTCGAGTCCAGCCTTGCAAACGCCGGCCCCTCCGCGTGTGGGAGTTCAACCCAGAAGGGCCGCGTACTATTCAGAATTTCCTCGGCCTGACGCACGAGGAGATGTACAAATCATTCTTCGGACCCCAAATAGAGTGTTCGGATACTACCGAGGACGTGGGCCTGAGTAGCAACCATACCGTCGACCAAGTAAGTAATCCTTTAGCCGAACACACCGTCCTTTTTTTACCAAGACGTCATTCTGAGAAGTCGCTCTTTGACCAGGACTGGCTAACAAAGTCTAAGATGATTCGGTGTTCGGCCCCCTTCCTGAGGGTTTGGAGAATCCGGTACTGGAAAAGATGCTCGAGCTAGCACCCTGCCCGGAGCCCTCAAAGGAAGATAAAGGGGGAATAATGAGGTCGAAAGCGGGCCCCCGTCGCTACCAGTTCCAACCGAGGGAATGAGCGCCTCCATAAGGGAGGATAATCAAGGAGAAGATTCTTACCTTCTCTCGCTACAGGGGAGGAAGAGGACTGCCTCTGAGGATCCGAAAACCGAGGCCTCCAAACGGGAGAAAAGGTCTCCAACAGAGGGTCCTGCCTCGGGGGGTGCTCTTGCCACACAAAGTCCGCGCGGGGATCAGCCCTCCCACGAGTTGTAAGTGATCAAAAAATACTTTAATAGTGAAGGTATACTACCTTTCCTCCGAGAAAAATAACTGAAGCATATATCTTGCAGTTCGGATCTTAGCCCTTCTCAGTTGAGCTCGTCTTCGGGGGATCTTCTTCCGGAGATGATGGAGAGCGAAACGCCTCCCCCGGACTCCTCCGCACAAAAAGCGGGCGACCTCGAAGTGTCATCACGGAGGGCCTCTCCGGATCCGGTGAGGCCAGAAGATAATCCCATAATCACCCGAAGTCCCCAGTGTTCGGCTCTTGAAGAGAGCAAACAAAAGAGTCCGACACCGTCTGGTATGCGGTCGGACGTTCTGAGGGAGCTGTTGGAGCGAGCGGCCATCTCAGAAGAACACCGTACATTGATGGGTATGGTGATGGAAAGAATTTCGTCTGCTGAAAGCGGATTACATGATGCCTTTATGAGTCTACTGACGGGCTTTGAGGTACGTGAAATGACATACTCTTTGATAGTACTGCACATGTTAGGTGTGCCCTGTGTAGATAGTAGCCCCTGAGACTCTGGTTGTCGTCGAAAACGGCGGCGAACAGAGGATCATAGTCCCAGGTAATAACCACACTGCCTTTATGTGCAGGTGGTGGAGGCTCCGGTGGCTGGCCGGACTAATGAGTTTGCCGAACTAAAGCGGCAACTGGATGCGGCAGACGTCGACATCGATCTTGTTAACAAACGGCTTGATGAGTCACAGGGTAAGTAATGTTTTCTGGTGAATGTCACATAATAAGAGCAACATGATGCCAGTATCTTTAATATGTTGTGACTGCAGATGGAGCTGCCACCGTGGAGACCCTTCGGGCTGAACTTGCCCGAGCCAAGGAACAAGCAAGAGTTAGTAATGTGGCTGCTTTGAAGACGGCCGAAGAGTTAAGAGCCGAGAAGACCACACATTGCGAAAGCAAAGAGAAGATGGCCAAGATGGCCATAGAATTAAAAGACACTACCGACCGTTGCTGGTTCCTTGAAGAAGAGAACCGAGTGAAGGCGGCGGACCTTGAAAAGGCCACGGTGGTAACCAAAGACACTCGCTCTGCTATGAGGGCGAAGAAGGAGGAGCTGCACGAAGCCGGGGATATTGCGGCTGGGAAGCCCTTTCTGCTGCAGAGGAAGTTCAGAGATCCGCGGTATGCCCCTCTGGATCGGCTGTGGAGTTCGGCAGATGCATATATGGACTTGGCGGCAAGCACTGTCGATGCGGTCGAATACTTCCGAGATCAGACAGATCGTGAAGTGGACAAGCTGTTCTGGTCGCAATTTAACGTTCCAGAGCATCCGCTTCCCTTGACTAACCAGCTAGCCGAATGGGCCGAACTTAATAGGTTGTCCGGACTTGCCATGAGGTCCGTCGTAGATCATTTGTGGCCGGAGAAGCCGAAGCCGAATAGCTATTTCAGCTTGGTGCAGCAGTTCCTTGGTGCGGTGCCATGCATCAATACGATGAAAAGGTCGGCGTGCATAGAAGGCTCGCGGATGGCCTTTGCCCGTGTCAAGGCATACTGGGCGGAGATGGATGCTGCCACTATTGCGGTGCAAGGTTCGGCCATAGGCCGAGTAGCTGCCGAGCACTATTTTGAAGAGGTTCTTGAGGGTGCTCGTTTGATAGAGTCCCAGTGCTCGAAGAATATTATGTTTGAGTGACATGTATTCCCATTGTAAACACAATGTTTTTATGAAATGTAGTAAGGCTGTATTTATACTTTTGCCGGAAAGTAATATGATGCCTCATGTGCGGCCGTTTATGTATATATGTATATAACCTGAAAGATTGCAGTCGTCGGCTTCAACCCCCACGCATATAATGCGGGGGTGCTCACAAAAAACGCATGTTCACACTTAACCCAACATCTTGGTCCTATTAAGGAGGTGATAGCACAGTGAACGAGGCAACCGGACTATGATGCTTTAACACTTTCACTTAGCCATAGGAGTTTGACGGTGGGGCTACTATATAGCCCCTGGTGGCTCCGCACTCTCCTGAACTCGGGGTGCGTATATGCCTGGCCGGGAAACGGCCCTTCATTAAAGCGGAGGAATTCTAACATTCCGATAGGTCATCGAGTGGTTGACCAGTCTCGCGCTATATCATGACAGTCAGTTTTCGGCTTTCTCTACTGAGGTGCTCGTCCGGGCGAACCAGGGCATAATCGCAGTAGTTCTCCTGGTTCTGCCTTAGCCGATAAAATGGAACGTAAGGCACCAAAACACAGGAGCCGGGCAAACCCAACATTTGACCAAACATGATTCGGAGCTGATGCATATAAGGCCAAACTCGCGACGCCGAACACTCCCTAAGGTATTCGGTCTTTATGGTATACACCGGGCCTAAATAGTGCCCTTTGTAAGAAGCCCCTTGTGTCCGGGTACGTGCGTTATTCTAACGTGGCCACATGCCAAGACGTCAGCATCCTTCTCAATTGTACTGAGAATCCAAGGGATGTATATCAACAAGAGACAGTAAAAAACGTTTACGCAGGGTCTTAATCTAAAAAGAATCCTTGGAGCGGGTCCCTGCCGCACGTCTGCGCCCGTGTCTCCGCTGTGCCGTATCCTGGACGGGTGTAGCACGATGGTCATCTGTAAAAGAGAGGAACTTAGGTGAAAAGTTGTCGTGCAAAGGTAGTTTTTAAAGAAACCATATATAATTAAAGATGAGTAAAAATTGCCACTTGTCTACGCGCGTTGAGCCCCTTATATTTGTAATAGGAGTGTGGCCATCAATCCGATATGAATTACATGTAGCTGGGCTTGACTCGTCTAACCGTGTCCGTGGTCTTGACGACCTATCAAATGCTTTAGTTAGTGAGGCCATTTTTAGTGTGTGGCTGCCAAGGCAGTCGCACTCTCTTCGGCACGCAAATATCGCTCAATATTTCCATTCACTGTAATGATGCCACGTGGACCGGGCATCTTGAGCGTGAGGGAAGCGTAATGCGGTATTGCATTAAAGCGAGCGAAAGCTTCGCGTCCAAGTAGTGCTTGATAGCCACTTTGGGATGGAGCAATGTGGAAGGTTAAATGTTCGCTACGGAGGTTATTGGGGAAGCCAAATGTAACCTTTAGTAGCAGGGAGCCCGTGCAGTGAGCCCCTGGGCCTGGCGTTACTCCTTTAAAGGTAGTGTTGCTATGGCAAATTTTCGTTGGGTCTATCCCCATTTCGCGGATTGTATCCTGGTATATCAGGTTTAGACTGCTGCCACCGTTCATCAGGACTCGTGTGAAGTGATATTCGTCAATTATTGGGTCTAATACCAGGGCAGCCCATCCTGCACGCCGGATACTTGCTGAGTAATCACGATGGTCGAAAGTGATCGGTTGAGACGACCAGTGGCAGGACTCCGCGGTGATAGGCCCTTGGGCATATTTTTCTAGGAGTGTCGCTTTGTTTCTCCCTTTGATCACGTATAACACGTTGACTGTTTTGACTTCTGGTGGAAACTTCTTTTCTTCCCCAGTGTCTTGCTTGAGAGGCTCATCCTCGTCTTCGCTTAGTGTATCCTCCCCCTTGTGTACGGCGTTGAGCTTGCTGGACTGCTTGAAGACCCAACATTCTCTATGGGTATGATTAGCAGGTTTACCAGGGGTGGTATGGATCTGACATACTTGGTCCAGAATTTTCTTTAGGCTGGACAGTTCGTCTCTGGCGCCTTTAGGGGGCGCTTTTGCTGACCTGGCCGAGAGCTTCTGAATCTGGCGTTTACGGCCGTGCTCTTCGTGCCGTCTTCTTTATTCCGGCGTTTGTTATTGTTGTTGTGCCGTGATTTCCCGTTTCCATCTCTAACTTCAGATGTACTTGGGTCGCTGATGTTGCATCTGGCTAGCCAGCTATCCTCACCCGCGCAAAAGCGGGTCATGAGGCTTGTTAATGCTGCCATTGTTCTCGACTTTTCTTGGCCGAGGTGTCTGGCAAGCCATTCGTCACGGACGCTATGCTTAAAAGCTGCCAAGGCTTCGGCGTCCGGACAGTCAACTATTTGGTTCTTTTTAGTAAGAAACATGTTCCAAAGTTTTCGGGCCGACTCTCCGGGCTGTTGAGTTATATGACTCAAATCGTCCGCGTCCAGAGGTCGGACGTAAGTCCCTTGAAAATTTGCCCGAAAAGCATCTTCGAGCTCCTCCCAGCTTCCAATGGAACTTTCGGGGAGGCTCTTAAGCCAGTGCTGAGCTGGCCCTTTGAGTTTGAGGGGTAAATACTTAATGGCGTGGAGGTCATCTCCTCGAGCCATATGGATATGGAGGATATAATCCTCAATCCAGACACCAGGGTCTGTTGTTCCGTCGTATGCCTCTATATTTACGGGTTTGAATCCCTCTGGAAATTCATGATCCAGCACCTCAGCGGTGAAACATAGGGGGTGTGCGGCACCCCTGTATCCGGGTGTACCGCGTTCTTTGGATGTTTGTTGTGTTGCGTTGTATGCTGGAGCGTGCTTACGTGGTCCATAGATGGATCTGGTTGAGCCGTCCCTTTGATGCGCGTCCTCGCGTGGATCACGTACTGGCTTGTGTGCAGCGTTGTTTGCCGCTCCATGTTGGTCGTGAGGTTGCCTATCTGGCCAGATGGCTGTTTTGATTTTTGGTTGTGGGGGGTCTAAGGCCTCCTCATCGCATTCAGGTAGCAACTTCCGCTTCGGGTAGCTCTTAGTAGGGCGATTACCGCCGTACTTCGCTGCTGTGTTGAGTACTTTGTTCCATCTGATTTGGAGTGTATTTTGCGCAGCCTTGAGCCTTTGCTTCTGCTTTTTTAGACTCCTCGCGGTGGCAACGAGCCTTTGATGGGCATTCTGTTGCTCCGGGTGTCTGTCCGGTGTGACGTCATTCGAACTATGATCTTTTACAGAGTCGGGTTGTTCGGCTTGATTCTCCGTGTTGCCGTGGTCCAGCAATGGTTCCCCCTGCTCTAACGCTAGGTCTGTGTGATCATTGTTTCTACCGAGGCGGGATTTGGGGCGGCGCTTACGCCTCCGTTTTGACTGCTTCTCGAGGGAACAACCCTTCGTTGCGTCCTCCCGTTCCTGTCGTCGTTTTCCTTTGGTGCGTACACCATGTATACGTCATGTGGTGAAGTGGCTGTCCAGTGCCCTATGGGCAGTGGTTCCTCTTCGTCTCCCGCATCGTCGTCCATACCGTCGATGTCTTCGGAGTCGAAGTCGAGCATGTCGGTTAAGTCATCGACAGTGGCTACTAAGTGGGTGGTGGGTGGGCCGCGAATTTCTTCATCGTCCGCATCCCAGTCCTGCCGGACATAGTACGACCGGGATCCTCCTGACAAGGAGAGACCTTAATGAGTTCAGTATGTCGCCAAAGGGCGAGTGCTGAAAAATATCCGCGGAGGTAAACTCCGTGATCGGCGCCCAATCGGATTCGATAGGAACGGGCACAGGCGGTTCGGAGTCCGTGCCCGGAGAAGGATCCGGCAGTTTAACAACACGGCTCTCGTGCAAGGTAAGGTCGATGTTTGGCTCGATCGCCGCTGAGGGTAAGGCCTATGTGGCGGGGTCCATCCACGCGTCCACGGACGGCGCAACTGGCCCCGAATTGAGGGTCGGAGCGGCTGCCTGTGCGATCTCCTGAACACTGTCCGATGATAGAGCTAAATCGTACTCATCGTGACCGCGTGACGCACAAGGCAGAGGCTCAAATCCGTCGAAGATCAAGTCTCCGTGGATATCGGCCGTGTAGTTAAGCTTCCAAACCTGACCTGGTTGCAAGGGGCGTAACTTTCAATCTGCTGCAGATGGCCAAGCGAATTGGCCCGCAGTGCAAAGCGCCGAACACGAAGATCTGTCCGGGGAGAAAAGTCTCACCCTGGACTGCATCGCTATCGATGATAGTAGGAGCCATCAAGCCTAACGACGATGACACAAAGGAACTCTCAATGAAAGCACCAATGTCGGTGTCAATACCGGCGGATCTCGGGTAGGGGGTCCCGAACTGTGCGTCTAAGGCGGATGGTAACAGGAGGCAGGGGACACAATGTTTTACCCAGGTTCGGGCCCTCTTGATGGAGGTAAAACCCTACGTCCTGCTTGATTAATATTGATGATATGGGTAGTACAAGAGTAGATCTACCACGAGATCAGAGAGGCCAAACCCTAGAAGCTAGCTTTGTGGTGAGTGGCATAAGCTCGCAAAGTTGCTATCATAGTTCTGTTTATGCCATGCTCTATTTTTCTGCTAAGTCTGAAACTGTAAATAAATCTTGCTATGTTTACGTGGGTGCCATCATATCTTCTGTGCCTTTTTGGCTCATGTTCAGTAAGGGAATTTTGATCTATGATTTTAGTAGAATCATGCCATTCCTTGGTTTGCTATGATATATTCCTGTAGCGTGTTGTTTTCTTGCTCTAAACATTGCTTTCTGATGTTGCTTTTGACATGTTAGTATTTTCACTAAGTCTGTGATGCTGATATCTTTTTCACTTTTGCCATGCTTGTTTGAACCTGTTCTAGTGTGATTTAGCCATAGCTCAGTGTTCATGTTTTGTCAAGCATCTCTTGTACATCACTGCCATATGCTTTGTTGCTATGTTGGAGTGCAGCATCTTAGTTTCTTGTTGCATTCTAAGTGCCATTGTGTCGTTAATCGCAGAATACCACCATTCTTGTTTTGCTTGCCATTTGCAAACCGTGCATCCGTTTCCGGTGATCTTTATATCGATTTCAACCGAAATCATCTCCTCTTTCCAGCGGCATACTTGGTTTGCCAAGTTGATACCTTGTTCATTCTTTCCCTTCTGGAGCACGCATATGGATTGCATATCATGTCTTGCATATCATGCCATGTATTGCATCATGTTGCTTGTGCATTGCACCGTGATTGATTGTTGTTCCATTGCTTGTGTTCTTGCTTTGGGTAGATCCGGGAAACGAGTACGTGAACGAGGAACCTGTTGAGTACGCTATCGAGGATCAAGCTTTCGACAACTCAAAGAACTTTGCAGGCAAGATGACCATACCCTCGAAATCACTTCTATCTTTGCTTTGCTAGTTGTTCGTTCTATCGCTATGTCGCGCTACCTACCACTTGCTATATCATGCCTCCCATATTTCCATGTCAAGCCTCTAACCCACCTTCCTAGAAAACCGTTGTTTGGCTATGTTACCACTTTTGCTCAGCCCCTCTTATAGTGTTGCTAGTTGCAGGTGAAGTTGAAGTTTGTTCCATGTTGGAACATGAATATTTGTTGGGGTGTCATTATTATATCTTATTTACTTTAATGCATCTATATACTTGGTAAAGGGTGGAAGTCTCGGCCTTGTGCCTGGTGTTTTGTTCCACTCTTGCCGCCTTAGTTTACGTCATACCGGTGTTATGTTCCTTGATTTTGCGTTCCTTACGTGGTTGGGTGTTATGGGAACCCCTTGACAGTTCGCCTTGAATAAAACTCCTCCAGCAAGGCCCAACCTTGGTTTTACCATTTCCCTACCTACCACCATATACCTTTCCCTTGGGTTTTGCAGACTCATGGGTCATCTTTATTTTAAACCCCCCCGGGGCCAGTGCTCCTCTGAGTGTTGGTCCGAAACAGGCAACCTGCGGGGCCACCTCGGGGAAACTTGAGGGTTGGTTTTACTCGTAGCTTGACCTATCCGGTGTGCCCTGAGAATGAGATACGTGCGACTCCTATCGGCATTTGTCGGCACATCGGGCGGCTTTGCTGGTCTTGTTTTACCATTGTCGAAAGGTCTTGTAACCGGGATTCCGAGACTGGTCGGGTTTTTTCGAGAGAAGGAATATACTTCGTTGACCGTGTGAGCTTGTGATGGGCTAAGTTGGGACACCCCTGCAGGGTATAAACTTTCTAGAGATGTGCCCGTGGTTATGTGGCAGATGGGAATTTGTTAATATCCAGTTATAGAGAACTTGACACCTAACTTAATTAAAATGAATCAACCGCGTGTGTAGCCATGATGGTCTCTTTTCGGCCGAGTCCGGGAAGAGAACACGGTCTCGTGCTATGCTTGAACGTAAGTAGCTTCAGGATCACTTCTTGATCACTTATAGCTTCTCGATCGTGCGTTGTTTCTCTTCCCGCTCTTATTTGCGTATGTTAGCCACCATATATGCTTAGTGCTTGCTGCAGCTCCACCTCACTGCCTTCTCCCACCCATAAGCTTAAATAATCTTGATCTCGCGGGTGTGAGATTGTTGAGTCCTCGTGACTCAGGGATACTTCCAAACAGTTGCAGGTGCCGAGGATACCAGTGCAGGTGATGCCACCGAACTCAAGTGGGAGTTCGACGAGGATTCAGGCCGTTACTATGTTTCTTTTCCTGATGATCAGTAGTGGAGCCCAGTTGGGTAGATCGGGGATCTAACATGTGGGGTTGTCTTCCTTTATTTTAGTTCCGTAGTCGGACCTTTGATTGTACTTTGGATGATGTATGAATTATTTATGTATTGGCGATTGTAAGCCAACTGTTTATCCCTTTCTATTCAGTACATTGGATTGTGTGAAGATTACCCCTCTTGCGACAAACCTACCATGCGGCTATGCCTCTAAGTCGTGCCCCGACATATGGGAGATATAGCCGCATTGTGGGTGTTACAAGTTAGTAATCAGAGCCATCCCCGACTTAGGAGCCCCCTGCTTGATCGAATCGCTGACGTTATTGAGTCTAGAACAAAATGTTTTGAGTCTTAGGGTTATATATATCAGAGAGTAGGATTCTTTTTACTCCTCAGTCCCTTCGTCGCTCTGGTGAGGCCTCCTGACGTAGAAGTTTTGACTCTCCTTTCCTCAAATTTCATGATTTTTTTAGGATCACGCGGGTATCTTGGAACCGTTCCGATAGTCTTGTGACGAGAACATTGTTCTTGGTGCCTCCTGACATTTAGGGGTTGTGGCAGTGTCCCGGGGAGTTGAGCTCTGAGGTGTTGTCGTCACAATTTTATCGTTGCAGTTCTGGAATACCTGAGTTCGCCGACATCGAAAATCTCTTTTATGTAGTTGTTGGTAAGATAACCTCGACGCCACCCAGTACTAGGGCGGGAGTTCGGGAGTATTGCCATAACTCATATAATGGATGCTTTTCGAAGGTTGAGGTACATGATTTCTGAAGGTTTCTTGGTTATGTGTTGAAGGATGGATATAGCTGGATGTAGGAATTGCTAGTTTGGGTGTGATATTATGATTTCCCTGTATCCCCAACACCTGATTGCATAACCAGAAAGTTTCGGGAGTTTTATAGGTGGGAATTCAAGTAGCTCTAGAATTTCTTCCCGCAGATATTTGGTTTGTGATTGGGTAATCCTTACCACTTATTTGTTCATATTTGTACCTTGTTGCTTTATTCATCTACCTTTATCTAAGTGGCTTCTCAACCGTATGGACGTGTGATGATCTACTTTGGAATTCATTCGTTCATCCTTGTTCGAATGTTTATTGTGAGACTATATGTTGCAATTTCAATCCATTGATTCAACTTGAATATCTGTCTTTCAAAAATTCTAACGGATGTTACCCTCTTCAGGATGGCTCCTCCAACGCGTCAGAATCCGAACAACAATGATGGGAATCAGTCGAACCCTCCGGAGGCATGGCAAGCTGTCATGGCAGCCACCAACGCCAACACTCAGATGCTTTTGCAACTCTTGCAAGAGCGAAACCAAGGGCAAGGCAACCAAGGAAATCAAGGCCAAGGCAACAACCAGCCTTAGTTTGCTACCCTCAACCAGTTCCTCACAAACCAGCCAAAGTCCTTCAACAAGTGTGCCGAGGCCACAGACGCCGACGATTGGCTCGTGGACATTTGCAAACATTTTGAATGTAGCAATGTTAGACCTGAGGACTTTGTCAAGTTTGCTTCTTTTCAACTCAAGGACCAAGCTGCTGAGTGTTATCAATAATACAGAGATTCCAGAGGAGGTCGTGTGATTACCTGGGATGATTTCCGCCGAGACTTCAAAGCTCATCACATTCCACCAAGTATGGCTGAGAGCAAGCGTGAGGAGTTCCGCAATCTCAAGCAAGGCAGCATGTCCGTGTATCAATACAATATCCAGTTTCAGAAACTTGCTCGATTTGCTAAACAAGATGTTCCTGATGAAAAGAGTATGATCTATCAATTCAGAGGTGGCCTTAGAGAGGATCTGCAGTTAGCTCTCGTGCTTCTTGAGCCGACCAAGTTCGACCAATTCTATAACATGGCACTAAAGCAAGAAGCTGCTCAGCTCAAGTGCGAGACATCTAAGAAGAGAGTCAGGGATGCAGTTCAATCTTATTCTTCATCACAAGTGGCAGCTAAGCAACAGAAGTTCTGGTTGCCTCCTCCTCCGTTTCGACAGCCCTACTAGCAAAAGAGCAAAGGTGGCATTGGATCTTCCCACTCACCCAACCCAGGCTATCAGAACAAAGCTCAGTCTCAAACTCCAAGGTCAAGTGCTCCTTATCATCGTCCGCTCTCAGAGGTTACTTGCAACAAGTGTCAGCGGAAAGGGCACTATGCAAACAAATGCTTCAACCAAAGGCGCCTTCCGCCTCCTCCTCCCGTGAGATCTTCCAGCAATGCAGTGGTCAAGCATAATCCCAAGCATGCTAAGGTGAACATGATGAACGCAGCTCAGGCAGAGGATTCTTCAGATGTGATCATGGGTAACCTTCTAGTTAACTCTATTCCTGCAAAAGTTCTTTTCGACACTGGTGCATCGCATTGTTTCATGTCAAGACCATTTTTTGCCAAGCATGATTTCACTACTTCACTTTTCGGTAAACCCATGGCTATCATTTCTCCGGGTAAACGCTTGAGCTCTAGTTTGATAGCTCCTGATGTGTCTATCGAGATGGGAAACTATAAATTTCTGTCTTCTCCAATTGTTCTTGGTGACTCGGATATCAATCTAATTCTTGGGATGGACTGGCTTTCTAAGCACAAGGCTCAGCTTGATTGTGCTGCCAGGCAGATTCAATTGACACACTCTTCTCAGGATGTGATCATCTATGCCGCTCGGGATGAAACCATTCGACTGTTTTCTCTCAATGAGAAGGGCGAGTTGAATGCCATCTCTCAGATTCCAGTCGTTTATGAATATCAAGACGTCTTTCCAGAAGAGCTTCCGGGAATGCCTCCTCACCGGTCAGTTGAATTCGTTATCGATCTTGAGCATGGCACGGAACCTGTTTGCAAGCGTGCTTATAAGCTTGGACCAGAGGAGTTGAAGGAGTTGAAGAAACAACTCGATGAACAAGAGCGTATGTGTCTGATTAGACCGAGTTCATCTCCATGGGGTTGTGGTGTTCTTTTTGTCAAGAAGAAGGATAGAACGGAAAAACTCTGCGTCGACTACCGTCCATTAAACAAGAAGACAATTAAGAACAAGTATCCACTTCCCAACATCAATGAGCTATTCGAGCAACTCAAATGTGCTAAAGTATTCTCCAAGCTTGACCTTCGTATTGGTTATCATTAGATTCACATTCGTGAACAAGATATCCCCAAGACAGCATTCAGAACAAGCTATGATTCTTATGAATATACTATCATGTCTTTCGGCCTTGTCAATGCTCCTCCAACGTTCTCTCACATGATGAACTTCATCTTCAACCCCTACACAAATGATTTCGTCCTGGTGTATCTCGATGATATCTTGGTCTTTTCCAAGAATAAGGAGGATCATGCCAAGCATTTGAGATTGGTGAT
The DNA here is from genome assembly GCF_002162155.2 of Triticum dicoccoides. Lineage (NCBI taxonomy): Eukaryota > Viridiplantae > Streptophyta > Magnoliopsida > Poales > Poaceae > Triticum > Triticum dicoccoides. Next base: position 555,855,385 of record NC_041392.1, on the reverse strand, counting down.
TGACAAACTCAGAGAGCATCAATTCTATGTGAAGTTTTCCAAGTGTGATTTCTGGCTTGATGAAGTTCTTTACCTTGGTCATATCATCTCCTCCAAGGGCATCGCTGTTAATCCCAAGAAGGTGTGTGCAATTGTGAATTGGGAACCTCCTTAGAATGTCAAGCAGCTATGCAGTTTTCTTGGGCTCGCAAGTTACTGTCAAAGATTCATTGAGAATTTCTCTAAGATTGCAAATCCTCTTTCCAACCTCCTCCAGAAGCATGTCAAGTATGTTTGCACGCCTGAATGTGACGTTGCTTTCAACACCCTCAAAGAGAAGTTATTCACAGCTCCTGTCTGATACGTCTCCAACGTATCTATAATTTTTGATTGCTCCATGCTATATTATCTACTATTTTGGACTATATTGGGCTTTATTTTCCACTTTTATATTATTATTGGGACTAACCTATTAACCGGAGGCCCAGCCCAGAATTGATGTTTTTGCCTATTTTAGTGTTTCGAAGAAACGGAATATCAAACGGAGTCCAAACGGAATAAACCTTTCTGGAACGTGATTTTCTTCCTGAATATGACCCAGGAGACTTGGACCCTACGCCAAGGAAGCTTCGAGGTGGGCACGAGGTAGGGGCGCGCTCTATACCCCCAGGCGCGCTCCCACCCTCATGGGCCCACCGAAGCTCCACTGACGTACTTCTTCCTCCAATATATACCTATGTACCCCCAAACAAACAGAGACGGAGCCAAAAACCTAATTCCACAGCCGCAACTTTCTGTATCCACGAGATCCCATCTTGGGGCCTGTTCCGGAGCTCCGCCGGAGATGGCCGTCATCACGGAGGGCTTCTACATCATCATAGCCTCTCCGATGAAGTGTGAGTAGTTTACCTCAGACCTTCGGGTCCATAGTTATTAGCTAGATGGCTTCTTCTCTCTTTTTGGATCTCAATACAAAGTTCTCCCCCTCTCTTGTGGAGATCTATTTGATGTAATCTTCTTCTTTTTTGCGGTGTGTTTGTTGAGACCGATGAATTGTGGGTTTATGATCAAGTCTATCTATGAATAATATTTGAATTTTCTTTGAATTCTTTTATGTATGATTGGTTATCTTTGCAAGTCTCTTCGAATTATCACTTTGGTTTGGCCTACTAGATTGGTTTTTCTTGCCATGGGAGAAGTGCTTAGCTTTGGGTTCGATCTTGCGGTGTCATTTCCCAGTGACAGAAGGGGCAACAAGGCACGTATTGCATCGTTGCCATCGAGGATAAAAAGATGGGGTTTATTTCATATTGCATGAATTTATCTCTCTACATCATGTCATCTTGCTTAAAGTGTTACTCTGCTTTTAACTTAATACTCTAGATGCATGCTGGATAGCGGTCGATGGGTGGAATAATAGTAGTAGATGCAGAATCATTTCGGTCTACTTGTCACGGACGTGATGCCTATATACATGATCATGCCTAGATATTCTCATAACTATGCTCAATTCTGTCAATTGCTCAACAGTAATTTGTTCACCCATCGTAGAATACTTATGCTCTTGAGAGAAGCCACTAGTGAAATCTATGGCCCCCGGGTCTATTCTCATCATATCAATCTCCATCACTTTAATCTTGCTTTGCTTTTTTACTTTGCCTTTTACTTTTCACTTTGCATCTCTATACCAAAAGTATTATATCTATCAGATCTCACTCTCGTAAGTGACCTGAAGGGATTGACAACCCCTAATAGCGTTGGTTGCGAGTAGCTATCATTTTGTGCAGGTACGAGGGACTTGAGTGTGGCCTCCTTGTCGGTGTCAAAACCGGCGGATCTCGGGTAGGGGGTCCCGAACTGTGCGTCTAGGCCGGATGGTAACAGGAGGCAGGGGACATGATGTTTTACCCAGGTTCAGGCCCTCTTGATGCAGGTAAAACCCTACGTCCTGCTTGATTAATATAGATGATATGGGTAGTACAAGAGTAGATCTACCACGAGATCAGAGAGGCTAAACCCTTGAAGCTAGCCTATGGTATGATTGTATGTTGTGATTGTTGTCCTATGGACTAAAACCCTTCGGTTTATATAGACACCAAAGAGGGTTAGGGTTACACAAGGTCGGTTACAAAGGAGGAGATATCCATATTCGTATTGCCTAGCTTGCCTTCCACGCCAAGTAGAGTCCCATCCGGACACGAGACGAAGTCTTCAATCTTGTATCTTCATAGTCCAATAGTCCGGCCAAAGGATATTGTCCGGCTGTCCGGAGACCCCCTAATCCAGGACTCCCTCAGTAGCCCCTGAACCAGGCTTCAATGACAATGAGTCCGGCGCACAGTATTGTCTTCGGCATTGCAAGGCGGGTTCCTTCTCCGAATACATCACATAAGAATTTGAAGACGAGGATAGTGTCCGACCCTGCAAAATAAGTTCCACATTCCACCGTAGAGAGAATAATATTTTCCTATATCTAATTTGCTGGCTTGTTTTGGCAGCATGACGTTATGTCATGGCCTGGTGATTATTCGAACCGTTTCCTTTAACCAGCCCCGCACATAACGCGAGGCAGTTTTTCGACACGTCTTGTCAAAGCAGAGATCGTGTCCCCTTATTATGGGATTCTCATCAATACGGGCGTGGGTAACCCAACCGCGCCATCAATTATGGCGCTTGGGGGATAAGCGAGTTTTACCAGGCAAGTGGGGACGCTTAGCTTCGTCCGCCCATATAAAGGGATAAGGATTCACCTTTCTATCCATGCCTTCTTCCTCCTTTGCTCATCCATTTTCGCACACTCGAGCTCTAGCGCCCAAGTCCACACTTCCACCTCAACCTTCTCCAACCATGTCCGGAGCGGGAGGCAGGTGGATGGTCTCCTCCGTCACGGAGGGAGACATCAAGAAGCTACGCAGGAGCTGGATACCTACCCGGGAACATCGCGCATCGGCTGCCCGCTGCGGGGCAGATCGGTTTTCCTTCACCACTTCCTCTGCGGATTAGGGTTTCCCCTCCATCCATTCGTCTGTGGTCTCATGTTCTACAATGGGCTGGACTTTCATGATCTGGCCCCGAACTTCATCCTCAACATTTCGGTGTTCATCGTCGTGTGTGAGGCTTTCCTCCGCATGCAGCCCCACTTCGGCCTGTGGTTAAAGCCTTCAATATCAAGCCGAAGGTAGTACGAGGCCAACGAGCAGAATGCGGCGGAGCCATGGTGGGAAAAATGCCCAACGTCATATGGCTCGAAGGCTCCTTCGTGGAGACAATAAAGGGATGGCAATCGACGTGGTTCTACATCACCGAGCCGCGCGATGCCAAATGGGTGGTAGCCCCTGAGTTTTGATCCGAATTCCTAACACAGCTCACTTCTTGGAAAGAGAAGGGCTTGTCGTGGGGTTCATCGGTGGAGCTGGATGGACTCCAGAAATGTATCCGGAGCATGGCGAGCAAGAAGCTCAAGCTTGTCAACATAGTCCAAGTTATGCTCATCCGCCGGACCCTCCTGTGTCAACAACGGGATTTTACCTTGTGGGAGTTCGACCTGGCCCAGCACCAGACTCTGAGCGAGCTTTTCGATACGACGCACAAGGACGTCTGGAAGGTGCTGTTCAAGGGCGCCGAGGTCCCCCCTTCTCTCGCCGAGGACCGCGGGCTAAGTGCAAAGCGCCTAGCGCGTCCGGTGAGTTCAATACGTCTCGTAGGTCATTTATTTTCCCTAGCTTAATTATGCATGGGGTCTAATCTCCATGCCTTTGATAGGACTGGGTGGTGATGTCAGGGCAGATTAACTATCCGGCCCCTTTGCCCGAAGACACTACGAGTGCTCTCCTGATGGAGATGCTGACTCCGGCTCCTTACAAGGTGCCGGAGAAGACCAAGAAGGCCAAGGGAACCCGAAAGAGTTCCCGGCGCCAGGTGTTATTGGACTCATCGTACGATAACTCTACGGCACACTCCTTCCCTGAAGACGAGGAGGAGGAAGAAGATGATCCCCCTCCAGGCGGGGGAGACAAGAAAAGGAAGGCCGCCCCAACTGGGGAGGCCAAAGGGTCCAAGAAGGGGAGGACTCTCCTTTCGGACAGTTCCACCGCCGTCGACGAGGGCGAAGATGAGTGGTTGCCCCGGGCCAAGCCCCCAGGGAGATTGTAAGTATTCAGATACTAGAGTAACTCATAGAATTTCTTTGTCGCACTGCTTTCCCTAATGCCGAACATGATTATGCAGGCCGCCGCGAACCAGCATCGATGTATCATCGGACGGCTCCCTGGGCTCGTCGTACATGGATAGCGATCCAGTCCCGACCGCCACCTCCCCTCATCCTGCTGACAACGCCGAGGTGTTGTGTCAAGAGGCACCGGATCGAGGGGAGACAGTCTCGGAGGCGCCTCAAGGCGACCTTCCGGACTCTGGGAGCCGAGGGGGCAGGGCCCCTGAGAGCTCCGAGTTCGGCCCTCGGCCGAACACCGCGCCGGACCCTCCAGCGGTTCCGGGCTCGGGCAGGTGGCCTCCTTCTAAGTGGGGCAAGACGCCTGTGCCGGTGACCTCTGTCCATCTAGAGGCACCGGACAATCTGCTGGAAGCGCTTCACAGCGCTTCCATCAACGAGGAGCACCGCACTATCATGAGTGCGGTGATCCAGAAGGTTCAGTCCGCCAAGAGCGGATTGACTGAAGCCTGTGCCAGCCTTCTAACAGGCTTTGAGGTAAGTGTTTTAAAATGTAGTAGAAATATTACCGCATAGATAGTAGCCCCTGATGCTTTGTTCGGTGTTCACAAAGAAAAGCTGAACAGAGGATCAAATAATATCGCAGGAGTCTAATATAAGTATGTCAATATGCGTATGCAGGCTTCGCTGCTGGCGTCCGCTGCACTGACTGCGGAGGTCGCCGTACTGAAGCAGGACCTTGAGGGGTCCAGGAAAGAGCTCGGCCTTGCCAAGAGGCAGCTCGAGGAGAACAAGGGTAAGCAATACCCCTTCTATAGATATGTATATATAAAAAAGGACGCGATTGCAAAATGACAGGATCATTGTATGTTTGCCAGGGGCCACAACTGAGGTGGCAACCCTGAAGCAAGCGCTAACCAAGGCCGAAGATAAAGCGACCAAGGAGCGCACCGAGCGAGAGAAGCACAAGGCTCGGGTGGGCGAGGTGCAGCAAGAGCTCCAGGCTCTCGTGGCGAAGCACGAGGCGTTGGAGCTTGACTCAAAGACGCAGGAGTCTGAGCTTGCGGCGGCCCTTGAGAGCGCGAAGAGTGCCAAGGCCGAGGCCCAGAAGGCCCTCCAGGAGATTGACGCAATGAAGAACATAGCGGCGGGTAAGGCATTCTATATGCAGAGCAAGCATGTAAAAGTAAATTACCGATTACTTACCCGAATTCGGAGCTCTCCAGGAGCATTTGCAGATTTACCCCGCAGCGTGTCGGATGCCGCGCAGTTTTACCAGGCCGAGGAGGGAAGCTCAACGGAGAAGCTGTTCTGGTCTTAGTATACTGGGACCTAACACCCAATGCCTCTGAGCGACCAGCTAAAGCAGCTGGTCGAGCTGCACAAGGCGGCCGAATGGGCCATGAAGGGCCTTATAGTCCAGATGTGGCCTAGCAACGTCCTTCTGAACAGCTACTTCGGCCTGGTGAGGCGGCTTGTGGATGCTTGTCCACGGCTGGAGGTCATCAAGCGGTCCGTCTGCATCGAAGGTGCACGCCGGGCTTTCGCCCGTGTGAAGGTGAAGTGGGCCAAGCTAGACGCTGTGAAGCTGATCAAGGAAGGGACGCCGCAGGGCAAGGAGCATCGCACCCCCGAAATTTATTATGAGGGTGTCCTGAAGGGTGCCTGTCTTGTAGCGGACGAATGTTCAAAGGATGTAATATTTGAGTAAACTTGCTCGTGTGATCCTGTATGATGAAAACTTGTTTCATATGCGCTATGCAACGCTTGTGTGAATTTAAAATATTACCTTATGTTTGGCCGTTTATCCAATCTGAGAGATGGCTAGTCCTCGGCTTCTGCTCCCATGCCACGAGTGCTGGGGTGTTCGGGATAAACCTGAGCACTCTTGTTCCCATATTTGGGTCCTTCGAGGGAGGTGCTCAGCACAATGAACAAGGCAGCCAGACTAATAATGCTTTATCACTCTCACTTAGCCATAGAATTCTATAATTTTAAATTTCGGCGAAGCCCCTGGTATTTGGAAGGCCGAATTCAGGGCGCGATACACGCCTGTAAGCCGTACAGAGCTGGCCCCTCGCCCTAAGCGGCATAAGTCTTTAGGGACTCGAAAAACCTCGCCGAACAGCGACCAGTCTCTCGCCTTATCATGACAGTCAGTTTTAGCTTTCTCTACTGAGGTGCTAAGCCCGGCAGAACTGGGGCACAATCGCATTAGTTCTCCTAGCGCTACCTTAGCCGATAGAGCGGAACGTAAGGTACCAAAACATAGGAGCCGGGCAAACCCAACATTTGACCAAAGACATGATTCAGAGCTGATGCATATAATGCTATAATTTCGGGGAGCCGCACTTGTGAAAGTGTTCGGACTTTTCACACCATATTGTAGGGTACGTAAGCCCCTGGTGTATTGGCCGTACCAAAGTGTACGGTTGCAAGGCGTCGTTAATGAACACACACATATATATATATAACAAGAATGCAATAATAGTCGTAATGTCATGCATCGTTTATTAAAAAAAATGCGTTAAAGCAGAGTGATACAGATAGTGCGATAAGCAAAGAGTAGGACTATGTCCCTTCCAAGGGCAAGCTGAGGAATGATATTAAATTGAATATTTCACTCGTTACTGTAATCAACCTGGGAATTCCGTGGTATGATGTAGCTATCTGCCTCCTTGGTTGTTGCATCATGTGTTTGGCAATAGTGCTGCCGGACTGTGTTTCCAGAGATTAAGGTCCTGAAAGAAAAAGAAAAAATAACCAAACAGGAAGCCCCTAGTGCGGTTTAGGCCGCGTTTTGGGGCGTGCCGCAGTTGTGCGCCCTCCCACCTGTGCCCATGGTATTTTTAATGCGTAATTATGTATGCATGGCACAAATTTCGTCGTTGGGCTGGGGTTGGGGTGGGCGCCTTATTGCTACGCGAGCTCAGATCGCGCCAGGCGGTCTATTTTCCGATTGCCCCGAGCGCGCTTGAAGGTGTCCGGGCTTTGAAGCGCCGAACTGGTTGATTGCCTTGAGAGGCTGCTTTGCGCTTCTGCTGCGAGGGCCGCGGTGTGCTCCTCTGTTTGGAGAGAGCGCTCTGTGTTTCCATTGACTGTAATAACTCTGCGAGGTCCTGGTATCTTGAGCTTGAGGTATGCATAATGCGGTACCGCATTGAATCTAGCAAATGCGGTTCGCCCGAGCAGCGCGTGATAACCACTGCAGAATGGGACTATATTGAAGATTAAATCTTCACTTCAGAAGTTATCCGGGGATTCGAAGACCACTTCCAGTGTAATTGAGCCTGTGCAATGGGCCTCTACACCTGGAATGACGCCCTTAAAGGTCGTTTTTGTGGGTTTGATCCTTGAGGGGTCTATACCCATTTTTGCGCACTGTGTCCTGATAAAGTAGGTTCAGGCTGCTGCCGCCGTCCATAAGGACTCGAGTGAGGTGAAATCCATCGATGATTGGGTCTAGGACCAGTGCGGCGAATCCGCCATGACGGATACTAGTGGGGTGGTCCTTGCGATCGAAGGTGATCGGATAGGAGGACCAAGGGTTGAACTTTGGGGCGACTAGCTCCAACGCATATACGTCCCTAAGCGCATGCTTCCGCTCCCTCTTGGGGATGTGGGTTGCGTATATCATGTTCACCATCCGCACTTGCGGGGGAAACCTCTTCTGTCCTCCAGTGTGTGGCTGCCGAGGCTCCTCCTCGTCATCGCTATGCGGCCCCTTGTCCTTGTTTTCGGCAATTAACTTGCCGTCCTGCTTGAACACCCAACAATCCCTGTTGGTGTGATTGGCTGGCTTGTCTGGGGTGCCGTGTATTTGACACGAGCGATTGAGTATACGGTCCAAGCTGGACGGACCCGGCGTACTTTGTTTGAATGGCTTTTTCCGCTGACCGGGTTTAGAGCCTTTGAATCTGGCATTGACTGACGTATCCTTAGTATTTTCGCTATTAATGCGGCGCTTATGCTTGTTGCGACGTGACCTGCTATTGCCATCCTTGGTATCTGAGGTACCATGGTTCTTTGATATGTTATTACTGCGAGCCAGCCAGCTGTCTTCTCCCACACAAAAGTGGGTCATGAGCGTCGTGAGAGCTGCCATAGATTTCGGCTTTTCCTGACCAAGGTGCCGGGCTAGCCACTCATCTCGGATGTTGTGCTTGAAAGCCGCTAAGGCCTCCGCATCCGGACAGTCGACGATTTGATTTTTCTTTGTAAGAAACCGGGTCCAGAATTGCCTGGCCGACTCTTCTGGCTGCTGAATTATGTGGCTCAAGTCATCGGCATGTGGTGGTCGCACATAGGTGCCATGAAAGTTGTCGAGGAATGCGGCTTCCAGATCTTCCCAACAGCTAATGGAGTCCGCTGGCAAGCTGTTAAGCCAATGTCGTGCTGGTCCTTTGAGCTTTAGTGGGAGGTATTTGATGGCGTGTAAGTCATCACCGCGGGCCATGTGGATGTGGAGGAGGAAGTCCTCAATCCATACTGCAGGATCTCTTGTGCTGTCGTATGATTCAATATTTACAGGTTTGAAACCTTCTGGGAATTGATGTTCCATTACTTCGTCTGTGAAGCATAAGGGGTGTGCGGTGCCTCTGTATTGGGCTATATCGTGAAGCAGCTCGAATGGGTCTTGCCCGCTGTGTTCGGCCCGGCCGGATTTGCTTTTACTGTATCCGGCGTGACGTTTATCGTCTCGCAGAGTGGTGCGCCGTCGTGATCCGTAGATCGATCTTGCATGCTTTTCTTTGTCCTCCAATATGTCTCGTAGGTCTGGCGTATCTTCCCCATGCCTTTTTATTTGAATGGCGTCGGGGTGGAGGCTGAGATTTTGGCTGGAATGCCTCTCTATCGCGGCCACGAGGTGGCCGATCAGCCGTATCATACGCTTCTTCCTCCAGTCGGGGTAGTAACCTGCACTTTGGGTAATTCTTGGAGGGGCGCTCGAGTTTATATTCCTCGGTCGCGAGGACTTCAGTACATCTGTCAGCTAGCAGATCTCAGTTTGAAGCTGCTGCTGCTTTTTCTTCAGGCTATTTGCCGTGGCCATAAGCCGGCGCTTGAAGCGCTCTTGTTCGATGGGATCCTCTGGGATGGCGAATTCATCGTCGCCGAGGCTTGCCTCGTCTTTGGAGGGGGGATGTAATTGTCATCCTCCTCCTCTCCGTCTGCCGCTCTCTCAGGAGAGCTGGCTACTTCATCCTCCTTCTCTAAATCTTGTTGGAGGGAATTGTTGTTGTCTTTGGCACTATCCGAAGTGTTATTATCTCATGTGCCGGTATCACCACTTTTGCTTTGGCGGGACTTAGAGTGGCGCCGCTGACGTCGGCGCTTGGGTTGTTTCTTGGAGGGGTCATCCTCCGCTATCTCGTCCCCATTGCCTTTGTTGGGTGTATCCACCATGTATATGTCATATGACGAGGTGGCTTTCCAGTGCCCTATAGGCGCTGGTTCATGTTCGTCTCCTACATCGTCGTCCATACCGTTGATGTCTTCGGAGTCGAAGTCGAGCATGTCGGTTAAATCATCGACAGTGGCTACAAAGTGGGTGGTGGGTGGGCGTCGAATTTCTTCGTCGTCCGCATCCCAATCCTATTGGCCATAGTCCAGCCAGGGCTCTCTTGACAAAGAGAGAGACGTTAGTGAATTCAGAATGTCGCCGAAGGGCGAGTGCTGAAAGATATCCGCGGCGGTGAATTCCATGATCGGTGCCCAATCGGATTCGATTGCCAGGGGCGCGGATGGTTTGGAGTCCGGAAAAGAGTCCGACACTTTGGAGTCACGGGCTGCGCAGAGGGTTAGGCAGGTGTTCGGCTCGATCGCCGTTGAGACTGCAGCCCCTGAGGCAGAGTCTAACCACCTGTCCTCGATTGGCACAGTTGGCTCCGAGCTAAGGGTCGGAGCTGATGCGGGCGCGGCCTCTGGGGTACTGTTCGGCGGCAGAGCTAGGTCATACCCATCGTGACAGTGCGGCGCGCCCGGCTGTGGCTCGAATCCGTCGAAGATCAAGTCTTCGTGGATGTCGGCAGTGTAGTTCAAACTTCCAAATCTGACCTGACGGCCAGGGGCGTAGCTTTCAATCTGCTCTAGAAGGCCAAGCGAATTAGCCCGCAGTGCAAAGCCGCCGAATACGAAGATTTATCCGGGGAGAAAAGTCTCACCCTGGACCGCATCGCTATCGATGATAGTAGGAGCCATCAAGCCTAACGGCGAGGACACAGAGGAACTCTCAATGAAAGCACCAATGTCGGTGTCAAAACCGGCGGATCTCGGGTAGGGGGTCCCGAACTGTGCGTCTAGGCCGGATGGTAACAGGAGGCAGGGGACATGATGTTTTACCCAGGTTCGGGCCCTCTTGATGCAGGTAAAACCCTACGTCCTGCTTGATTAATATTGATGATATGGGTAGTACAAGAGTAGATCTACCACGAGATCAGAGAGGCTAAACCCTAGAAGCTAGCCTATGGTATGATTGTATGTTGTGATTGTTGTCCTACAGACTAAAACCCTTCGGTTTATATAGACACCGAAGAGGGTTAGGGTTACACAAGGTCGGTTACAAAGGAGGAGATATCCATATTCGTATTGCCTAGCTTGCCTTCCACGCCAAGTAGAGTCCCATCCGGACACGAGACGAAGTCTTCAATCTTGTATCTTCATAGTCCAATAGTCCGGCTAAAGGATATAGTCCGGCTGTACGGAGACCCCCTAATCCATGACTCCCTCACTCCTACTGGATTGATACCTTGGTTCTCAAAAACTGAGGGAAATACTTACGCTACTCTGCTGCATCATCCTTTCCTCTTCGGGGAAATCCAATGCAAGCTCAAGAGGTAGCAAGAAGAATTTCTGGCGCCGTTGCTGGGGAGTCTACGCAAAAATTCAACATACCAAGTACCCATCATAATCCCTATCTCTCGCATTACATTAGTTGCCATTTGCCTCTCATTTTCCTCTCCCCCACTTCACCCTTGCCGTTTTATTTGCCCTCTCTTTCTCAATCTCCTTCTCCTTCTCTTTCTCCGTTTGCCTTTTTCTCGCTTGCCTTTTTGTTTGCCCGTGTGTTGGATTGCTTGTTTGTCGCGATGGCTCAAGATACTACCAAATTGTGTGACTTCACCAATACCAATAATAATGATTTCCTTAGCACTCCGATTACTCCTCTTGCCAATACTGAATCTTGTGAAATCAATACTACTTTGTTGAATCTTGTTATGAAAGATCAATTCACCGGCCTTCCTAGTGAAGACACCGCTACTCATCTGAATAGCTTCATTGATTTATGTGATATGCAAAAGAAAAAAGATGTCTATAATGATGTCGTTAAATTGAAGCTATTTCCTTTTTCGCTTAGTGATCGTGCTAAAGCTTGGTTTTTGTCTTTGCCTAAAAATAGTATTGATTCTTGGAACAAGTGCAAAGATGCTTTTATCTCTAAGTATTTCCCTCCCGCTAAGATCATCTCTCTTAGAAATGATATTATGAACTTTAAGCAACTTGAACATGAAAATGTTGCACAAGCTTGGGAGAGAATGAAATTAATGATACGTAATTGCCCTACTCATGGTTTGAATTTGTGGATGATTATACAATTTTTTTATGCTGGATTGAATTTTGCTTCTAGAAATCTTTTAGATTCGGCCGCGGGAGGCACTTTTATGGAAATCACTTTAGAGATGCTACTAAACTCCTAGATAATATTATGGTTAATTATTCTCAATGGCATACTGAAAGATCTTCTAATAAAAAAGTGCATGCGATAGAAGAAATCAATGTGTTGAGTGGAAAGATGGATGAACTTATGAAATTATTTGCTACTAAGAGTGTTTCTTCTGATCCTAATGATATGCCTTTGTCTACTTTGATTGAGAATAACAATGAATCTATGGATGTGAATTTTGTTGGTAGGAATAATTTTGATAACAACTCTTATAGAGGGAATTTTAATCCTAGGCCATATCCTAGTAATCCTTCTAATAATTATGGGAATTCCTACAACAACTCTTATGGAAATTATAATAAGATGCCCTCTGAATTTGAGAATAGTGTTAAACAGTTTATGAATTCACAAAAGAATTTTAATGCTTTGCTTGAAGAGAAATTGCTTAAAGTTGATGATTTGGCTAGGAACATTGATAGAATTTCTCTTGAGGTTGATTCTTTAAAGCTTAGATCTATTCCTCCTAAGCATGATATCAATGAGTCTCTCAAAGCCATGAGAATTTCCATTGATGAGTGCAAGGAAAGAACCGCTAGGATGCGTGCTTCCAAAGATGCCTTTATTAAAGCGTGTTCTTCTAATTCCTATGAAAATCAAGATGAAGATCTAAAAGTTATTGATGTGTCTCCTATCAAATCTTTGTTTTGCAATATGAATCTTGATGAAACTGAATATGATCTTCCTTTACCTAGAAGGCGTTCTAAAAATTCGGAGTATTTATATCTTTATGATGAGATTGATGAAAGTGGGATTGAAAGAAATAAAAATCTAGATGTTGCTAAACCAACTATATTGGATTTCAAGGAATTTAATTATGGAAGTTGCTCTTTAATTGATTGTATTTCCTTGTTGCAATCTGTGCTAAATTCTCCACATGCTTATAGTCAAAAGAAAGCCTTCACCGAACATATTGTTGATGCCTTGATGCAATCTTATGAAGAAAAACTTGAGTTGAAAGTTTCTATCCCTAGAAAACTCTATGATGAGTGGGAACCAACTATTAAAATTAAAATTAAAGATCATGAGTTTTATGCTTTGTGTGATTTGGGTGCTAGTGTCTCCACTATCCCCAAAACTTTGTGTGATTTGCTAGATTTCCGCGATTTTGATGATTGCTCTCTAAACTTGCATCTTGCGGATTCTACTATCAAGAAACCTATGGGAAGGATTAATGATGTTCTTATTGTTGCAAATAGTAATTATGTGCCCGTAGATTTCATTGTTCTTGATATAGATTGCAATCCTTCTTGCCCTATTATTCTTGGTAGACCTTTCCTTAGAACGGTTGGTGCGATTATTGATATGAAGGAAGGGAATATTAGATTTCAATTTCCATTAAAAAAGGGCATGGAACACTTTCCAAGAAAGAAAATAAAATTGCCATATGAAACTATCATGAGAGCCACTTATGGATTGCCTACCAAAGATGGCAATACCTAGATCTATTCTTTCTTGTTATGCCTAGCTAGGGGCGTTAAACGATAGCGCTTGTTGGGAGGCAACTGAAAGATCGTGGATGTCGCCTAGAGGGGGGGTGAATAGGCATTTTAAAATGATTACGATTTAGGCTTGAACAAATGCGGAATAAACCTAGCGGTTAATTTGTCAAGCACAAAACCTAAAGCAACTAGGCTCACCTATGTGCACCAACAACTTATGCTAAGCAAGATAAGCAACTATGTGATAGCAAGATATATGACAAGTAACAATATGGCTATTACAAAGTAAAGTGCATAAGTAAAGAGCTCGGGTAAGAGATAACCGAGGCACACGGAAACGATGATGTATCCCGAAGTTCACACCCTTGCGGATGCTAATCTCCGTTTGGAGCGGTGTGGAGGCACAATGCTCCCCAAGAAGCCACTAGGGCCACCGTAATCTCCTCACGCCCTCGTACAATGCAAGATGTCGTGATTCCACTAAGGGACCCTTGAGGGCGGTCACCGAACCCGTACAAATGGCAACCCTTGGGGGCGGTCACTGAACCCGTACACTTTGGCAACCCTTGGGGGCGGTCACCGGTACCCGTCAAATTTCTCGGGGTGATCTCCACAACCTAATTGGAGACCCCAACGCTTGCCTGGAGCTTTACACCACAATGATTGAGCCCCGAACAACACCAACCAAGGCACCCAAGAGGAACAAGCTCTAGGGTGCCCAAACACCCAAGAGTAATAAGCTTCTCAAACTTCACTTCCACGTATCACCGTGGAGAACTCAAACCAATGCACCAAATGCAATGGCAAGGGCACACGGAGTTCCCAAGTCCTTCTCTCTCAAATCCCACCGGAGCAACTAATGCTAGGGAGGAAAATGAGAGGAAGAACAAGAAGGAGAACACCAAGAACTCCAAGATCTAGACCCAAGGGGTTCCCCTCACATAGAGGAGAAAGTGATTGGTGGAAATATGGATCTAGATCTCCTCTCTCTTTTCCCTCAAAAACTAGCAAGAATCCATGGAGGGATTGAGAGCTAGCAAGCTCAAAGAAGGTCAACAATGGGGGCAAAAACGAGCTCAAGAGATAGAGAACCATTGGGGAAGAAGACCCCCTTAAATAGGTCCCCACGAATCTGCCCGTTATGTACAGAACAACATAGGAGCGGTACAACCTCTATGAGCACCGGTACAACCGGTAACAGGCAATAAGCGGTACAACCGGCCCACAACCGCCCAACAACCGCACCACAATAGAGGCCAGTCCGGTGGTAGAGCGGTACATGACCGGTACAACCTCCGGACCAATTCTGGAGCGGTAAAACCGCTCCAAACACCGGTTGTACCGGTCAAGCGGTACAACCTTTCCATGGGGCGGTACAACCTCTCTATGTAAAACAGGCAATATCAAAACAGCCACAACTTTCGCATACGAGCTCCGAATTCAACGAAACCAAGTTTGTTGGAAAGCTAATGACAAGGGCTAACACAATCTTGAGAGAAATATCAATAAGAAGAAAATGAGAAAAGGGCCATAATAAAATGGTGAGAACCCTTCCTCGGATAAGACCGGTAAAACCTCCAACACCGAAAACATCATAGAAGATGCATGCGAACTCCGTTTTCGATGAACTCAAGCTTGTCATAAAGATGACCATAAGCTCTAAGACTCACAAATGAAACCAAACAAGAACCAAGAAAGATGATGTAAGGATGCAATGGTTTGAGCTCTCGACTAATGATACGATCAAGCTACTCCCTAGAGAGCCCCCCTTGATAGTACGGCAATCGATCCTACAACCCGGTCTCCCAACTACCACTATGAGACTGGTAAAATAGAAAACCTATCAAGGGCAAACCTTTGCCTTGCACATAGTCCACTTGAGCTAGATGATGACGATCTTGACTTCCTCAAGTTGGACCACCTTTCTTGATTGTGTTGGCTCGATGAAGACTAGTTGATTGCTCCCCCATACTCCACTATGGGTGAGCCACTCTTTGGCACATCTTCACAATTCCATTGACACCACAATGGACAGCAAGCTTCAAGCTTGATTGCTCCCCCATAATCCATTATGGGTGAGCCACTCTTCGAGTTGCTCCACTTGAACTTGCACACTGCAAACTTGATGACGATCACCACTTGATGTCATCCTCCATGGGTTGTATGAGATCTTCCTCTTGACGCAAGACCATGGAAACATACCTAACCCCACAAAGAACTCTCACGTAGACCATGGGTTAGTACACAAAGCGTAATGGACAATGCTTACCGTACCATGGGATCACTTGATCCCTCTCGGTACTTCTTCTACGCTTTGTGAGTTGATCAACTTGATTCACTCTTGACTTAGTCTTGATCAATATTGAATCTTTCCAACTCTCATTTGGATGATATCTTGAAGGTAACCATGAATGATCACACAATCTTCTTCTTCAAGACATGCTTGCAATAAGCTCAACTCACACATGACCAATCTTTGGATAATTCCTTGAAAAGCACTTTGGCCATCTCAACTCACACATGACCAATCTTTGGATAATTCCTTGAAAAGCACTTTGGCCATCTCATAAACTCCTTGAAACCAACACATGGACTTCAAGACAATCCTATGGACAAATCCTTCAAATATAACTCAAGGCAACCGTTAGTCCATAGAGATTGTCATCAATTACCAAAACCACACATGGGGGCACGACATGTCCTTTCAGCAACCCAATTTTACTTCTATTCCTTGATTTTTGCTCCTGCTTAGTAATAAATAAATTATTTAGCCTCTGTTTTGGTTCTGTTTTTTGTGTTTAATTAGTGTTTGTGCCAAGTAGAACCGTTGGGAAGACTTGGGGAAAGTCTTGTTGGACTTGCTGTAAAAAACAGAAACTTTAGCGCTCACAAGAACTGCTGTAATTTTTATTTGGAAAGTGCTATTTAGTTAATTATTTTTGCAGATGATTAATAGATAAATTCCTCACGTCCAGCAATTTATTTTAGAATTTTTGGGGTTCCAGATCTTGCGCTAGCTACAGATTACTACAGACTGTTCTGTTTTTGACAGATTCTGTTTTGCGTGTGTTGTTTGCTTATTTTGATGAATCTATGGCTAGTAAATTAGTTTATAATCCATAGAGAAGTTGGAATACAGTAGGTTTAACACCAATATAAATAAAGAATGAGTTAATTACAGTACCTTGAAGTGGTTTTTTGTTTTCTTTCTCTAACGGAGCTCACGAGATTTCTATTGAGTTTTGTGGTGTGAAGTTTTCAAGTTTTGGGTGAATTCTTGTGATGGATTATGGAACAAGGAGTGGCAAGAGCCTAAGCTTGGGGATGCCCATGGCACCCCCAAGATAATCCAAGGACACCAAAAAGTCAAAACTTGGGGATGCCCCGGAAGGCATCCTCTCTTTCGTCCATTTCCATCGGTAATTTACTTGGAGCTATATTTTTATTCACCAACATGATATGTGTTTTGCTTGGAGCGTCTTGTATTATTTGTGTATTTGCTTGTTAGTGTGCCAAAATCATCCTTGCTGTACACACCTTTTGAGAGAGCCATACATGAATTAGAATTTCATAGAATACTCTATGTGCTTCACTTATATCTTTTTGAGCTAAGTAGTTTTGCTCTATGTGCTTCACTTATATCTTTTGAGCGCTATAATTTTGCTCTATGTGCTTCACTTAGATCTTTTAGAGCACGATGGTGGATTTGTTTTAAAGAAACTATTGATCTCTCATGCTTCACTTACATTATTTTGAGAGTCTTAATAGTATGGTAATTTGCTTAATAATAACATGCTTGGAATTCAAGATTTGTGAAACTTTCTTTTGAGTGTGTTGAATACTAAGAAAAGTTGGATGCTTGATAATTGTTTTGAGATATGGGGGTAGTAATATCAAAGTCATGCTAGTAGAGTAATTGTGAATTTGAGAAGTGCTTGAGTTAAAGTTTGCAAGTCCCGTAGCATGCACGTATGGTAACGTTATGCAACAAATTTGAAACATGAGGTGTTATTTGATTGTCCTCCTTATGAGTGGCGGTTGGGGACGAGCGATGGTATTTTCCTACCAATCTATCCCCCTAGGAGCATGCACGTAATACTTTGGTTTTTGATGGCTTGTAGATTTTTGCAATAAGTATATGAGTTCTTTATGACTAATGTTGAGTCCATGGATTATACGCACTCTCACCCTTCCATCATTGCTAGCCTCTACGGTACCGTGCATTGCCCTTTCTCACATCGAGAGTTGGTGCAAACTTCGCCGGTGCATCCAAACCCCATGATATGATACGCTCTTTCACACATAAACCTCCTTATATCTTCCTCAAAACAGCCACCATACCTACCTATTATGGAATTTCCATAGCCATTCCGAGATATATTGCCATGCAACTTTCCACCATCCAGTTTATCATGACACATTCATCATTGTCATATTGCTTAGCATGATCATGTAGTTGACATAGTATTTGTGGCAAAGCCACCATTCATAATTTTTCATACTTGTCACTCTTGATTCATTGCATATCCCAGTACACAGCTGGAGGCATACATATAGAGCCATACTTTGTTCTAGTATCGAGTTGTAAATAAATAGAAGTGTGATGATCATCATTCAATAGAGCATTGTCCCAAAAAAAAGATAAAGGCCAAAGAAAAAAAAGAAGGCCCAAAAAAAGAGAAAACAAATAAAAAGGGGCAATGCTACTATCCTTTTTTCCACACTTGTGCTTCAAAGTAGCACCATGTTCTTCATATAGTGAGTCTCTTGAGTTATCACTTTCATATACTAGTGGGAATTTTCATTATAGAACTTGGCTTGTATATTCCAACAATGGGCCTCCTCAAGTGCCCTAGGTCTTCGTGAGCAAGCAAGTTGGATGCACACCCACTTAGTTTCTTTTGTTGAGCTTTCATACATTTATAGCTCTAGTGCATCCGTTGCATGGCAATCCCTACTCCTTGCATTAACATCAATCGATGGGCATCTCCATAGCCCATTGATTAGCCTCGTTGATGTGAGACTTTCTCCTTTTTGTCTTCTCCACATAACCCCCATCATTATATTCTATTCCACCCATAGTGCTATATCCATGGCTCACGCTCATGTATTGCGTGAAAGTTTATGAGTTTGAAATTATTAAGGTATGAAACAATTGCTTGGCTTGTCATCGGGGTTGTGCATGATGAGAGCATTCTTGTGTGACGAAAATGGAGCATGACTAAACTATATGATTTTGTAGGGATGAACTTTCTTTGGCCATGTTACTTTAAGAAAACATAATTGCTTTGTTGGTTTGCTTGAAGTATTATTATTCTCTATGTCAATATGAACTTTTGTCTTGAATCTTCCTAGTCTGAATATTCATACCACAATTAAGAAGATTTGCATTGAAATTATGCCAAGTAGCACTCCACATCAAAAATTCTCTTTTTATCATTTACCTACTCGAGGACGAGCAGGAATTAAGCTTGGGGATGCCTGATACGTCTCCAACGTATCTATAATTTTTGATTGCTCCATGCTATATTATCTACTATTTTGGACTATATTGGGCTTTATTTTCCACTTTTATATTATTTTTGGGACTAACTTATTAACCGGAGGCCGAGCCCAGAATTGCTGTTTTTTTTTGCCTATTTCAGTGTTTCAAAGAAACAGAATATCAAACGGAGTCCAAACGGAATAAACCTTTCTAGAACATGATTTTCTTCCCGAATATGACCCAGGAGACTTGGACCCTACGCCAAGGAAGCTTCGAGGTGGGCACGAGGTAGGGGGCGCGCCCTATACCCCCAGGCGCGCCCCACCCTCGTGGGCCCACCGAAGCTCCACCGACGTACTTCTTCCTCCTATATATACCTACGTACCCCCAAACAAACAGAGACGGAGCCAAAAACCTAATTCCACTGCCGCAACTTTCTGTATCCACGAGATCCCATCTTGGGGCCTGTTCCGGAGCTCCGCCAGAGAGGGCCGTCATCACGGAGGGCTTCTACATCATCATAGCCTCTCTGATGAAGTGTGAGTAGTTTACCTCAGACCTTTGGGTCCATAGTTATTAGCTAGATGGCTTCTTCTCTCTTTTTGGATCTCAATACAAAGTTCTCCCCCTCTCTTGTGGAGATCTATTCGATGTAATCTTCTTCTTTTTTGCGGTGTGTTTGTTGAGACCGATGAATTGTGGGTTTATGATCAAGTCTATATATGAATAATATTTGAATTTTCTCTAAATTCTTTTATGTATGATTGGTTATCTTTGCAAGTCTCTTTGAATTATCAGTTTGGTTTGGCCTACTAGATTGGTTTTTCTTGCCATGGGAGAAGTGCTTAGCTTTGGGTTCGATCTTGCGGTGTCCTTTCCCAGTGACAGAAGGGGCAGCAAGGCACGTATTGCATCGTTGCCATCGAGGATAACAAGATGGGATTTATTTCATATTGCATGAATTTATCTCTCTACATCATGTCATCTTGCTTAAAGCGTTACTCTATTTTTAACTTAATACTCTAGATGCATGCTGGATAGCGGTCGATGAGTGGAGTAATAGTAGTAGATGCAGAATCGTTTCGGTCTACTTGTCACGGACGTGATGCCTATATACATGATCATGCCTAGATATTCTCATAACTATGCTCAATTCTGTCAATTGCTCAACAGTAATTTGTTCACCCACCGTAGAATACTTATGCTCTTGAGAGAAGCCACTAGTGAAACCTATGGCCCCTGGGTCTATTCTCATCATATCAATTTCCATCACTTTAATATTACTTTGCTTTTCTACTTTGCCTTTTACTTTTCACTTTGCATATCTATACCAAAAATATTATATCTATCAGATCTCACTCTCGTAAGTGACCGTGAAGGGATTGACAACCCCTAATAGCGTTGGTTGCGAGTAGCTATCGTTTTGTGCAGGTACGAGGGACTTGAGTGTGTCCTCCTACTGGATTGATAGCTTGATTCTCAAATATTGAGGGAAATACTTATGCTACTCGGCTGCATCATCCTTTCCTCTTCGGGGAAATCCAACGCAAGCTCAAGAGGTAGCACTGTCTTGACTCCTCCTGACGAATCCAAGCCATTCGAAGTTTTCTGTGATGCCTCCTTACAAGGTCTTGGTGCTGTGTTAATGCAAGAGAAGAAAGTTGTGGCCTATACCTCTCGCCAGTTGAAGCCCAACGAAAGGAACTACCCCACTCACGATATTGAGTTGGCGGTAGTTGTCCATGCATTATTAACGTGGAGACATCTCTTGTTGGGAAGGAAAGTGGACATCTTCACAGATCATAAGAGCCTCAAGTACATCTTCACTCAACCCAACCTCAACGTCAGGCAGACTTGATGGGTCGAAATGATTCTAGAATATAATACGAGTATTGAATATACTCCAGGCAAGGCCAATGCCATTGTAGATGCTTTGAGCAGGAAGGCTTACTGCAACAACTTAATTCTCAAGCCCTTCCAACCGGACCTTTGTGAAGCTTTCCGCAAACTGAATCTCCAAGTTGTTCCTCAAGGCTTTCATGCCAACCTCCAAGTCTCTCCTGCTTTGGAAGATCAAATTCGTGGGGCACAACTCCTGGATACCATGGTGAAGAAGGTGAAACATGGGATTGCCAAGAGCCAACCCAAATACAAGTGCTATCACATTGATGACAAAGACACTCTATTCTTCGAGGATCGGATTGTGGTTCCGAAAGGTGATCTAAGGAAAGACATTATGAACGAGGCGCACAATTCCCTCCCATCCATTCATCCTAGAAGTACGAAGATGTACCATGACCTCAAGCAGTCGTATTGGTGGACTCGAATGAAGAGAGAAATTGCTCAATTCGTGAATGAATGTGATGTCTGCAGAAGGGTGAAAGCAAAACACCTACGGCCAGTTGGTCTCCTCCAACCTCTTGCTATTCCAGAATGGAAGTTTGACCATATTGAAATGGACTTCATGACTGGATTTCCCAAGTCCAAGCGCGGAAATGATGCTATCTTCGTTGTCATCGACAAGCTTACAAAAGTGGCTCATTTCTTTCCAATCAAAGAATCTATCACATCAGCTCAGTTGGCAGAGCTATACACCTCCAGGATTGTCTCCTTGCACGGTATTCCACAATTGATATCTTCAGATCGTGGAATCATTTTCACCTCCAAGTTCTGGGACTCCTTTCAGAAGGCCATGGGCACCAACATTCGCTTTGGCACAGCTTTCCATCCTCAAACTAGTGGCCAAGTCGAGCGAGTCAATCAAATCCTTGAATATATGCTCAGGGCTTGTGTCATTTACTTTGGTATGAAGTGGGAAGATTGTCTTCCATATGCCAGGTTCTCCTATAACAACAGCTTCCAAGTGAGTTCGGGCAAGGCCCCATTCGAAATTCTCTATGGCAGAAAGTGTCGTACTCCTCTCAATTGGTCAGAGACTGGTGAACGCCAACTTCTTGGCAACAACTTAATCATAGAAGCCGAAGAAATGTGCAAAGTTATCCGTGAAAATCTCAAAGCCACGCAATCGCGCCAGAAGAGTTACTATGATAGAAAGCACCGTGACTTGGCTTTCGAGATCGGAGACGATGTCTACCTCCGTGTCTCCCCAATGAAAGGCACTCGTCGCTTCGGTATCAAAGGGAAGCTTGCCCCTAGATACATGGGTCCTTTCAAGATCATTGGCAAAAGAGGCGACCTCACCTATCAACTTGAGCTTCTGTCCAACTTCGCAAATGTGCACAATGTGTTTCACGTGTCACAGCTTCGCAAGTGCTTCAAGACTCCTGAGCGCACTATCAACTTTGAAGAGATTGATATCCAAGAAGACATGTCTTATCATGAGCGTCATGTTGCCATTCTTGAAGAAACCGAGCGCAAGACTCGCAACAAGTCAATCAAATTTCTGAAAGTGAAGTGGTCACACCATTCCGACCGAGAAGTCACCTGGGAACGCGAGGATCACCTCTGTTCCGAATATCCGGAGTTCTTTCAGTCCTAGATCTCGGGACAAGATCCTCTCATAGTGGTGGAGTGTTGTAACACCCCGGATGTAACTTGCCGTATTTGTAACTCCGACTCTTGCCATTTCGGCTTTAAGGTATGAGATTCCCTTCGTGGTTGGGTTTTGTCTTCGTTTTGCATTTTGTTCATGTCATGCATTTCATATCATGTCATCATGTGCATCGCATTTGCATACATGTTCGTCTCATGCATCCAAGCATTTTCCCCGTCGTCCGTTTCGCAATCCAACACTCCCACATGCACCGGCGCACCCTTCTTGTCTCTTTTCGTGAGCGGGTGTTAAACGTTATCGGAATGGACCGAGATTTGTCAACTGACCTTGGTACACCACCGGTAGACCGCCAATCAAATTCCGTTCCATTTGGAGGCCGTTTGATGCTCCAACGGTTAACCGGGTAACCGCAAAGGCCTCTTGTGTGTTGCAGCCCAACACTCCTCCAAAACAGCCCAATAACCCATCTAAACCATCTTCATGTCCTCCGTCGTCGGATCACGATCGTGTGGGAGAAAACTACACCTCATTTGGACACTCCAAACTCCCTATACCTATAAATATGTGTTCCCCTCTGATTTTTCGCGCAGTCCAAACCCTAGCCTAGCCCATCTCCGCCGCCGGACACGTCCGGATCTGACCGGACGCGTCCGCCGCCGCGCCCAGCCAACGGGAAGCTGCCACGTGGTGATGCCGGCCCGAAGCCGGCCCCCAGGGCCCAATCGCCTCCTCCTCTCTGCTCCACCCGCCGCCGCCGGAGCGCACCAGTGCCGCCCCGCTGCCGTGCTCCACCGCCGCCGCCCTTCGCGCGCCGTCCGTCGCCGTCCTCTCCGTGCTCCGCCGTCGCCGACCCCGCCACTCGCCGCCTCCAGCCAGATCCGACGCCCTGCCGCCCAGATCCGGCGAGCCCGCACTTCTCCGTCCAACTTCGGCCGACGTCCCCCTCACTTCCGACGAGTCCCCCGGTGAACCTCGAGAGACGCGCCCAGAACCCTAGATCTGGATTCCGCGAGGTGATTTTTCCACTAAGTCCCAAAAACCCCTTATATTTTTATGCCTCCTTCATCGCATCATATCTCGGTGACCGTGACTCCGATTCATGCATATGATATGTCGAATTGTTTGTCTCATTGAGCTCTGCATGCCAGTAGCATTTCCATGCATGATACTTGTCGTGGAATTGTCACGACAGATGTCCTAGTGTGACGACTTAGTCGTGAGGCCAACGCATCTATGCAGTAGCTTGAAGGGGTTGATCGGAATCGAGAGAGGCAACATGCAAGACAAGGATTTAGACAGCTTCGGGCCACGGGAAACATCATCCGATAATAGCCCTACGTGTTGTTTGTGGCTAGGTCTCATTATCCTCATCAGGGAGTCGCCGCATAAGCCGGCTCCCCTTTAGTTGTGTCTAGCCTTAGCAATTATTTTCTGTCCCTCTTGGGGTGCCCTGCTCCTGCTTATATATGCTGAAGGGGCGGGTTACATGACTAGTCCTATTAGGATTAGGATTACTCTATTACAAGTGGAGCCCTAGTCTTGGTTCCTTTGTAGGACAATATTCCTTATGCCTTTCTTCTTAATCCGGCCCATCATAACATGAGCTAGCCTTCTGGGCCTTGGGCCTTGTCATCCATTCGAAACACCCGCCGGGTCACCAATGAGTCTTCAGGCTCTTGAGTCGCCACACCAGTGAACTGCCAGACACGTGAGTCGCCAATCGTCTGGCGGGTTACCAATGAAATGCCAAGTCTGGCCGGGTCATACCGCGGGGTATATCCCTGACATTAGCCCCCAGTTTAATTTGGATTTATCCATGTTAAACTGATCCTGTAAAATAAACACAAGAACAAATTTGACAGGTTGTGCTCCGGGTTAAAAATTCTTGTAAGTCGGCACCTGATCATACTTAAGTCCTTGTCATTTCCTTTTTCTGGACAGTCCGGGTCAATAGACCAGCTTCATAATCAATTTGCTGACATTGGCTTCTCAGAGATATATATTGTGAAGAATATTTGATTCAGCTCCCAATGCTTAACAAAAATATAGGTCTTGAAATACCCATCTGATTTTCAGCCAGCTTGAAGATGTAGAACTTGCCGGTTTATGATTACCACCATTGTCGGGTTGTAAAAACTGATAATTCTGGGTCATGACTGTTTGCCAACGCCGGTTCATGATTGTTGCCAATGCTGGTTCATGATTATTGATGACACCAGGCTATGATTGTTGCAGACACCTGGTCATAATGATTGGTGATGCCGGGTCAATCTGGTTTGCTCAAAAAACAGAATTTGAAAATATCTCTCCCTTATATCCGTGTTACCTGTAGCCCCCAAGTCTTGAGCAGGACAAAGTGATGACTTAAGACTTGCTTCAATATAAATATTACCACTTTGAAGAAATCCATGTTGTTCATCTCAGTCACTAGTCAAAAGTGAATATTCCACATATGTAGCCCCCAAGTGCCGGGTTGTCATGCTTGCAGCAGCCTGGGACTTATAATTGCCTTTATGCTCATAAAAACTTCAACCAGTGTAGCCCCCAAGGGCCGGGTCATTATGCAATAATGAGCAAGGACTTTATAGATATGATCATGTAGACTTGAACAACAACATGTAGCCCCCAAGGGCCGACTCATTATAATGGTATGAGTCGGGTCTTTAATAAGTTGATCAAAAAATGACTTTACATTAGCCCCCAAGTGCCATGGTGCATGCTAGCAGTGACATGGGACTTGCATATTTGATGCAATCTCAATTTGAATAATGTAGCCCCCAAGTGCCGGGTCGTAAGCCTGCATCGACTTGGGACTGTTCCCTCCATTGTAAAAATAAATCATGTCCATTAACAAAATAATAACCATTGCGCAGAAGCGACTTTGAAGACCTCCATCATAATATTGGCTATTGATAACCATAATAAAAATCCAGCCATGTTGGCTATTAAAGACTTGAATAGTATAATCCGGTTTGGAAAACCGGTTCCCGTGATATTGAATCGTACTACCGGTTTAGGATACCTCTGCAGTAAGGGTGATAACCCAATCTTTAGAAGCCAAAACTTACAAATGTTTATGATTGTCATATGATGGTGACTTATCATCCAAAGTCAAGCCGGGTTAATCGAAACCACATATATGCTTCAGATATGAACAAAAAGTCTCAAGGCAAACCCAAAAGACTATTTAAAAAAACTTAAGTCAAACAAAAAGAAAAAAGCAAGGCTTATGATTTGAATACTATCAGTAAGCCGGACCAAAATGGGTTAAGCTAGGATTCGAATACGATCGGGAAGCCCCCTAGTGGTTTTGGCATTGCGCCGATCAATAGGGTACCGACAACTATGCTCTCTTTGGATCGAATACGACCTATGTTTGAACAGGAAGCCCCCAAATGACCTTGAGAGTTTTTTAACGACTTGATGTCTACTACACAACCTTCTTCTTGTAGACGTTGTTGGGCCTCCAAGCGTAGAGGTTTGTAGGACAGTAGAAAATTTCCTTCAAGTGGATGACCTAAGGTTTATCAATCCGTAGGAGGCGTAGGATGAAGATGGTCTCTCTCAAGAAACCCTGCAACCAAATAACAAAGAGTCTCTTGTGTCCCCAACACACCCAATACAATGGTAAATTGTATAGGTGCACTAGTTCGGCGAAGAGATGGTGATACAAGTGGTATATGGATAGTAGATATGGGTATTTGTAATCTGAAAATATAAAAACAACAAGGTAGCAAATGATAAAAGTGAGCACAAACGGTATTGCAATGCGTTGAAACAAGGCCTAGGGTTCATACTTTCACTAGTGCAAGTTCTCTCAACAATAATAACATAATTGGATCACATAACTATCCCTCAACATGCAAAAAAGAGTCACTCCAAAGTCACTAATAGCGGAGAACAAACGAAGAGATTATGGTAGGGTACGAAACCACCTCAAAGTTATTCTTTCCAATCAATCCGTTGGGCTATTCCTATAGGTGTCACAAACAGCCCTAGAGTTCGTACTAGAATAACACCTTAAGACACAAATCAACCAAAACCCTAATGTCACCTAGATACTCCAATGTCACCTCAAGTATCCGTGGGTATGATTATACGATATGCATCACACAATCTCAGATTCATCTATTCAACCAACACATAGGACCTCAAAGAGTGCCCCAAAGTTTCTACCGGAGAATCACGACGAAAACGTGTGCCCCCTATGCATAGGTTCATGGGCTGAACTCGCAAGTTGATCACCAAAACATACATCAAGTGAATCACGTGATATCTCATTGTCACCATAGATACGCACGGCAAGACATACATCAAGTGTTCTCAAATCTTTAAATACTCAATCCGATAAGATAACTTCAAAGGGGAAACTCAATACATTACAAGAGAGTAGAGGGGGGAGAAAACATCATAAGATCCAACTATAATAGCAAAGCTCGCGATACATCAAGATCGTAACACCTCAAGAACACGAGAGAGAGAGAGAGAGAGAGATGAAACACATAGCTACTGGTACATACCCTCAGTCCCGAGGGAGAACTACTCCCTCCTCGTCATGGAGAGCACCGGGATGATGAAGATAGCCACCGAAGAGGGATTCCCCCCTCCAGCAAGGTGCCGGAACGGGTCTAGATTGGTTTTCGGTGGCTACGGAGGCTTCTGGCGGCGGAACTCCCGATCTATTGTGCTCCCCGATCGTTTTAGGGTATATGGAGATATATAGGCGGAAGAAGTACGTCAGGGGAGCCACGAGGGGCCCACGAGGGTGGAGGGCGCGCCCAGGGGGTGGGCGCGCCCCCTGCCTCGTGGCTTCCTTGTTGCTTCCCTTACGTGGACTCCAAGTCTCCCATGTTGCTTTCCTTCCAAAAATAAGTTTCGTGAACTTTCAGGTCAATTAGACTCCGTTCGATTTTCCTTTTCCGCGATACTCTAAAACAAGGAAAAACAGAAACCGGCATTGGGCTCGAGGTTAATAGGTTAGTCCCAAAAATAATATAAAAGTGTATAATAAAGCCCATAAACATCCAAAACAGAAGATAATATAGCATGGAGCAATCAGAAATTATAGATACGTTGGAGACGTATCAGCATCCCCATGCTTAATTCCTGCTTGTCCTTGAGTAGGTAAATGATAAAAACAAAATTTTTGATGCAGAGTGCTACTTGGCATAATTTCAATGTAATTCTTCTTAATTGTGGCATGAATATTCAGATCCGAAAGATTCAAGATAAAAGTTCATATTGACATAAAATTAATAATACTTCAAGCATACTAACTAAGCAATTATGTCTTCTCAAAATAACATTGCCAAAGAAAGTTCATCCCTACAAAATCATATAGTTTGGTCATGCTCCATTTTCATCACACAAGAATGCTATCATCATGCACAATCCCGATGACAAGCCAAGCAATTGTTTCATACTTTAGTGATCTTAAACCTATAAACTTTCACGCAATATATGAGCGCGAGCCACGGATATAGCACTATGGGTGGAATAGAATATGATGATGGGGGTTATGTGGAGAAGACAAAAAGGAGAATGTCTCACATCAACGAGGCTAATCAATGAGCTATGGATATGCCGACCGATTGATGTTAATGCAAGGAGTAGGGATTGCCATGCAACGGATGCACTAGAGCTATAAATGTATGAAAGCTCAACAAAACAAACTAAGTGGGTGTGCATCCAACTTGCTTGCTCACGAAGACCTAGGGCACTTGAGGAGGCCCATTGTTGGAATATACAAGCCAAGTTCTATAATGAAAAATTCCCACTAGTATATGAAAGTGACAATACAAAAGACTCTCTATCATGAAGATTATGGTGCTACTTTGAAGCACAAGTGTGGCAGAGGATAGTAGCATTGTCCCTTCTCTCTTTTTCTCTCATTTTTTGGGCCTTCTCTTTCTTATGGCCTTTCTCATTCTTTTTTTGGGCCTTCTCTTTTTTTATGGCCTTTATTTTTTTTATATATATTCCTCACTTGGGACAATGCTCTAGAAAATGATGATCATCACACTTCTATTTATTTACAACTCAATGATTACAACTCGATACTAGAACAAAGTATGACTCTATATGAATGCCTCCGGCGGTGTACCAGGATTGCGATGAATCAAGAGTGACATGTATGAAAAATTATGAACGGTGGCTTTGCCACAAATACGATGTCAACTACATGATCATGCAAAGCAATATGACAATGATGATGCGTATCATAATAAACGGAACGGTGGAAAGTTGCATGGCAATATATCTCGGAATGGCTATGGAAATGCCATAATAGATAGGTATGGTGGCTGTTTTGAGGAAGATATAAGGAGGTTTATGTGTGATAGAGCGTATCATATCACGGGGTTTGGATGCGGCGGCGAAGTTTGCACCAACTCTCAATGTGAGAAAGGGCAATGCACGGTACCGAAGAGGCTAGCAATGATGGAAGGGTGAGAGTGCGTATAATCCATGGACTCAACATTAGTCATAAAGAACTCACATACTTATTGCAAAAATCTACAAGTCATCAAAAACCTAGGCACTACGCGCATGCTCCTAGGGGGATAGATTGGTAGGAAAAGACCATCGCTCGTCCCCGACCGCCACTCATAAGGAAGACAATCAAATAACACCTCATGTTTCAAATTTGTTACATAATGTTTACCATACGTGCGTGCTACGGGACTAGCAAACTTCAACACAAGCATTTCTCAAATTCACAACTACTCAACTAGCACGACTTTGATATTATTACCTCCATATCTCAAAACAATCATCAAGCATCAAACTTCTCTTAGTATTCAACACACTCATAAGAAAGTTTTTACTATTCTCGGATGCCTAGCATATTAAGATTATTTAAGGAAATTACCATGCTATTTAAGACTCTCAAAATAATATAAGTGAAGCACGAGAGTTCATCTATTTCTATAAAATAAAACCACCACTGTGCTCTGAAAAGATATAAGTGAAGCACTAGAGCAAATGACAAACTACTCCGAAAGATATAAGTGAAGATCAATGAGTAGTCGAATAATTATGCAACTATTTGAAGACACTCTAACATTAATAATTTCAGATCTTGGTATTTTATTCAAACATAAATCAAAACAAAAGAAAATAAAATGATGCTCCAAGCAAAACACATATCATGTGGCGAATAAAAATATAGCTCCAGGTAAAGTTACCGATGAATGAAGACAAAAGAGGGGATGCCTTCTGGGGCATCCCCAAGCAAAGGCTCTTGGTTGTCCTTGAATATTACCTTGGGGTGCCTTGGGCATCCACAAGCTTAGGCTCTTGCCACTCCTTATTCCATAGTCCATCAAATCTTTACCCAAAACTTGAAAACTTCACAACACAAAACTTAAAGTAGAAAAGTCGTGAGTTCCGTTAGCGAAAGAAAAAAACACCACTTCAAGGTACTATAATGAACTCATTATTTATTTATATTGGTGTTAAACCTACTGTATTCCAACTTCTCTATGGTTTATAAACTATTTTACTAGCCACAGATTCATCAAAATAAGCAAACAACATACGAAAAACAAAATCTGTCAAAAACAGAACAGTCTGTAGTAATCTGCAACTAACGCAAACTTCTGGAACCCCAAAAATTCTAAAATAAATTGCTGGACGCGAGGAATTTATCTATTAATCATCTGCAAAAATAATTAACTAAATATCACTCTCCAAATAAAAATGGCAGCAATTCTCGTGAGCGCTAAAGTTTCTGTTTTTTACAGCAAGATCAACAAGACTTTCCCCAAGTCTTCCCAACGGTTCTACTTGGCACAAAAACTAATTAAAGCATAAAAACTAAATCATAACAGAGGCTAGATAAATAATTTATTACTAAACAGGAGCAAAAAGCAAGGTACAAAAATAAAATTGGGTTGCCTCCCAACAAGCGCTAGTGTTTAATTCCCCTAGCTAGGCATGATGATTTCAATGATGCTCACATAAAAGATAAGAATTGAAACATAAAGAGAGCATCATGAAGAATATGACTAGCACAATTAAGTCTAACCTACTTCCTATGCATAGGGATTTTGTGAGCAAACAACTTGTGGGAACAAGAATCAACTTGCATATGAAGGTAAAACAAGCGTAACTTCAAAACTTTAAGTACATAGAGAGGAAACTTGATATTATTTCAATTCCTACAAGCATAAGTTCCTCCCTCATAATAATTTTCAGTAGCATCATGAATGAATTCAACAATATAATCAGCAACTAAAGCATTCTTTTCATGATCTACAAACATAATTTTTTTTATTACTCTCTACATAAGCAAAATTCTTCTCATGAATAATAGTGGGAGCAAACTCAACAAAATAATTATCATGTGAGGCATAATCCCATTGAAAACTAAAATCATGATGACAAGTTTCATGGATATCATTATTCTTTATAGCATACAAGTCATCACAATAATCATCATAGATAGCAACTTTGTTCTCATAATCAATTGGAACCTCTTCCGAAATAGTGGATTCATCACAAAATAAAGTCATGACCTCTCCAAATCCACTTTCATCAATATAATCATCATAAATAGGAGGCATGATTTCATCATAATAAATTTTCTCATCAAAACTTGGGGGACAAAAAATATCATCTTCATCAAACATAGCTTCCCCAAGCTTGTGGCTTTGCATATCATTAGTATCATGGATATTCAAGGAATTCATACTAACAACATTGCAATCATGCTCATCATTCAAAGATTTAGTGCCAAACATTTTAATGCATTCTTCTTCTAACACTTTGGCACAATTTTCCTTTCCATCATACTCATGAAAGATATTAAAAACATGAAGCGTATGAGGCAAACTCAACTCCATATTTTTTGTAGTTTTGTTTTTTAAACTAAACTAGTGATATAACAAGAAACTAAAAGACTCGATTGTAAGATCTAAAGATATACCTTCAAGCACTCACCTCCCCGACAACGGCGCCAGAAAAGAGCTTGATGTCTACTACACAACCTTCTTCTTGTAGACGTTGTTGGGCCTCCAAGTGCAGAGATTTGTAGGACAGTAGCAAATTTCCCTCAAGTGAATGACATAAGGTTTATCAATCCGTAGGAGGCGTAGGATGAAGATGGTCTCTATCAAGCAACCCTGCAACCAAATAACAAAGAGTCTCTTGTGTCCCCAACACACCCAATACAATGGTAAATTGTATAGGTGCACTAGTTCGGCGAAGAGATGGTGATACAAGTGGTATATGGATAGTAGATATGGGTATTTGTAATCTGAAAATATAAAAACAGCAAGGTAGCAAATGATAAAAGTGAGCACAAACGGTATTGAAATGTGTTCATACTTTCCCTAGTGCAAGTTCTCTCAATAATAATAACATAATTGGATCACATAACTATCCCTCAACATGCAACAAAGAGTCACTCCAAAGTCACTAATAGCGGAGAACAAACGAAGATATTATGGTAGGGTACGAAACCACCTCAAAGTTATTCTTTCCAATAAATCTATTGGGCTATTCCTATAGGTGTCACAAACAGCCCTAGAGTTCGTACTAGAATAACACCTTAAGACAAAAATCAACCAAAACCCTAATGTCACCTAGATACTCCAATGTCACCTCAAGTATCTGTGGGTATGATTATATGATATGCATCACACAATCTCAGATTCATCTATTCAACCAACACATAGGACCTCAAAGAGTGCCCCAAAGTTTCTACCGGAGAATCACGACGAAAACGTGTGCCAACCCCTATGCATAGGTTCATGGGCGGAACCCGCAAGTTGATCACCAAAACATACATCAAGTGAATCACGTGATATCCCATTGTCACCACAGATACGCACGACAAGACATACATCAAGTGTTCTCAAATCTTTAAAGACTCAATTCGATAAGACAACTTCAAAGGGGAAACTCAATACATTACAAGAGAGTAGAGGGGGGAGAAAACATCATAAGATCCAACTATAATAGAAAAGCTCGCGATACATCAAGATCATAACACCTCAAGAACACGAGAGAGAGAGAGAGATGAAACACATAGCTACTGGTACATACCCTCAGCCCCGAGGGAGAACTACTCCCTCCTCGTCATGGAGAGCACCGTGATGATGAAGATGGCCACCGGAGAGGGATTCCCCCCCCTCCCCCGGCAGGGTGCCGGAACGGGTCTAGATTGGTTTTCGGTGGCTACGGAGGCTTCTGGCAGCGGAACTCCCGATCTATTGTGCTCCCCGATCGTTTTAGGATATATGGAGATATATAGGCGGAAGAAGTACGTCAGGAGAGCCACGAGGGGCCCACGAGGGTGGAGGGCGCGCCCCCTGCCTCGTGGCTTCCTCGTTGCTTCCCTTACGTGGACTCCAAGTCTCTCGTGTTGCTTTCCTTCCAAAAATAAGTTTCGTGAAGTTTCAGGTCAATTGGAATCCATTTGATTTTCATTTTCTGCGATACTCTAAAACAAGGAAAAAACAGAAACTGGCATTGGGCTCTGGGTTAATAGGTTAGTCCCAAAAATAATATAAAAGTGTATAATAAAGAGCATAAACATCCAAAACAAAAGATAATATAGCATGGAGCAATCAAAAACTATAGATACGTTGGAGACGTATCACGATTCTGATTCAAATACGATCAAAGTCGGACCCAAAAGGGGTTAAGCTATGATTCAAATACGATCAAGAATCCGCCTAGTGGGTTTGGCATTGTGCCGATCAAGAGGGTACCGACAACTATGTTCTCTTTGGTTCGAATACGACCTATGTTTGAACAGGAAGCCCCCAAGTGACCATATAAGTTTTGGCATTGCGCCGATCAAGAGGGTACCGACAGCTATGCTCGATGAGCAGGAAGCCCCCAAGTGACCATATAAGTTTTGGCATTGCGCCGATCAAGAGGGTACCGACAGCTATGCTCGATGAGCAGGAAGCCCCCAAGTGACCATAATAAGATAAGCCGTAAGGCAAGATACCCATGTTTGAACCGCGCATCATGGCAGAAAGTTCTCTTTGGCAAACTTTAATTTTTTGAGAACTCGAACTTGCGAGAGATTAATTCTTTTTGCATAGGAACTTTTAAACCGGATTTGAAAGCTTTGTGGGAAACATGTTTACCTTGAGTCAGATTTAAACCGGATATTGATAGCTTCAGTGTTTTGTGGGAGACAGATTTCCCTTGAATCGGAATTTCGAACCGGAATCCTTATTTTTAAGACGGAAATTTTCTAACAGCCTTTAAATATTCGCCAATAAGGCAGTAGCCTCCGGGGCTGGGTTATTTTTCTCTCCAATGACCTGGAGTTTTTGAATCTTCTTTAAACCGGCAATTATTTACTGAGTCATGTCATCGTAGCCCCCGAGTCTCAAAGCGACTCGAGGAGTTGGTTTTGAGATTCTCCATATTGACCGTGATATAAACTGGCATAAGTCATTCAATCAGCTCAGTGATATAATAATCCCGTTTGCAGTAGACAACTTGCCCCGCATTGGAGAACTTACAAGCCAGAGTAATCGCTCTTTTAAAGAAAGCAATATGTAATATAAAAATATACTGGATGAATTTCACCTGATATGTTAAGCCAGAAATTATCCACCGCGGAGTTGATGATCACCGCGATGAAGCTGAAATCCATCACGGCCGAGTCGGCCGCGGGAGTAGATAGATTAGTCGGCTGCGACATTATAAACCGGTGCGGACGGGCGAGTGAATCGCAGGTGTGGTTTCAGCGAGTTGATGTAGATTAAGCTGCACGAGCGGCAGCTCGCACACTCATACAACAACAAGTGGGTGCGGATGCTAGCGCATGATGATGCTAACACATACTCCATAGGCATATATTGTGGACCAAAGTAATTGTTCTTTGATAAAAAATAATGTGTCAAAAAAATATACTTAGATGAATATCACCTGATTTGTCCGCACGCCGGATGATCCGTATATAGCCTCCGTGAGTAGTTAATTTCAAT
This sequence comes from Triticum dicoccoides, assembly GCF_002162155.2. Classification (NCBI taxonomy): domain Eukaryota; kingdom Viridiplantae; phylum Streptophyta; class Magnoliopsida; order Poales; family Poaceae; genus Triticum; species Triticum dicoccoides. Next base: position 555,821,123 of record NC_041392.1, on the reverse strand, counting down.
AGTGATTTATCCACTCTCTCCTTTATTGCAACAAGGTGTTCGTAACAGCAGCCACTGGGTGTTTGGCGACTTAAACAGCAACAAAGGGCGATTTAAGACATACTCAAGACCGCGGCGACTTGCGGCGTGGCTGGCGATGGCAGCAGGCGTTTCGTGGAACAATGCAGAGGCGGGCGACGATGTGGCGGCAGCCGCGGAAGTCACGCCGGCAGCCGGCGGTGGAGCCGTGGAGACGGTGGCTCAACTGTTGCCGGCTTGCGAGCGAGGCCGCAGCCGTAGGGGTAGGTGAGACCGGTTCGTAGTCGTACCCGTTTCTAGGCCATGGTTGACTCACCACCACTCGGTCGTGGCTAACTTTCCGGGTCGTGGGAACGTACGCCCTGACCTATTGACTTTGAAACTTGCTATGGAGGTGATGTGTTGATGTACAGATCTTGATTGCTGCTGCGTGACAACTAGGAAACAAGCGGCGGAGGCAGCCCATGATGGCAGCTTGGAAACCAGCCTAGCACTGACTGGCTTAGCAGAGGCGGCTTGGTAATGGCGACTTAAAAACTGCAGGTGCCGCTGAGGTAGCACAGGGCCAGCTTGAGGATGAAGCGGCAGCTCTCCAGTAGTAGATGCTGAGGTGGACACTGACTTGCTACCGCACTAGCGGGGGACGGGTCGCGGAAGCGGTTTGAAACGAAAGTGATCCATGGCGGCTCGGAAACGGAGATGAAACCTCTTGACCGGGGCGGCTCAAAACGGAGCGTGGCAGAAGCTGCTCGCGAGCCCGAGGCGGAAGCAGCTCAGGGTGGATCCTAGCGGAGGCGGAGTGACACCGGGGCGGCTCAGAGTCGCGTCCGTGAGGCGGCCCGAAGCCGCACCGTCGGTGGACAAGGCGGAGGCCGGCAGAGGCGCGCTTGGGGCCACAGCAACACGCAGCAGAGGCGGAGGCCAGCGAGCGGAAACGCGACGGCTCGTAGACGGCGACTGACGCGGAGGCCCTCCGGTGACTTAGAGCGTGGCCGAGGCGACAGTGGAGTGCGTGCCTTCTCTGGGTCGTGGCTGGCTTGACCAATCTTCGTCGGCGTCCTCCTCTTTTTTCCTGCCTTTTTTTAATCCAAAGTACAGAGCCAACGCACAAAATGCTGCACAGCGAGTCTTGATCCGGCTCATGTTGGCCTCTAAGTCTTGATTCTTGTGCCCATTGATCTCGTGTATATCTTCGTCCTGCGGTAGCGGCGGCGGCGTTGTACTCAGTGCCACCCTAATTTCTCTTGATCCTTGTACTCCAGCTCCAATGCTAATCACAATTTTGATCATAAACAATGAATTTGCCGGCTCATTACAATGTGACAAATCGCGAGCTTCTCGACACCTTTAGAAAAGATCCTTCCAAAAACTCAACACCACAGTGCGCGAGCCCCACGATGGGCGTCAACTGTCGTGGAATTGTCACGACAGATGTCCTAGTGAAAGGACTTAATCATGGAACCATCGCAACTAGAAAGCTTAAAGGGGTTAAACGGGACAAAGGACACGCTACTAGGAAAAGGCCTACTAATGGCGCACTGGTTTTGCCTACTAATGGCGCACTACCGGTGCGCCATTAGCATCACGCCACTAGAATTTTTTTCTAATGGCGCACCTGTGGTGCGCCATTAGAATCTGGTATTCTAATGGCGCACTGCTGGTGCGCCATTAGTATAGGCCACTGGTGCGCCATTAGTATTTTTGAATTTTGAAGGCGGGAAAATAGTAGTGGCGCACCGTCTAACCCCCATCATGCGCCATTGCTATTTTTTTGAATTTTGAATTTGGATCTGGATCGTGATTTTTTTGCCCATTTTTTGCTCGTTTTTTGGCACGATATTATTTCAAATTTTGTTCCTGTTTTTGGATCTTTTACGTTATTTTGCCGTGTTCTTTTGCCGGAGAGGAGTTCGCCGGAGAGGAGGAGGAGGAGGAGGTCACCGGAGAGGCGCTCGCCTACATCGCCGGAGAGGAGGAGGAGGTCGCCGGAGAGGAGTTCACTGGAGCATCGGAGAGGAGAGGAGGAAGGAGAAACCATGAGGGGATGGGAGGAGAGGAGGGAGGAGGAGCTCACCGGAGAGGAGGGAGGAGGAGCTCACCGGAGAGGAGGGAGGAGGAGGTCCCCGGAGAGGAGGAGGAGGAGGTCGCCGGAGAGGAGGAGGAGGAGGTCGCCAGAGAGGAGGAGGGTAGTATGGTGGAGGAGAGAAGGGAAGATGGAGTGGAGGAGAGGAGGAGATGGAGTGAAGGAGAGGTGGAGTGGAGAAGAAAGAATGAAGAGGTAAGGAGGAGAGGACCACGCCCAACCATATATACGGCATAGTAATGGCGCACCGTGGGCAGGTGCGCCATTACTAACTTTTTTTTTATTTTTTTGATTTATTTTGAATTTTGAAGGCGGGAAGATACTAATAGTGCACCATGGGCAGGTGCGTCATTACTAACTTTTTTTTTATTTTTTGATTGATTTTGAATTTGGAAGGCGGGAAGATACTAATGGCGCACCATGGGCAGGTGCGCCATTAGTAAGTTTGAATTTTTTTGAATTTTTTTGCCTCCCCAGATCTTAAAAGCCCCGTAACTTTTTTCTGTTAGGTTTTTGAGGATTTTCAAATTTAACGAGGTTCCCCCTGTTAAATTCGGATGTAACTTTTCGAGTAGATGATTTTTCATATAAATTTTTATTTCATCCGAGTTCGTATGCAAAAGTTATGCCCATTTTTACAAATTCTTGACAGATTTTGCAAAAAAATCGAAAATTCATGTTTGTAAATTCTGCTAACAACTAGACCACACATCACATGGGAAACTTATTTTCTTTTATTTTTTTTGACATTTCCATCATTTTTTTATTTTTTTTTTAAAACTGCAAAAGGCGGTCCAGGGGGTGCATTCGGTGAAAGTGGTGGCCAAGTTACTAATGGCGCACCGTGGCATGGTGCGCCATTAGTAGTTCAACTAGTAATGGCGCACCGTGGCATGGTGCGCCATTAGTAGTTCAACTAGTAATGGCGCACCACTCCCACGGTGCGCCATTAGTAATTTTGAAAAAAAATTAATTTTTTTACTAATGGCGCACCGTGGGTGTGGTGCGCCATTAGTAGTTCAACTAGTAATGGTGCACCAGACCCACGGTGCGCCATTAGTAGTTTTGAAAAAAAAAAATTTTTTTTACTAATGGCGCACCATGGATGTGGTGCGCCATTAGTATTTGCACACTAATGGCGTACCAACACATGGTGCGCCATTAGTATTTAGTAATGGCACACCACATGTACAGTGCGCCGTTAGTGTCAATCTCATCTTCAGCCCTTTTCCTAGTAGTGACACGAGGAGTTATACTGGTTCGGCCCCTTGCGGTGAAGGTAAATGCCTAATCCAGTTTGAGGTCATATTGTTAGGGTTTCGATGACCAGGGGGCTAATACGCTTAACCTGGCTCTCGATCTGTTGTTTCTTGCCCTAAGCCGCCGCCGGGTTGTCCCCTTATATACACGGGTTGACGCCCTGCGGCCTACAGAGTCCTGGCCGGCTCATACAACGTGTCCGGCTCGGTGACGTATCTTACATGACTTACATTACTAGTCTATTCATACATGGCGGTTTATACTTACGGGCCTTAAGCCGCCTCTGGACTTGGGCCTATCATAAGCCTAACAATGAACCACCACCTTGTATACTCTTGGGCTTTATACAGGTGAACCGCCATTGTGGTTGACCCGGCCCCTCCTGGGCAGGTCATATCTGATAGTCATATCCCCAACAATACTGTTCATTATGATGCCATTTTCATTGATGCAAGAGTGCTATAAAATGTTAGCTGCTGGTACTTATCAGATCATGAGGTTTTGTCATTTTCGTTGCATTTGATATGTGCATCGTATGAGCATGAGGTCTACATGTGTTTTAAACTACACCATGCCATCTTCACAGGGGTGCTTGTCTTGTATTTTTGTGATCACTATGGTGATTATAACAAGCATGCAAACTAGGCTCCGTGATGTTGCTATTTTCAGGGACTTAGGATTTTTCTAAATCTTTTTCCTACTGTTATTTTGATGCCATGTAAACTTGATGCTACATTGAGATCCATGCTTATTTTGGGTTACTTCAGTAAGGATGTTTTGAACATGTGGTTATGCTCTATCCATCCATTCCCCTGTTGGCAATTATGGAGTGTTCTAGAATGTCTTGTTCTTGCTCTACTTTTGCTATAAAATGTTCCTGGCAGAATGTTAACATGTTAATCAATATTGCCATGGTTGTTACTAGCGATCCATGCATCCTATGAACTTTATCTTACCATGGTTAGCTTCATGAACATGTAATTTTGCTATTGGTATGCTTATATTGTCATGCAATGCTTTGTGGTGAGTGGCATGAGCTCGCGAAGTTGCTATCATAGTTCTGCTTATGCCATGCTCTGTTTTTCTGCTAAGTCTGAAACTGTTAATAAATCTTGCTATGTTTACATGGGTGCCATCATATCTTCTGTGCCTTTTTGGATCATGTTCAGTAAGGGAATTTTGATCTATGCTTTTAGTAGAATCATGCCATGCCTTGGTTTGCTATGATATGTTCCTGTATCATGTTGTTTTCTTGCTCTAAACATTGCTTCCTGATGTTGCTTTTGACATGTTAGTATTTTCACTAAGTCTGTGATGCTGATATCTTTTTCACTTTTGCCATGCTTGTTTGAACCTGTTCTAGTGTGATTTAGCCGTAGCTTACTGTTCATGTTTTGTCAAGCATCTCTTGTACATCTCTGCCATATGCTTTGTTGCTATGTTGGAGTGCAGTAGCTTAGTTTCTTGTTGCATTCTAAGTGCCATCGTGTTGTTAATCGCAGAATAGCACCATTCTTGTTTTGCTTGCCATTTGCAAACCGTGCATCCGTTTCTGGTGATCTTTGTATCGATTTCAACCGAAATCATCTCATCTTTCCAGCGGTATACTTGGTTTGCCAAGTTGATGCCTTGTTCATTCTTTCCCTTCCGGAGCACGCATATGCATTGCATATCATGTCTTGCATATCATGACATGTATTGCATCATGTTGCTTATGCATTGCATCGTGATTGATTGTTGTTCCATTGCTTATGTTCTTGCTTTGGGTAGAGTCGGGAGACGAGTACGTGAACAAGGAACCTGTTGAGTACGCTATCGAGGATCAAGCTTTCGGTAACTCAGAGAACTTTGCAGGCAAGATAACCATACCCTCGGAATCACTTCTATCTTTGCTTTGCTAGTTGTTCGTTCTATCGCTATGTCGCGCTACCTACCACTTGCTATATCATGCCTCCCATATTGCCATGTCAAGCCTCTAACCCACCTTCCTAGCAAACCGTTGTTTGGCTATGTTACCGCTTTTGCTCGGCCCTTCTTATAGCGTTGCTAGTTGTAGGTGAAGTTGAAGTTTGTTCCATGTTGGAACATGAATATTTGTTGGGATATCATTATTATATCTTGTTTACTTTAATGCATCTATATACTTGGTAAAGGGTGGAAGGCTTGGCCTTATTCCTAGTGTTTTGTTCCATTCTTGCCGCCTTTCCGTCATACCAGTGTTATGTTCCTTGATTTTGCGTTCCTTACGCGGTTGGGTGTTATGGGAACCCCTTGACAGTTCACCTTGAATAAAACTCCTCCAGCAAGGCCCAACCTTGGTTTTACCATTTGCCTACCTACCACCATATACCTTTCCCTTGGGTTCTGCAGACTCAAGGGTCATCTTTATTTTAACCCCCCCGGGCCAGTGCTTCTGTGAGTGTTGGTCCAAAACGGGCAACCTGCGGGGCCACCTCGGGGCAACTTGAGGGTTGGTTTTACTCGTAGCTTGACCTATCTTGTGTGCCCTGGGAACGAGATACGTGCAACTCCTATTAGGATTTGTCAGCACATCGGGCGGCTTTGCTGGTCTTGTTTTACCATTGGCGAAATGTCTTGTAACCGGGATTCCGAGACTGATCAGGTCTTTCCGAGAGAAGGAATATCCTTCGTTGACCATGAGATCTTGTGATGGGCTAAGTTGGGACACCCCTGCAGGGTATAAACTTTCGAGAGCCATGCCCGCGGTTATGTTGCAGATGGGAATTTGTTAGTATCCGGTTGTACAGAACTTGATACTTAACTTAATTAAAATGAATCAATCGGGTGTGTAGCCTGATGGTCTCTTTTCAGCGGAGTCCGGGAAGAGAACATGGTCTCGTGTTATGCTTGAACGTAAGTAGCTTCAGGATCACTTATAGCTTCTCGACCGTGCGCTGTTTCTCTTCCCGCTCTTATTTGCGTATGTTAGCCACCATATATGTTTAGTGCTTGCTGCAGCTCCACCTCACTGCCTTCTCTCACCCATAAGCTTAAATAGTCTTGATCTCGCGGGTGTGAGATTGCTGAGTCCTCGTGACTCACGGATACTTCCAAACAGTTGCAGGTGCAGAGGATACCAGTGCAGGTGATGCCACCGAACTCAAGTGGGAGTTCGACGAGGATTCTGGCTGTTACTATGTTTCTTTTCCCGATGATCAGTAATGGAGCCCAGTTGGGTAGATCGGGGATCTAGCATTTGGGGTTGTCTTCCTTTATTTTGGTTCCATAGTCGGACCTTTGATTGTACTTTGGATGATGTATGAATTATTTATGTATTGTGTGAAGTGCCGATTGTAAGCCAACTCTTTATCCCTTTCTATTCAGTACATGGGATTGTGTGAAGATTACCCCTCTTGTGACAAACCTACCATGCGGCTATGCATTTAAGTCGTGCCCCGACACGTGGGAGATATAGCCGCATTGTGGGTGTTACACATATGAAATGAATAATATGAAAGACTATCTATATGAAAAACATGGTGCTTCTTTGAAGCAAGTGTGGTAAAGGATAGTAGTGCACCCCTCTCTCTTTTTCTCTCATTTTTTCCAATTTGTTGAGATTTTATTGGCCTTTTTTTCTTGGGCACATCGGCCTCCTCCTATCTTTCGAGGGATCATGTGCCTCCTCCTTTTTCTCTTTTTTATTGCCCATTGGTAGGGGCACACTCTAATAATAAACATCACACTTTTATTCTACTTACAACTCTGAAAATGAAATGATGACTACACATGAATGCCTCTGGCAGTGTACCGGGATGCGCAATGATTCTAGGATAACATGTATCAATGGTGAACTGTGACTTTGCCACGAATATCATGTCAGCTCTATGATCATGCCAAGCAAAATGAGAATGAATTCTCAAGTCATAAATATCTACGGAAGTTCATGGCAATATATCTCGAAATGGCTATGAAAATGCCATAATAGGTAGCTATGGTGTTTTTTTGAAAAAGATATAATAAGCTTATATTTGAAAGAGTGTATCATCTCACGGGGTTGGATGCACCAGCGAATTATGCACCATGTCTCGATGTGAGAGTGGTCAATGCATGATACTGAAGAGGCTAGCAAAATATGGATGGTGGAAGTGCATATTGACCAAAATGCTCACATTAGTAAAAAAAATCAAATAATTATTGCAAAAGTCGTGTAGCCCTCAAAGCAAGAACAACTTGCATGCCCCTAGGTGGAACGTTGGTAGGAGTTAGCCATCACGCACTCCCGATCCGAATACACATGGGTGCCACTCTACGACATATCACACTCAGACTTCGTCGCTAATACCAGCGGATACCACTTTCATGTATACAAATTCACATACCTTAACACCAATATCCGTACTTAACTTTAATCATTCACCCACACAATCACATATCACTACCTTAATATTGGTAAACTATTGCAAGGAATCAAACTCATCGTATTCGATGATCTACAAGTTTATCCAAGTCTTTATTATACCACTATTATACACCCATTATTTCAAGACCATATAACTCGTGCAACTACCACTTCCTATTCAACTCTCCAAAATATTTAAGTGAAGCAAGAGAGTCTTACTATTTTCTATAATATCGCCGTGCTCAAACAAATATAAGTGAAGTACAAGAGAAATTGTCTCAACTCAAATATATATGTATGTATGTATATTATATATGTATATAAGTGAAGATCAAATGAGAATTCTATAAATAAATGATGAACATGTGTCACTCTAACAAGTGTGATAAAAGCATGATAATTGTGACTACCAGCAAACAAAACTAAAATAAAAGCAAAAGACGCTCTAAGCAAAGCACATATCATGTGAAGAATTATAATATAGCTCCAAGTGGGATATACCGATAGTTTTGAAGACAAAAGAGGGGATGCCATCTGGGGCATCCCAAGCTTAGCTGCTCAAGTATTCCTTAGATATTGCCTTGGGGTGCCTTGGGCATCCCCAAGCTAAGACCCTTGATGCTCCTTATTGTCCTCATATCGCTATCTCACCGAAAACTTATAAACCTCATTCACACAAAACTTAACAGAACTTGTGAGATAGGTTAGTACAATAAAAATAAAGCATTCACTCATGTACTATCATGATCACACCATGAAGCTCAAATAAATTTTTAGAATCACAAGAAGTATCATACTTATCACCCCAATCATGGTCATCATAATAAACAATAGGCATAACATATCATCTTAAATAGTGCCGACAGACATAGTGTTACCATAAAAAACATTTTTTCATGAAGTGTATCGTCATCATCACTTGAATAATAAAGACTATCATGTTTATCCCAATCATATTTTTTATTCAATGAGTAGATTCCAATATAGTTTTCTTTTTAACATGTTCATTAATAAGGAGATAAAAGGGTTCATTTTAATCAAACCCGTCATCCCCAAACTTAAAGCTTTGCATATCACTTGAATAATAAAGACTATCATGTTTGTCCCAATCATATTTTTTATTCAATGAGCATATTACAATATTTTATTTTTTATTTTTTAGCATGTTCATTAATAGAGAGACAAAAAGGATAATTTTCATCAAATCCATCATCCCCAAGCTTATAGCTCTGCATATCATTAGCATAACTGATATTCGTGGAATACATATTAACAACATTGCACTCATGCTTATCATTCAAGGAACTTTGATTAATCACCTTATAAAAATCTTATTTTAACACTTTAAGAATTATTAGATTCATAATTTTCAAGAAAAACTTCAAAAGATAAGGAAGTGCACTCAACTCCATCTTTTCTTTCAAAGAACTTATCCCAATAGAATTAGCTATTGGGTCATCATAATTACTCCCTCCTTCCATCTATATAAGGCCTAACCTCAAATTTCATTTTTCCATCTATACAAGGCCAAACGAGCTAACAAATTCATCTCCCATTTAATTCCCCCTCGCAGGTCGCGCGTGGTCGTCCTCGTGAAAACGAGATGGCGGCAACATTGCTTTGCATGCATGCACATAGCCGATATTAGGCGTGCTTCACCTTACATCCTCGTCCTTTTTCTCCACAGAGCTCTTTCTTTGGCCAACTAGCAAAGTGGCCCGCTCTATGCGCGGGCTAGAAATTTAGAAAGTTTACAAAAAGAGCATATTGTTTGATTTTTCTTAAGAAAAAATTGAACTGAATACAAAATTATGACTGATGGTATTGATATTTCACATGTTAATATTACCAAATATGCATAAATTGAATCACGCGCCAATATTTTACTCTATAACCTTATATGATAGTAGAGAGATTAAATTACATAGTGGATTTAAATATTATGTATATCACATGACCAAATAGTTGTCATGCCAACCAACTGATCGAGCATATGGGTGTGATTTTACTTGCTTAGACCTTTCTTGATCAATCAGAAACAAAAAATATATGCATTTATTGGTCTACCACCAAGGGCATTCAAGTTTGAGGGCCGTACTACAATGATATGTTTATCGAACTTACAAAATGTTTTGCATCATCAAAATCTATTACGAAAATGACACACAACTTTAATTGTTCAAAGAAGAAGAAATCTATGAATCCTCCAAAAAACTACATGTTTATTCAATAATTTCACTCGCTTCTATCAAGTGATTGCACAAAATCCAACAAAGTAATTCCATACAGTACTATGGAAAAGACACATTCCATTTTTCTCTACATTACCTAATAGATAAGATAACACTAATTAAACATCATCACAAAATTAGTTTGATCTAGTAAGTGCATAATAAATACATGGCACCAGATACTGTTGCACTTCTGGTATCTAATATCCTTGATGAATTGATTCAACATGTTATTGCTTATTACTAAAACAATATGGTAAGTATAGGTGGTATTCCCATTAAAAGCATACCGTTATTTTCCTCACAATGAAACAATATATATTATTTGTTATGCAATATACTTATGAGCAAACTGCACTTAGACTTCTTTATTCACAACGAAATATTAAAGAGATCATCAAGAGTCCTTGAAGGGAATGGTTATGCAAATAGTTTTGTATTATCTTGCAATGAGAAAGATCTAGCATAGTGAGCCACGAAATAACATATATATATATATATATATATATATATATATATATATATATATATATATATATATATATATATATATATATAAGATGGACAAACTTTAGGGCATTTAATGAATGAGCTTTAGGACTGACCATTCTAATATGTTTCTCAACTTGATTTGTTTAGAACAATACATCTTTAGATATTACGTTTACTCCAAATGCCAGCAATTTTACAGCACAACGTGACCAATCCTTGCATAGTCTCTGCAATGGTCTCTATGTTTCCCGGGAAGATGAAGCCCACCATTTTATTCCTATGAAAAGATAAAAAAACAGAAGGCAAAATATTGAGTTGTTGTTAACTATACACAAAGGTTGAGGTGCAGTTAACAATAAACAAATGTTGATTATACATTCATCCCATGGTTTCCCCTTACATATTCCAATTGCCAATAAGCTCATTCTGTCTCGAGTGCTTTAACCACGATTATGATGAGGAGCAAAGATCATTGGGTTACCGTGCATGTTCTAGAGTAGTGAGCTTAGTGTCATGTTTCTAAACTAATTGATTCACTGTCTGTACATGAGTTTTTAAGGCGTTGGTCCATCCAATAAAAGATCTGACGATTAACTTGAGCTTCTAGATAAAGTGAGTAGGTTCGAACAATTGTTGGATGTATTCTTTGTAATGATATTTTCCATGTCGCCCCCCTTAATTTCTAAATTAATGACAAATCATGCGATATTAGCTCCTATAGTTAGTTACATTAAGAAAAACCTCTTATTCTTTCTTAGTTGCATTTATTAAATGTAGATGCTTAGTTCTTTCACCTGCACTTGATCTGGTGGTGCACATAGTTCGTTTGTAGTACTGTAATGTGTTAGTTAAAATTGGGATAAATCATTTGGTCAACTGAATTTGCATAAATCACATACGTGCTTAGATCAATCGAGTGCATAGATAAAATTTTGCAGAATAGATTGCATAAGAGCTAATACATTAATTGTCCATCTATCATTCTGAACTTATGTTTATCCCAAACAGCCATCCACTTTGTTGTCGTAGTTGGCGGCATAGGGAAAAGGCATGTGGGGAATATATTGCAGAAGAATTACTAAGAAATCAATAGGTTGCTTGCTTGCCATTAACACGATAGTCTCAATCGCATATGTGCGTCCTCCGTAATGGTGGGTATATGTGCCATCTATGAGGGAAACATATGTCGTGACCTTGGGTTGGAAACTCATGCATCCATGTACAATGAAGAAATGTGTACATGCACATAGTGCATGCAACTTCTTTTTTCATGCATCCATACACAATGAAAAATGTATGAACGTATATAGCAAGGCACCAGCCCTCATTAATTTTTCATTATTTTTATAAGCGATGATCACACTTTATGCATACATACGGTGGGAAAATACATTCACGTATACAATAAGGCAGGCGGGAGCGGTTTTTTTTTTTGAGGAAGGCACCAGTCCACATCCTTTATTTATTTATTTTTATTGGAGTAAGGTGCGAGCCCTATTTTCTCCAAGGCACTCGCCGTGATTTTCTTTTCATTTTTTGAGCGGTGCCCACACTTTTTCATGCGTACATATTGTTGGGGAACGTAGTAATTTTAAAAAAATCGTACGCTCACGCAAGATCATGGTGATGCATAGCAACGAGAGGGGAGAGTGTTGTCCACGTATCCTCCTAGACCGAAAGCGGAAGCGTTAGCACAACACGGTTGATTTAGTCGTACGTCTTCACGATCCGACCGATCGAGTACCGAACGCACGTCACCTCCTGAAGGAAATATGCCCTAGAGGCAATAATAAAGTTATTATTTATTTCCTTATATCATGATAAATGTTTATTATTCATGTTATAATTGTATTAACCGGAAACATAATACATGTATGAATACATAGACAAACAATATGTCACTAGTATGCCTCTACTTGACTAGCTCGTTGAATCAAAGATGGTTAAGTTTCCTAGCCATAGACACGAGTTGTCATTTGATTAACGGGGTCACATCATTAGAGAATGATGTGATTGACTTGACCCATTTCGTTAGCATAGCACTTGATCGTTTAGTTTGTTGCTATTGCTTTCTTCATGACTTATACATGTTCCTATGACTATGAGATTATGCAACTCCCATTTACCGGAGTAACACGTTGTGTGCTACCAAACGTCATAACGTAACTGGGTGATTATAAAGGTGCTCTACAGGTGTCTCCGAAGGTACTTGTTGGGTTGGCGTATTTCGAGATTAGGATTTGTCACTCCGATTGTTAGAGAGGTATCTCTGGGCCCACTCGGTAATGCACATCACTATAAGCCTTGCAAGCATTGCAACTAATGAGTTAGTTGCGGGATGATGTGTTACGGAACGACTAAAGAGACTTGCCGGTAACGAGATTGAACTAGGTATTGAGATACCGACAATCGAATTTCGGGCAAGTAACATACCGATGACAAAGGGAACAACTTATGTTGTTATGCGGTTTGAATGATAAAGATCTTCGTAGAATATGTAGGAGCCAATATGAGCATCCAGGTTCCGCTATTGGTTATTGAACGGAGATGTGTCTTAGTCATGTCTACATAGTTCTCGAACCCGTAGGGTCCGCACGCTTAAAGTTCGATGACGGTTATATTATGAGTTTATGTGTTTTGATGTACCGAAGGAGTTCGGAGTCCCGGATGAGATCGGGGACATGACGAGGAGTCTTGAAATGGTCGAGACGTAAAGATCGATATATTGGACGACTATATTCGGACATCGGAAAGGTTCCGAGTGATTCGGGTATTTTCGGGAGTACCGAGGAGTTACGGGAATTCGTATTGGGCCTTAATGGGCCATACGGGAAAGGAGAGAAAGGCCTCAAAGGGTGGCCGCACCCCTCCCCATGGGCTGGTCCGAATTGGACTAGGGAGGGGGCGCCCCCTTCCTTGCTTCTCCTTTTCCCTTCCCTTTCCTTCCCTCCTACTCCTACTACTTGGAAGGGCTCCTAGTTCTACTAGGAAAGGGGGAATCCTACTCCCGGTGAGAGTAGGACTCCCCTAGGGCGCGCCATAGAGAGGGCTGGCCCTCCCCCTCCTCCACTCCTTTATATACGGGTGCAGGGGGCACCCCAAAGACAATAATTGATCTCTTGATCTCTTAGCCGTGTACGGTGCTCCCCTCCACCATAATCCACCTCGATCATATCGTAGCGGTGCTTAGGCGAAGCCCTGCGTCGGTAGAACATCATCATCGTCATCACGCCGTCGTGCTGATGAAACTCTCCCTCAACACTAGGCTGGATCGGAGTTCGAGGGACGTCATCGAGTTTAACGTGTGCAGAACTCGGAGGTGCCGTGCGTTTGGTACTTGATCGGTCGGATCGTGAAGACGTACGACTACATCAACCGCGTTGTGCTAACGCTTCCGCTTTCGGTCTACGAGGGTACGTGGACAACACTCTCCCCTCTGTTGCTATGCATCACCATGATCTTGCATGTGCGTAGGAAATTTTTGAAATTACTACGTTCCCCAATAGTGGTGTCAGAGCTAGGTTTTATGCATTGATGTAATATGCACGAGTAGAACACAAATGAGTTATGGGTGATATAAGTCATACTGCTTACCAGAATGTCACACTTTGGTTCGGCGGTATTGTTGGATGAAGCGGCCTGGACCGACATTACTCGTACGCTTACGCGAGACTGGTTTTACCGACGTGCTATGCACACGGGTGACTAGCGGGTGTCAGTTTCTCCAACTTTAGTTGAACCGAGTGTGGCTACCCCGGTCCTTGCGAAGGTTAAAACAGCACCAACTTGACAAACTATCGTTGTGGTTTTGATGCGTAGGTAAGAACGGTTCTTACTAAGCCCGTAGCAGCCACGTAAAATTTGCAACAACAAAGTAGAGGACGTCTAACTTGTTTTTGCAGGGCATGTTGTGATGTGATATGATCAAGACGTGATGAGATATAAGTTGTTGTATAAGATGATCATGTTTTGTTGAAGTTATCGGCAACTGGCAGAAGCCTTATGGTTGTCTCTTTATCGCATAAGATGCAAGCGCCAAATAATTGATTTACTTTATCGCTATGCGATAGCAATAGTTGCAAGAGCAATAGTTGGCGAGACGATCATGTGACGACACATTGATATAGATCAAGATGATGGAGATCATGGTGTCATGCCGGTGACGATGGAAATCATGACGATGCTTTAGAGATGGAGATCAAAGGCACAAGATGATGATGGCCATATCATGTCACATATTTTGATTAGATGTGATGTTTATCTTTTATACATCTTATTTTGCTTAGTTCGACGGTAGCTTTATAAGATGATCTCTCACTAATTATCAAGGTACAAGTGTTCTCCCTGAGTATGCACCGTTGCGAAAGTTCTTCGTGCTGAGACACCACGTGATGATCGGATGTGATAGGCTCTATGTTCAAATACAACGGGTGCAAAACTATTGCACACGCGGAATACTCAGGTTAAACTTGACGAGCCTAGCATATAACAGATATGGCCTCGGAACACGGAGACCGAAAGGTCGAGCGTGAATCATATAGTAGATATGATCAACATAGTGATGTTCACCATTGAAACTACTCCATCTCACGTGATGATCGGACATGGTTTAGTTGATATGGATCACGTGATCACTTAGAGGATTAGAGGGATGTCTATATAAGTGGGAGTTCTTAAGTAATATGATTAATTGAACTTTAATTTATCATGAATTTAGTCCAGGTAGTATTAGCATATCTATGTTGTAGATCAATAGCTCGCGATGTTGCTCCCCGTTTAATTTTTATATATTCCTAGAGAAAACTATGTCGAAAAATGTTAGTAGCAATGATGCGGATTGGATCCGTGATCTGAGATTAACCTTATTGCTGCACATAAGTATTATGTCCTTGATGCACCGCTAGGTGACAGACCTATTGCAGGAGCAGATGCAGACGTTATGAACGTTTGACAACAGCTCGGTATGATGACTACTTGATAGTTTAGTGCACCATGCTTTACGGCTTAGAACCAGGACTTCAAAAATGTTTTGAACGCCACAGAGCATATAAGATGTTCTAAGAGTTGAAATTGGTATTTCATACTCATGCCCGTGTCGAGAGGTATGAGACCTCTGACAGTACTTTGCCTACAAGATGGAGGAGAATTGCTCAGCTAGTGAGCATGTGCTCAGAATGTCTAAGTACTACAATCACTTGAATCAAGTGGGAGTTAATCTTCCAGATAAGATAGTGATTGACAGAGTTCTCTAGTCACTATCACCAAGTTGCTAGAACTTCGTGATGAACTATAATATGCAAGGGATAACGGTAACGATTCCCAAGCTCTTCGTGATGCTTAAATCGACGAAGGTAGAAATCAAGAAAAGCATCAAGTGTTGATGGTTAACAAGACCACTAGTTTCAAGAAAAGGGCAAAGGGAAGAAGGGGAACTTCAAGAAGAAGGGCAAGAAAGTTGCTGCTCAAGTGAAAAAACTAAGCCTGAAACTGAGTGCTTCTACTGCAAAGGGACTGGTCACTGGAAGCGGAACTACCCCAAGTAATTGGCGGATAAGAAGGATGGCAAAGTGAACATAGGTATATTTGATATACATGTTATTAATGTGTACTTTACTAATGTTTATAGCAATCTCTCAGTATTTGATACTAGTTCAGTTGCTAAGAATAGTAACTCGAAACGGGAGTTGCAGAATGAACAGAGACTAGTTAAGGGTGAAGTGACGTTGTGTATGGAAGTGGTTCCAAGATTGATATGATCATCATCGCACACTCCCTATACTTTCGGGATAAGTGTTGAACCTAAAATAAATGTTATTTAGTGTTTGCGTTGAGCACGAATATGATTGGATCATGTTTATTGCAATACGGTTATTCATGTAAACTAGAGAATAATTGTTGTTCTGTTTACATGAATAAAGCCTTCTATGGTCATACACCCAATGAAAATGGTTTATTGGATCTCGATCGTAGTGATACACATATTCATAATATTGAAGTCAAAAGATGCGAAGTTAATAATGATAGTACAACTTATTTATGGCACTGTCGTTTAGGTCATATTGGTGTAAAGCGCATGAAGAAACTCCATGCTGATGGGATTTTGGAATCACTTGATTATGAATCACTTGATACTTGCGAATCATGCCTCATGGGCAAGATGACTAAAACTCCATTCTCCGGAACAATGGAGCGAGCAATTGACTTATTGGAAATAATACATACTGATGTATGCGGTCCGATGAGTGTTGAGGCTCGCGGAGGATATCATTATTTTCTGACCTTCACAGATGATTTGAGCAGATATGGGTATATCTACTTGATGAACACAAGTCTGAAACATTTGAAAAGTTCAAAGTATTCCAGAGTAAAGTGGAGAATCATCGTAACAAGAAAATAAAAGTTTCTATGATATGATCGCAGAAGTAAAATATTTGAGTTAACGAGTTTGGCCTTCAGTTAAAACAATGTGAAATAGTTTCACTACTCACGCCACCTGGAACACCACAGTGTAATGGTGTGTCCGAACGTCATAACCGTACTTCATTAGATATAGTGCGATCTATGATGTCTCTTACCGATCTACCACTATCGTTTTGGGGTTATGCATTAGAGACAGCTACATTCACGTTAAATAGGACAACATCTAAATCCGTGGAGATGACACCGTATGAACTGTGGTTTGGCGAGAAACTTAAGCTGTCGTTTCTTAAAGTTTGGGACTGCGATGCTTATGTGAAGAAGTTTCAACATGATAAGCTCGAACCCAAATCGGAGAAGTAAATCTTCATAGGATACCCAAAAGAAACTATTGGGTACACCTTCTATCACAGATCCGAAGGCAAGATATTCGTTGCTGAGAATGGATCCTTTCTAGAGAAGGAGTTTCTCTCGAAAGAAGTGAGTGGGAGGAAAGTAGAACTTGATGAGGTAACTGTACCTGCTCCCTTATTGGAAAGTAGTTCATCACATAAATCTGTTCCTGTGACTACTACACCAATTAGTGAGGAAGCTAATGATGATGATCATGTAACTTCAGATCAAGTTACTACCGAACCTCGTAGGTAAACTAGAGTGAGATCCGCACCAGAGTGGTACGGTAATCCTATTCTGGAGGTCATGTTACTTGACCATTTCGAGCCGACGGACTATGAGGAAGCGATGATGAGCCCAGATTCCGCAAAATGGCTTGAGGCCATGAAATCTGAGATGAGATCCATGTATGAGAACAAAGTATGGACTTTGATTGACTTGCCGATTGATCGGCGAGCCATTGAGATTAAATGGATCTTCAAGAGGAAGACGGACGCTGATAGTAGTGTTACTATCTACAAAGCTAGAATTGTCGCAAAAAGGTTTTCGACAAGTTCAAGGTGTTGACTACGATGAGAGTTTTTCACTCGTATCTATGCTTGAGTCTGTCCGAATCATGTTAGCAATTGCCGCATTTTATGAAATCTGGCAAATGGATAAACAAAACTGCATTTCTTAATGGATTTATTAAAGAAGAGTTGTATATGATGCAACCAGAAGGTTTTGTCAATCCTAAAGGTACTAACAAAATATGCAAGCTCCAGCGATCCATCTATGGACTGGTGCAAGCATCTCGGAGTTGGAATATACGCTTTGATAAGTTGATCAAAGCATATAGTTTTATACAGACTTGCGGTGAAGCCTGTATTTACAAGAAAGTGAGTGGGAGCACTACAACATTTCTGATAAGTATATGTGAATGACATATTGTTGATCGGAGATAACATAGAATTATTCTGCAAAGCATAAAGGAATGTTTGAAAGGAGTTTTTCAAAGAAAGACCTTGGTGAAGCTGCTTACATATTGAGCATCAAGATCTATAGAGATAGACTAAGACGCTTGATAAGTTTTTCAATGAGTGCATACCTTGACAAGATTTTGAAGTAGTTCAAAATGAAACAGTCAAAGAAGGAGTTCTTGCCTATGTTACGAGGTGTGAAGTTGAGTAAGACTCAAAACCTGACCACGGCAGAAGATAGAGAGAGAATGAAAGTCATTTCCTATGCCTCAGCCATAGGTTCTATAAAGTATGCCATGCTATGTACCAGACCTATTGTATACCCTGCCCTGAGTTTGGCAAGGGAGTACAATAGTGATCTAGGAGTAGGTCACTGGACAATGGTCAAAATTATCCTTATTGGAATAAGGATATGTTTCTCGATTATGGAGGTGACATAAGGTTCGTCGTAAAGGGTTACGTCGATGCAAGTTTTGACACTGATCCAGATCACTCAAAGTCTCAATCTGGATACATATTGAAAGTGGGAGAAATTAGCTAGAGTAGCTCCGTGCAGAGTATTGTTGACATAGAAATTTGCAAAATACATACGGATCTGAACATGGCAGACCCGTTGACTAAACTTCCCTCACAAGCAAAACATGATCACACCTTAGTACTCTTTGGGTATTAATCACATAGCGATGTGAACTAGATTATTGACTCTAGTAAACCCTTTGGGTGTTGGTCACATGCGATGTGACCTATGGGTGTTAATCATATGGTAATGTGAACTATTGATGTTAAATCACATGGCGATGTGAACTAGATTATTGACTCTAGTGCAAGTGGGAGACTAAAGAAAATATGCCCTAGAGGCAATAATAAAGTTATTATTTATTTCCTTATATCATGATAAATGTTTATTATTCATGCTAAAATTGTATTAACCGGAAACATAATACATGTATGAATACATAGACAAACAATATGTCACTAGTATGCCTCTACTTGACTAGCTCGTTGAATCAAAGATGGTTAAGTTTCCTAGCCATAGACATGAGTTGTCATTTGATTAACGGAGTCACATCATTAGAGAATGATGTGATTGACTTGACCCATTCCGTTAGCATAGCACTTGATCGTTTAGTTTGTTGCTATTGCTTTCTTCATGACTTATACATGTTCCTTTGACTATGAGATTATGCAACTCCCGTTTACCGGAGGAACACTTTGTGTGCTACCAAACGTCATAACATAACTGGGTGATTATAAAGGTGCTCTACAGGTGTCTCCGAAGGTACTTGTTGGGTTGGCGTATTTCGAGATTAGGATTTGTCACTCCGATTGTCGGAGAGGTATCTCTGGCCCACTCGGTAATGCACATCACTATAAGCCTTGCAAGCATTGCAACTAATGAGTTAGTTGCGGGATGATGTGTTACGGAACGACAAAAGAGACCAATCGGTAACGAGATTGAACTAGGTATTGAGATACCGACGATCGAATCTCGGGCAAGTAACATACCGATGACAAAGGGAACAACGTATGTTGTTATGCGGTTTGACCGATAAAGATCCTCGTAGAATATGTAAGAGCCAATATGAGCATCCAGGTTCCGCTATTGGTTATTGACCGGAGACGTGTCTTGGTCATGTCTATATAGTTCTCGAACCCGTAGGGTTTGCACGCTTAAAGTTTGATGACGGTTATATTATGAGTTTATGTGTTTTGATGTACCGAAGGAGTTCGGAGTCCCGGATGAGAACGGGGACATGACGAGGAGTCTCGAAATGGTCGAGACGTAAAGATCGCTATATTGGACGACTATATTCGGACATCGGAAAGGTTCCGAATGATTCGGGTATTTTCGGGAGTACCGAGGAGTTATGGGAATTCGTATTGGGCCTTAATGGGCCATACAGGAGAGGAGAGAAAGGACTCAAAGGGTGGGCGCACCCCTCTCCATGGGCTGGTCCGAATTGGACTAGGGAGGGGGCGCCCCTTCCTTCCTTCTCCTTTTCCCTTCCCTTTCCTTCCCTCCTACTCCTACTACTTGGAAGGGCTCCTAGTTCTACTGGGAAAGGGGGAATCCTACTCCCGATGGGAGTAGGACTCCCCTAGGGCGTGCCATAGAGAGGGCCAGCCCTCCCCCTCCTCCACTTCTTTATATACGGGTGCAGGGGGCACCCCAAAGACAACAATTGATCTCTTGATCTCTTAGCCGTGTGCGGTGCCCCCCTCCACCATAATCCACCTCGATCATATCGTAGCGGTGCTTAGGCAAAGCCCTGCGTCGGTAGAACATCATCATCGTCACCACGCCGTCGTACTGACGAAACTCTCCCTCAACACTCGGCTGGATCAGAGTTCGAGAGACGTCATCGAGTTGAACGTGTGCAGAACTCGGAGGTGTCGTGCGTTCGGTACTTGATCGGTCGAATCGTGAAGACGTACGACTATATTAACCGTGTTGTGCTAACGCTTCCGCTTTCGGTCTACGAGGGTATGTGGACAACACTCTCCCCTCTTGTTGCTATGCATCACCATGATCTTGCATGTGCGTAGGAAATTTTTGAAATTACTACGTTCCCCAACACCTCCGAGTTCAGCACACGTTCAGCCCAATGACGTCCCTCGAACTTCGATCCAGCCAAGTGTTGAGGGAGAATTTCATCAGCACGATGGCGTGGTGACGATGATGATGTTCTACCGACGCAGGGGTTCGCCTAAGCACCACTACAGTATTATCGAGGTGGACTATGGTGGAGGGGGGCACCGCACACCGCTAAAAGGTCAAACGATCAATTGTTGTCTCTAGGGTGCCCCCTGCCCCCGTATATAAAGGAGCAAGGGGGGAGGTGCGGCCGGCCTAGAGGGGGCGCGCCAGGAGGAGTCCTACTCCTACCGGGAGTAGGACTCCCTCCATTTTCCTTGTTGGACTAGGAGAGGAGGGGGGAAAGAGGAGGGAGAGAGGAAGGAAAGGGGGGCGCCTCTCCGACAATCGGAGTGACAAATCCTAATCTCGAAATACGCCAACCCAACAAGTACCTTCGGAGACACCTGTAGAGCACCTTTATAATCACCCAGTTATGTTATGACGTTTGGTAGCACACAAAGTGTTCCTCCGATAAATGGGAGTTGTATAATCTCATAGTCATAGGAACATGTATAAGTCATGAAGAAAGCAATAGCGACATACTAAACGATCGAGTGCTAAGCTAACGGAATGGGTCAAGTCAATCACATCATTCTCCTAATGATGTGATCTCATTAATCAAATGACAACTCTTTGTCTATGGTTAGGAAACATAACCATCTTCGATCAATGAGATAGTCAAGTAGAGGCATACTAGTGACACTCTTTTTGTCTATGTATTCACACATGTATCATGTTTCTGGTTAATACAATTCTAGCATGAATAATAAACATTTATCATGATATAAGGAAATAAATAATAACTTTATTACTGCCTCTAGGGCATATTTCCTTCAGTCTCCCACTTGCACTAGAGTCAATAATCTAGATTATACAGTAATGATTCTAACACCCATGGAGCCTTGGTGTTGATCATGTTTTGCTCGTGGAAGAGGCTTAGTCAACGGGTCTGCAACATTCAAATCCGTATGTATCTTGCAAATTTCTATGTCTCCCACCTGGACTAAGTCCCAGATGGAATTGAAGCGTCTTTTGATGTGCTTGGTCCTCTTGTGAAATCTAGATTCCTTCGCCAAGGCAATTGCACCAGTATTGTCACAAAAGATTTTCATTGGACCCGGTCCACTAGGTATGACACCTAGATCGGATATGAACTCCTTCATCCAGACTCCTTCATTTGCTGCTTCTGAAGCAGCTATGTACTCCGCTTTACACGTAGATCCTGCCACAACGCTTTGTTTAGAACTGCACCAACTGACAGCTCCACCGTTCAATGTAAACACGTATCCGGTTTGCGATTTAGAATCGTCCAGATCAGTGTCAAAGCTTGCATCAACGTAACCGTTTACGATGAGCTCTTTGTCACCTCCATAAACGAGAAACATATCCTTGGTCCTTTTTAGGTATTTCAGGATGTTCTTGACCGCTGTCCAGTGATCCACTCCTGGATTACTTTGGTACCTCCCTGCTAGACTTATAGCAAGGCACACATCAGGTCTGGTACACAGCATTGCATACATGATAGAGCCTATGGCTTAAGCATAGGGAACATCTTTCATTTTCTCTCTATCGTCTACAGTGGTCGGGCATTGAGTCTTACTCAGTTTCACACCTTGTAACACAGGCAAGAACCCTTTCTTTGCTTGATCCATTTTGAACTTCTTCAAAAGTTTGTCAAGGTATGTGCTTTGTAAAAGTCCAATTAAGCGTCTTGATCTATCTCTATAGATCTTGATGCCCAATATATAAGCAGCTTCACCGAGGTCTTTCATTGAAAAACTCTTATTCAAGTATCCCTTTATGCTATCCAGAAATTCTATATCATTTCCAATCAACAATATGTCATCCACATATAATATCAGAAATTCTACAGAGCTCCCACTCACTTTCTTGTAAATACAGGCTTCTCCAAAAGTCTGTACAAAACCAAATGCTTTGATCACACTATCAAAGCGTTTATTCCAACTCCGAGAGGCTTGCACCAGTCCATAAATGGATCACTGGAGTTTGCACACTTTGTTAGCTCCCTTTGGATCAACAAAACCTTCCGGTTGCATCATATACAACTCTTCTTCCAGAAATCCATTCAGGAATGCAGTTTTGACATCCATTTGCCAAATTTCATAATCATAAAATGTGGCAATTGCTAACATGATTCGGACAGACTTAAGCATCGCTACGGGTGAGAAGGTCTCATCTTAGTCAATCCCTTGAACTTGTCGAAAACCTTTCGCAACAAGTCGAGCTTTATAGACAGTAACATAACCGTCTACGTCAGTCTTCTTCTTGAAGATCCATTTATTCTCAATTGCTTGCCGACCATCAGGCAAGTCAACCAAAGTCCATACTTTGTTCTCATACATGGATTTCATCTCAGATTTCATGGCCTCAAGCTATTTCGTGGAATCTGGGCTCACCATCGCTTCTTCATAGTTCCTAGGTTCGTCATGGTTTAGTAACATAACTTCCAGAACAAGATTTCCGTACCACTCTGGTGCGGATCTTACACTGGTTGACCTACCAGGTTTAGTAACAACTTGATCTGAAGTTCCATGATCATCATCATTAACTTCCTTACTAATTGGTGTAGGTGTCGCAGAAACCGGTTTCTGTGATGAACTACTTTCCAATAGGGGAGCAGGTATTGTTACCTCATCAACTTCTGCTTTCCTCCCATTCACTTATTTCGAGAGAAACTCCTTCTCTAGAAAGATTTCGAATTTAGCAACAAAAGTCTTGCCTTCGGATCTGTGATAGAAGGTGTACCCAATAGTCTCCTTTGGGTATCCTATGAAGACACATTTCTCCGATTTGGGTTCGAGCTTATCAGGTTTAACCTTTTTCACATAAGCATCACAGCCCCAAACTTTCAGAAACGACAACTTCGGTTTCTTGCCAAACCACAGTTCATAAGGCGTTGTCTCAATGGATTTTGATGGTGCCCTATTTAACGTGAATGCGGCCGTCTCTAAAGCATAATCCCAAAACGATAGCGGTAAATCAGTAAGAGACATCATAGATCGCACCATATCTAGTAGAGTACGATTACGATGTTCGGACACACCATTACGCTGTGGTGTTCCGGGTGGCGTGAGTTGCGAAACTATTCCGCATTGTTTTAAATGAAGACCAAACTCATAACTCAGATATTCTCCTCCGCGATCAGATCGTAGAAACTTTATTTTCTTGTTACGATGATTTTTCAACTTCACTCTGAAATTCTTTGAACTTTTCAAATGTTTCAGACTTATGTTTCATTAAGTAGATATACCCATATCTGCTTAAATCATCTGTGAAGGTGAGAAAATAACGATATCTGCCACGAGCCTCAACATTCATCGGACCACATACATCTGTATGTATGATGTCCAACAAATCTGTTGCTCTCTCCATAGTTCCGGAGAATGGCGTTTTAGTCATTTTGCCCATGAGGCATGGTTCGCAAGTACCAAGTGATTCATAATCAAGTGGTTCCAAAAGTCCATCAGTATGGAGTTTCTTCATGCGCTTTACACCGATATGACCTAAACGGCAGTGCCACAAATAAGTTGCACTATCATTATCAACTCTGCATCTTTTGGCTTCAATATTATGAATATGTGTATCACTACTATCGAGATTCAGCAAAAATAGACCACTCTTCAAGGGTGCATGACCATAAAAGATATTACTCATATAAATAGAACAACCATTATTCTCTGATTTAAATGAATAACCAACTCGCATCCAACAAGATCCAGATATAATGTTCATGCTTAACGCTGGCACCAAATAACAATTATTTAGGTCTAATACTAATCCCGAAGGTAGATGTAGAGGTAGCATGTCGACCGCAATCACATCGACTTTGGAACCATTTTCCACGCGCATCGTCACCTCGTCCTTAGCCAATCTTCGCTTAATCTGTAGCCCCTGTTTCGAGTTGCAAATATTAGCAACAGAACCAGTATCAAATACCCAGGTGCTACTGCGAGCATTAGTAAGGTACACATCAATAACATGTATATCACATATACCTTCGTTCACCTTGCCATCCTTCTTATCCGCCAAATACTTGGGGCAGTTCCGCTTCCAGTGACTAGTCTGCTTGCAGTAGAAGCACTCAGTCTCAGGCATAGGTCCAGACTTGGGTTTCTTCTCCTGAACAGCAACTTGCTTGTTGTTCTTCTTGAAGTTCCCCTTCTTCTTCCCTTTGCCCTTTTCTTGAAACCAGTGGTCTTATTGACCATCAACACTTGATGCTCCTTCTTGATTTCTACCTCCGCAACTTTTAGCATTGCGAAGAGCTCGGGAATCGTCTTATCCATCCCTTGCATATTATACTTCATCACGAAGCTTTTGTAGCTTGGTGGAAGTGAATTAAGAATTCTGTCAATGACGCTATCATCCGAAAGATTAACTCTGAGTTGAATCAAGTGATTGCAGTACCCAGACATCTTAAGTATATGCTCACTGACAGAACTATTCTCCTCCATCTTGCAGCTATAGAACTTATTAGAGACTTCATATCTCTCAATCCGGGCATTTGCTTGAAATATTAACTTCAACTCTTGGAACATCTCATATGCTCCATGACGGTCAAAATGTCGTTGAAGTCCCGGTTCTAAGCCGTAAAGCATGGCACATTGAACTATCGAGTAGTCATCTGCTTTGCTCTGCCAGACTTTCTTAACGTCGTCAGTTGCATCTGCAGCAGGCCTGGCACCCAGCGGTGCTTCCAGGACATAATTCTTCTGTGCAGCAATGAGGAGAATCCTCAAGTTACGGACCCAGTCCATGTAATTGCTACCATCATCTTTCAACTTTGTTGTCTCAAGGAACGCATTAAAATTCAATGGAACAACAGCACGGGCCATCTATCTACAATCAACATAGACAAGCAAGATACTATCAGTTACTAAGTTCATGATAAATTTAAGTTCAATTAATCATATTACTTAAGAACTCCCACTTAGATAGACATCCCTCTAATCCTCTAAGTGATCACATGATCCAAATCAACTAAACCATGTCCGATCATCACGTGAGATGGAGTAGTTTCAATGGTGAACATCACTATGTTGATCATATCTACTATATGATTCACGCTCGACCTTTCGGTCTCCGTGTTCCGAGACCATATCTGTTATATGCTAGGCTCGTCAAGTTTAACCTGAGTATTCCGTGTGTGCAACTGTTTTGCACCCGTTGTATTTGAACGTAGAGCCTATCACACC
This sequence comes from Triticum dicoccoides, assembly GCF_002162155.2. Taxonomy (NCBI): domain Eukaryota; kingdom Viridiplantae; phylum Streptophyta; class Magnoliopsida; order Poales; family Poaceae; genus Triticum; species Triticum dicoccoides. The sequence goes on along the minus strand of NC_041392.1, from coordinate 555,795,053 downwards.
CGATCATCACGTGGTGTCTCAGCACGAAGAACTTTCGCAATGGTGCATACTCAGGGAGAACACTTATACTTTGATAATTTTAGTGAGGGATCATCTTATAATGCTACCATCAATCAAAGCAAGATAAGATGCATAAAAGATAAACATCACATGCAATCAATATAAGTGATATGATATGGCCATCATCATCTTGTGCTTGTGATCTCCATCTCCGAAGCACCATCATGATCACCATCGTCATCGGTGCAACACCTTGATCTCCATCGTAGCATCGTTGTCGTCTCGCCAATCTTATGCTTCTACGACTATCGCTACCGCTTAGTGATAAAGTAAAGCATTACAGGGCGATTGCATTGCATACAATAAAGCGACAACCATATGGCTCCTGCCAGTTGCCGATAACTCGGTTACAAAACATGATCATCTCATACAATAAAATTTAGCATCATGTCTTGACCATATCACATCACAACATGCCCTGCAAAAACAAGTTAGACGTCCTCTACTCTGTTGTTGCAAATTTTACGTGGCTGCTACGGGCTTAGCAAGAACCGTTCTTACCTACGCATCAAAACCACAACGATAGTTTGTCAAGTTGGTGCTGTTTTAACCTTCGCAAGGACTGGGCGTAGCCACACTCGATTCAACTAAAGTTGGAGAAACTGACACCCGCCAGCCACCTGTGTGCAAAGCACGTCGGTAGAACCAGTCTCGCGTAAGCGTACGCGTAATGCCGGTCCGGGCCGCTTCATCCAACAATACCGCCGAACCAAAGTATGACATGATGGTAAGTAGTATGACTTATATCGCCCACAACTCACTTGTGTTCTACTCGTGCATATGACATCTACGCATAAAACTTGGCTCTGATGCCACTGTTGGGGAACGTAGTAATTTCAAAAAAAATTCCTACACACACGCAAGATCATGGTGATGCATAGCAACGAGAGGGGAGAGTGTTGTCCACGTACCCTCGTATACCGAAAGCAGAAGCGTTAGCACAACACGGTTGATGTAGTCGTACGTCTTCACGATCCGACCGATCAAGTACCGAACGCACGGCACCTCCGAGTTCAGCACACGTTCAGTCCAATGACGTCCCTCAAACTCTGATCCAGCCGAGTGTTGATGGAGAGTTTCGTCAGCATGACGGAGTGGTGACGATTATGATGTTCTACCGATGCAGGGCTTCGCCTAAGCACCGCTACAGTATTATCGAGGTGGACTATGGTGGAGGGGGGCACCATACACGGCTAAAAAATCAAATGATCAATTGTTGTCTCTAGGGTGCCCCCCTGCCCCCGTATATAAAGGAGCAAGGGGGGAGGTGTGGCCGGCCTAGAGGGGGCGCGCCAGGAGGAGTCGCGCGCGGCTCTGCCCTGGCCGCCTCTCCTCTACTCCACAAGGCCCACTATGACCCATTAAGCTCCCGGGGGGTTCCGGTAACCTCCCGGTACTCCAGTAAAATCCCGATTTCACCCGGAACACTTCCGATATCCAAACATAGGCTTCCAATATATCAATCTTTATGTCTCGACCATTTCAAAACTCCTCGGCATGTCCGTGATCACATCCGGGACTCCGAACAACCTTCGGTACAACCTTCGGTACATCAAAACATATAAACTCATAATATAACTGTCATCAAAACGTTAAGCGTGCGGACCCTACGGGTTCGAGAACTATGTAGACATAACCGAGACACGTCTCCGGTCAATAACCAATAGAGGAATCTGGATGCTCATATTGGATCCCACATATTCTACAAATATCTTTATCGGTCAGACCGCATAACAACATACGTTGTTCCCTTTGTCATCGGTATGTTACTTGCCCGAGATTCGATCGTCGATATCTCAATACCTAATTCAATCTCGTTACTGGCAAGTCTCTTTACTTGTTCCGTAATACATCATCCCGCAACTAACTCATTAGTTGCAAATGCTTACAAGGCTTAAGTGATGTGCATTACCGAGAGGGCCCAGAGATACCTCTCTGACAATCGGAGTGACAAATCCTAATCTCGAAATACACCAATCCAACAAGTACCTTCGGAGACACCTGTAGAGCACCTTTATAATCACCCAGTTACGTTGTGACGTTTGGTAGCACACAAAGTGTTCCTTCGGTAAACGGGAGTTGCATAATCTCATAGTCATAGGAACATGTATAAGTCATGAAGAAAGCAATAGCAACATACTAAACGATCGAGTGCTAAGCTAACGGAATGGGTCAAGTCAATCACATCATTCTCCTAATGATGTGATCTCATTAATCAAATGACAACTCTTTGTCTATGGTTAGGAAACATAACCATCTTCGATCAATGAGCTAGTCAAGTAGAGGCATACTAGTGACACTCTGTTTGTCTATGTATTCATACATGTATCATGTTTCCGGTTAATATAATTCTAGCATGAATAATAAACATTTATCATGATATAAGGAAATAAATAATAACTTTATTATTGCCTCTAGGGCATATTTCCTTCACATATATGGTGCAAAAATACATTCACGTATATAGTAAGGCAGGCGTGAGCCATTTTTCTGAGGAAGGCATCAGCCCAGTCCTTTTTTCCCTTTTTTATTGGAGTAAGGTGAGCCCATATTTTTTCCACACTACATGAGCCCACGTCTTCATTTTATTTTCTTCCCTTTTGAGTTGGCCGTTCACCTTTTCTTTAGGAGGCAACACACGTCCTGATTAGTTGGCACGTACACCAATTTATTTTCCTAGTATAATAAGGCAATGGTGGAACGTTTTATCCTATTATAATAACGCAATGTTGGATGAAACGTTTTTCTTCGTAATGGCAGTGGTGGGAAATTTTGTACACTTAATCCTAATCTAATGGTTATAATATTTTTGTGTATTACTAAATTGATGGTCTGATATTTCTGATTATTGTTAGATTTTCTAGCATATTCTCTTTTTTCTGGTGAACCCGTCAATTACGTTTTATATATAAATAGATGCATGCATCAGTGGAGGAGTTATTGTTGGGCTGCATGCAGAAAAAGAGGGAGAGGAAGTTGCATGGGAGGGAGTAATAGAGAGGGAGGAGAGTGGGCTACATGGCCAAGTACTATTCCCAATATTTGCTCCTCTTTTTATGCAACAGTCTTGGTATGAGAGATTCAAAACTTAGGCTCTGTATAGATGGAAGGAGGGAGTATTATTTTGAAAAGTCCATATAATGGAGAAGCATCCATATCCAATAATTTTTTGGTCTTATGTTTTAGTGAGTCAACGATAAAGATGGCATAACTAGGCAAGGAATAAAACAAGTAAATAAGAAGTTTGTGTGCAGGTTCCTTATTTGGTAGAAGAAGATTCTTCGTCAACGGCGCCAACAATTTCTTTGCTACTTCCTAAGGTTATAGGGTTTCCCCAAAGGGTTGCCACGGCTACCCCAATTCGGCCCTCATCGCGGCAATCGACACCGCGACGACGTACGTCGTCGATGTACTCTACATCGCCGTCAGCAAGGACGCGACCAAGCATCCGTTGCAGGACGACGTGGTCGTCGTGGACCTCGTTCGCACGTTGTAGTGGGGCATCTTTGTCATTGTCACTGGTCACAATAGCGGCCCGCGACCGTTGATGGTCACAAACGTGGCGCCGTTCATGGCTGACCACGGTCGGCACAGCCACCGTGGATCGCATTTTCCCGGCAAAACTCAACCTCGGCAACGGACTGGTGCTCATCTGCTGGTCGTTGTACAACATGAGGGCCTGACGCTTGACATGGTGATGGGCGGAATCGTCGTCTGCCGTAAGTTGGATGGCAAGATCTAAATGAAGCGAAGAAGAACGAAATCAATCACAGAGGGGACACAAGGATATACCGTGGATAACCCCTCCAACACCGAAGGAAAAAAATCACAGGTGCCAGCCAACAAATCAACACTATATCGGGTGAGGTTAAAAACAGTGAGGATTCACTATTGATCATCTTATCCCGTGCGGCGGATTACAAGAGCTCTATATAACATTGTTAACCTAGATCAATATTGGTCAGTACCATGGGGGGGGCATCGCCCCCCACCTGCCTAGTTATGTCATCTTTATCATTGACTCACTAAATGATAAGACTCTTCGGCAACGACGCCAGCAATTTCTTTGCTACTTCTGCAGGGGTCATTTGGTTTCCCCAAACGGTTGCCACGACTACCCCAATTCGGCCCTCGTTGCGGCAATCGACGCCGCGACGAGGGACGCCGTCGACGTGCTCTGCATCGCCGTCAGCAAGGACACAAGCGAGCAGCCGTTGCAGGACGACGTGGTCGTCGTGGCCCTCGTTCGCGCATTGTAGCGAGGCATCTTTGTCATTGTTATTGGTCACAATAGCGGCCTGCGACCGTCGATGGTCACAAACATAGCGCCGTACATGGCTGGCCACGGTCGGCACAGCCACCGTGGATCGTGTTTTCCTGGCGAAGCTCAACCTCGACAACAGACCGATGCTCATCGGTCGGTCGTTGTACAACATGAGGGCCGACGACATGAGGAGCATCGCGCTTGTGAAGAGAAACTGTAGTGAGCCGGAGGGTCTGATGCTCGAGAAGGTGATGGGCGGAACGTCGTCTGCCGTAAGTTGGATGGCGAGATCGAAACGAAGCAAAGAAGAACGAAATCAGTCATAGAGGGGACACAAGGATATAACGTGGATAACCCCTCTAACACAGAAGAAAAAAAACCACGAGTGCTAGCCAGCAAATCTTCACTATATCGGGTGAGGTTAAAAACGATGGGGATTTACAACTGATCAACTTTTCTCGTGCGGCGGCTTTGGAGAGCTCTATATAAGATCACTAACCTAGATCAATATTCGTCCGGACCACGATGCCCCTCCCACCCCTAGGCGTCCCTGACAGGGGCAACTGCTTCGGCCCAGGTCTCAGTGCCTCCAGAGAATTACACAACGGGGGTAGCTGCGCTGTCAGGGGTTAACGAGACGGTGTCGCCATCAATTCTCAAGTTCAGTGAAATGTACGAGCACATGACCTACTGTGTGCAGTTCGAGAGCGAGACGACGGGAAGAAATGGGTAGTGGGACTTCGGGAAGATATCGTGGGTGAGCTGGGGCCATACGGTGAGGAGCTTGACGACAGTCGTTTGTACATGAGGGGTTCCAATTTGGACGCACAACAAGAATAAAGTTGATCTGTGACTATGAGTTGATGTGTCTGTGTATGACAATATGAGACCGTGTTTGGTCAGAATTTGCATATGCATATGCAAGCATTTTCTGGACAGTACCTCGTCTTTTACCAATATCAACTAGTATGATATACTTCCTTCGTAAACTATTGTAAGAGCGTTTAAATCACTACTTTAATAATTTAAACGTTTTTATATTAGTTGAGTATGAGTTGGAATTTGGTCAGAATATGCATCCTGTATGCAAGCGTTTTCTTTCTCGACGCGACGGTAGTATCTTTAGAGATAATATCACTAATAATCATAGACTTGTGTTGAATGTTCAATTTGGTCCTAGAATTTTGAAAATATAGATTTGTGATCATCTAACTTAACTTAAGCGTGTAGATACGGTCACAACACACGTATGCGGACGAATCTGTGTGTATGACCCCACCTGTCACTGAGTGGATGATGCATTTGTGTTTTTTTAACCAATAATGCTAGACCTACGTACGTCTACGAACAGTTTTACGTAAACTACCTAACTAAACCCTCTCTCCCCCTGATTTTCAGGGGTGTGGGCACTAGCCTCCTCCAATCTCCAATCAAAACTCCCCAAGTTGATGATTACGTTAGTCACGTAATAGTTATTACGTAGATGTAGCATTATTCTTTTTTAACCAAAAAAGTGACACTGCAACGGATTTTTGCGCCAAACACCCTCACATTTTTTGTGTGCGGAAAAGACAAACCACTATATAAAGTGGACGACAGATCTCGAACCAGCGACCAAGAATGAACACACGAGCCGCTATAGCCACTACACCATTCAGGTTCATGTATCTATTAAGGATAACTACACTTATTGAATCAAGCACAGTTCAGAGCTTAAACGGGCTGCAGATACCACGACCCATTTTGCACATGCTATTTTCTACAAGATAATTATAAAGCATAGGCAATAAAGTCATGCTGAAATATTTATGTGCTAAAAATGTACATATAAACGATAATTAGTAAATAACATATTTAAATATAAACTTACTTATTATATAAAAATGTTTAGTTAATATAGAAGTTTAAAATGCTTATAAATAAATATGTTTAATGTATCCAAAAAATAAAATGTCTAGTTAATAAGGATATGTAATTTTATTACTCATGGATTATATTCAAAAATGAAATATTTGACATGATTGATTATCCATATCCATATCAGTAGCTTAAATCTAAATTATGAATATTTTGAATTATATGAACATTGAACTATAAAAATGTGCGTATAATTATTGAAATGTTTTTATAATTAAAATTATACTTGTATATCGTAATTTTACAAATATTTGTATTATTTTAAATTATACAAACATTTTTAAAATTCATAACTATAATTTTAAATATATAAATATTTTTAAATAATACATGAAAAAAATAAAAGTAAGTTATTTCATTTGTATTTAAAATATTTATAACACATGAATGTTTAAATGTTATTTTTATTATTGAGATCATAATTGATGTAGTATCTACAAGTTTTTAAAAACAAAGGTGTGAAATGGGCTGCACTGAACATAACCCATCTGAGTTGTTGAGCCCACGTGTTTTAGGGAAATAGATACAAATGTAGTTACCCACGTAGAACAACAATATTGCCTAAAAAAGTTGAACAGCAGTATTAGTTTTGTTAGGGCATGAACAATGGTTCTATCTTAGGAATGTCAGGTAGGATAAATGATGAGGTAGAGGGAAGAGAAATCATAAGAAAAGACTTGTCTTCTCTTATTCAAGAGAAGACAAGAGATGATCTCTTATCACAATATGTCTCACTGTGTTTTTAGGAATAACTAGTTATTAAAGATAAGGCTAAGAGATGACTCATTGTAGACTTGTGTTTTTTTTGTCATCTCTAAATTACATGCCAGACTTAAGATAAGACTATCTTATCAACCATTGTACATGCCCTTATGCTCCCCCACCACCCCTCTAAAAAATTGTTATGTTCACCAGCCGAGCGCACAATCAGAAAGACGTTGGTTCGAACTCCGCCCTTTCTCTGTGTAATATTTAATTTTTCTCTTTATAGTCTTCACTTGGGATTCTCTATATAACTAAAACAAATCCAGGGAGCTACCTAAAAAAATTGTACTCCCATCCTTTTTTTGCGGGAAGTACTCCCATTCACTGACATGTGGGCCACCGCCACGCTGGCAAGGCAATGTGTACGCCTGGATACAGTAGAAAGCATCGTATTTGCACCTTACAACAAGTTAGATGGTCACAAATCCGTATTTTGAAAGCTCTAACACCAAATTAAACATACAACACAAGTTCTATGACTCCTGGTGATATTACCTCTATCTTTTAGCATGAAAACTATGATGTATGGCAGAGTTCAAAATTGGGCACGAGAAGAGTTGATCTTGTAAGAGGACTAATGGGAAGATGGGTAGAATCGATTATTATTTCTGAGCATCGTAGGCGTATATATAATGAGTGCATGATCTTCTTGGAGTACAAAACAAGATAGTATAAATAGGACACTATTCTGCATTTCCTAAGCAATCACGATACTCAACATGCCGCACAGTCACAAGGGTAGCGGTGCAGTGAGACTGGACAAGAATTCGAAGGGTGAAAGCCGACGGACATCCCCCCACAGTCGTACCGATCGATGCATCGTGAATGTTATGGGTGGAGTGAAAACCGACGAGTTTGCTCAAGTAAGGCGGTAGCCCTTTGTGCCGATGTCGAGGTAACCAGGAGCGTAGGGTGGTGTAGTCGTGGTCGAGGGAGCCATGCGAGGGATGCCATGGTCGATGTTGAGTCGGGGGTGGCCAGTGTCGAGGTAGTCGTCGTGGAGCTGCGACCGCAAGGAAGCGTCATGTAGTCAGGGGTGCAGTATTGTGCGATGAAGAGGATGGTGTTGACAAGGTGTCGCACCGGGTTTGCCAAGCCCGCAGGCACATCGTGGACGAGGGCATGCGTCGGTGTTGCTAACACCGGGTATGCGTAGACGGGAAGAAGTCGGTGTTGATGAGGCGTCGCACCAGGTTTGTCATGTCCGGGAACATGTCGTGGATGAAGGCATGCATCGATGTTGCCATCATCAGATATGCGTAGATGGGAACTAACACGAGTTGTACGCCATGTCAGAGGGACTAGCAGAGGAGAACTCGATAACAATTGTGGCGCAAATCGGCGGGGTGTAGAAGGTGTCGATGTTGCCCACGATTGTCGGAGTAGATGAAGTAGTCAGGAAAGATAACGACGACGCTGGTGATGAGGTGATGTTAGACAAAGACGAAGATGTGGTCCGCGGAACTAGAGGTAGCCCGTGAAAGGCCACATCGGCCGCGTGTAGAAGTGCGCCGGTGGTGCTCAAAGTAGGCAAGGAAGAATCCAACAATGTTGACGAAGACCAAGCATGGATGGTGATGTTCCCGTTCCTAGGGAGGCGGCACGGTGCATATACCATGCAACATGCGGGGATGACGGGATGGACTGCATGCCACGGCCACGGCCCAAAGGGACAACGTAGCGGCAGCGTGCGTGCTAGGTCAATGACAAGAAGATGTCATGGCGGCGATGTGGACCGTGTGTCGTAGCGCTACGACATGAAGGGACGATGCAGCGACAGACGTGTCATTGCACCGTCGGGAAAACCTTATGACTGCCGCCCTGCAGTCTGAAGGGATGACACAACGGTAGTGTACAACTAAATCGGTGAAGAGACACACATACTCTCTCTATCCGGAAAAGCTTGTCCCTTAAATGGATGTATCTAACACCAAGTTAGTGCTAGATACATTCATTTGAGGGACAAGTTTTGAACAAGCTTTTTCGGACAAAAGGAGTATTTTATGATGATATTCGTGGAACTGGCCAAGACGCATGCAAACAGCTAATTAGATCGGTCACAGGGCATATATGAAATAGATAGCGTGCGGTCAGATGATCAATCCGCCCGCGCCGCGAAGAGTGAAACCGAAAAGATACAGGAGGCACCCACAACGGTAAACGGTAGAATGGGAGCATACCACAATCGTGGAAGCTGACCCATACGACCTGCTAGCATGCAAGCAGTGACACTTGCACGGGATGCAACGACGAGCGAGTAGCAGGACCTGCACGGCATGCACACATGATCCATGGGTCACTCATGCACCACGCCCACGCGGGGATGAGTGGCCACAAGGCACGGGACGACGATGATCCACGCGTCTGCCACGCCTAATGCGTGGCACAACTCCGACGCGTAGATGACCGAGCTGCGTACCGGGACAGGCTGCCGAGTCAAAGAAGACGTTGTTGTAGTCGCCGCGAGGTCGAAGTAGAGCCATGCAAAGGGTCGAGGGCGGTGGGCGACGTAAATCAATCTTGAATCAGAAAACCAAAAAAATGGCAAACAAGACGATCAGCCAGAGATAAAAAAACCCGGATAAAAGGATCATAAAAAAGACTCTCAAGAGCAGCTGATCAATAAAATCAGCGGACGAACCCTGGTACAGGCAGTGCAGCCTCCGTTAGCGATCATGGAGATCAACCGTCCCTGGGGCAGCGCGGTGTGCAAGTGACGGCGGCTAGGATTTTGTAACGTGGATAACCCTTCCAACAGAAAGGAAAAAAACCATAGGTGCTAGCCAACAAATCAACACTATATCGGGTGAGGTTAAAAACAATGAGGATTTACAATTGATCATCTTATACCGTGTGGCGGATTACAAAAGCTCTATATAATATCATTAACCTAGATCAATATTGGTCAGTACCATGGGGGGGGGGGGGCATCGCCCCCACCTGCCTAGTTATGTCATCTTTATCGTTGACTCACTAAATGATAAGACTCTTGGGCAACGATGCCGGTAATTTCTTTGCTACTTCTGCAGGGGTCATTTGGTTTCCCCAAACGGTTGCCACGGCTACCCCAATTCGGCCCTCGTTGCGGCAATCGACGCCGTGACGAGGGATGCCGTCGACGTCCTCTGCGTCGCCGTCAACAAGGACGCGACCGAGCAGCCGTTGCAGGACGACGTGGTCGTCGTGGCCCTCGTTCGCGCATTGTAGCGAGGCATCTTTGTCATTGTTACTGGTCACAATAGCGGCCCGCGACCGTCGATGGTCACAAATATAGCGCCGTACATGGCTGGCCATGGTCGGCATAGCCACCGTGGATCGCGTTTTCCTGGCGAAGCTCAACCTCGACAACAGACTGATGCTCATCGGCCGGTCGTTGTACAACATAAGGGCCGACGACAGGAGGAGCATCACGCTTGTGAAGAGAAACTGTAGTGAGCCGGAGGGCCTGATGCTCGAGAAGGTGATGAGCGGAATCGTCGTCTGCCGTAAGTTGGATGACGAGATCGAAATTAAGCGAAGAAGAACGAAATCAATCACAGAGGGGGCACAAGGATATAATGTGGGTAACCCCTCTAACACAGAAGGAAAAAAAACTACGGGTGCTAGCCAGCAAATCTTCACTATATCGGGTGAGGTTAAAAACGATGGGGATTTACAACTGGTCAACTTATCTCATGCGGCGGCTTTCGGAAGCTCTATATAAGATCGTTAACCTAGATCAATATTCGTCCGTACCACGATG